>NC_139710.1:2114956-2124956 GCF_964188405.1 Protomyctophum parallelum | reverse complement strand
AATGGGGGTCCCTGGCATATCTCTTCAAATGGGGGTCCGCTGGGCTGATTAGTATCAATTTGAGATTGACATTAAGAAGTTTGGGAACCACTGGGTTAGTGTGTCCATTGTGTCTTCATGTGGGACAGTCCCTCGTTTCCAAGACTTCTCAGGCGTCCCACAAATTGAGACCCTGTCTGTCCCACATTGTGACTGACAGACATCAGTGTTCACATTGAGACCCTGTCTGTCCCACATTGTGACTGACAGATATCAGTGTTCACATTGAGACCCTGTCTGTCCCACATTGTGACTGACAGGCATCAGTGTTCACATTGAGACCCTGTCTGTCCCACATTGTGACTGACAGGCATCAGTGTTCACATTGAGACCCTGTCTGTCCCACATGATACGTATCATTGTGACTGACAGGCATCAGTGTTCACATTGAGACCCTGTCTGTCCCACATTGTGACTGACAGACATCAGTGTTCACATTGAGACCCTGTCTGTCCCACATTGTGACTGACAGACATCAGTGTTCACATTGAGACCCTGTCTGTCCCACATTGTGACTGACAGACATCAGTGTTCACATTGAGACCCTGTCTGTCCCACATTGTGACTGACAGGCATCAGTGTTCACATTGAGACCCTGTCTGTCCCACATTGTGACTGACAGACATCAGGGTTCACATTAAGACCATGTCTGTCCCACATTGTGACTGACAGACATCAGGGTTCAAATTGAGACCCTGTCTGTCCCCACATTGTGACTGACAGGCACAATGTCCCCCCCCGGTCCCACACATGAACAGCTTGGATCTGCTCTCGTTGGTTGTATGTGGGGGAAGGGGGGGGGGGGGGGTCAGCACACGACTGTATTTGGTCGTGTATTCCAACTCAGTTCCTCCGGCTGCCAGATTGGAGTCCTAGTCTGCACAATCTCTCTCTCTCTCTCTCTCTCTCTCTCTCTCTCTCTCTCTCCAGCTCTATCGGAGATATATTGACCGATGGATACATCAGTTTACATCAGTACAGTACTAACCCAATCAGTACTAACCCAATACATCAGTTTCAGCAGGTTGTCTTCTTATTGGGCACCCCTGCGTGCGGGGGGGGGGGGGGGGGGGGGGGGTGTCTTAGCGCGCAAAATCCGCAAAAGCTCTCGTAGCCTGTAGCTTTTATTGAGAGGGAAAAGGAAGTTGCCGCCGCCTGTTCTTCCTGTCTGGCGACTACAAAACAATACTACAACATGACGTAACCACATCATCCGCTCCCGCCCGGATCATATACCGAAATGAAATGGTGCCCAGGCTACTACTTTATAGAGCTCCACCGTGGGGCCTAGTGCAACTCTACTTTATAGAGCTGCACCATGGGGCCTAGTGTAACTCTACTTCATAGAGCTGCACCATGGGGCCTAGTGTAACTCTACTTTATAGAGCTCCACCGTGGGGCCTAGTGCAACTCTACTTTATAGAGCTGCACCATGGGGCCTAGTGTAACTATACTTTATAGAGCTGCACCATGGGGCCTAGTGCAACTCTACTTTATCGAGCTGCACCATGGGGCCTAGTGTCACTCTACTTTATATAGCTGCACCATGGGGCCTTGTGTAACTCTTTATAGAGCTGCACACTGGGGCCTAGTGCAACTCTACTTTATAGAGCTGCACCATGGGGCCTAGTGCAACTCTACTTTATAGAGCTGCACCATGGGGCCTAGTTTAACTCTACTTTATAGAGCTGCACCATGGGGCCTAGTGCAACTCTACTTTATAGAGCTGCACCATGGGGCCTAGTGTAATTCTTTATAGAGCTGCACCATGGGGCCTAGTGTAACTCTACTTTATAGAGCTGCACCATGGGGCCTAGTGTAACTCTTTATAGAGCTGCACCATGGGGCCTAGTGTAACTCTTTATAGAGCTGCACCATGGGGCCTAGTGTAACTCTTTATAGAGCTGCACCGTGGGGCTTAGTGTAACTCTTTATAGAGCTGCACCGTGGGGCCCAGTGTAACTCTTTATAGAGCTGCACCGTGGGGCCTAGTGTAACTCTTTATAGAGCTGCACCGTGGGACCTAGTGTAACTATTTATAGAGCTGCACCGTGGGGCCTAGTGTAACTCTTTATAGAGCTGCACCATGGGGCCTAGTGTAACTCTACTTTATAGAGCTGCACCGTGGGGCCCAGTGTAACTCTTTATATAGCTGCACCATGGGGCCTTGTGTAACTCTTTATAGAGCTGCACACTGGGGCCTAGTGCAACTCTACTTTATAGAGCTGCACCATGGGGCCTAGTGCAACTCTACTTTATAGAGCTGCACCATGGGGCCTAGTTTAACTCTACTTTATAGAGCTGCACCATGGGGCCTAGTGCAACTCTACTTTATAGAGCTGCACCATGGGGCCTAGTGTAATTCTTTATAGAGCTGCACCATGGGGGCCTAGTGTAACTGTACTTTATAGAGCTGCACCATGGGGCCTAGTGTAACTCTTTATAGAGCTGCACCATGGGGCCTAGTGTAACTCTTTATAGAGCTGCACCATGGGGCCTAGTGTAACTCTTTATAGAGCTGCACCGTGGGGCTTAGTGTAACTCTTTATAGAGCTGCACCGTGGGGCCCAGTGTAACTCTTTATAGAGCTGCACCGTGGGGCCTAGTGTAACTCTTTATAGAGCTGCACCGTGGGACCTAGTGTAACTATTTATAGAGCTGCACCGTGGGGCCTAGTGTAACTCTTTATAGAGCTGCACCGTGGGGCCCAGTGTAACTCTTTATAGAGCTGCACCGTGGGGCCTAGTGTAACTCTTTATAGAGCTGCACCGTGGCGCCTAGTGTAACTCTTTATAGAGCTGCCCCGTGGGGCTAGTTTAACTCTTTATAGAGCTGCACCGTGGGGCCTAGTGTAACTCTTTATAGAGCTGCACCGTGGGGCCTAGTGTAACTCTTTATAGAGCTGCACCGTGGGGCCTAGTGTAACTCTTTATAGAGCTGCACCGTGGGGCCTAGTGTAACTCCGGCCAACCATTGAAATCATACCAAGTGAAAAAGACCAAATGCCTGCCGGCCAAACAGCCTATTGGCTGGCAGAACAATGCAAACAGCCTATTGGCTGGCAGAACAAAGAAAGGACTTGTTTTGGTGGCTGGCTGGCACGCACACATAACAAAACAACACGACAAATACAAGCATCCACACACAGTCACACACGCAAGCCCACGCACGCGCACGCACTCACTCACGCACACACGCACGCACGCACGCTCAATACAGGAGTGTAAAAAGGGCCCGAGGGCCTGGCTCCGGTCACCAAACAAAGCCTCGCTGGCTGTGATTACAGCGTGATTATGAGGTGATTACGGTGAGATCGGGCCCCGCCGCCGCTGTCTGGCCGCTCCGCGCCCCGCCCCCCCCTCCCCCCCCCCCATCCTGCTGACTCGCTGGCTTTTCCGTTCCCGCTCCAGCAGATCTGTCAGATCGGCTCCCTATCAGCCCTTTATCCCATTCTGGACGGGAACCCCCTTTTTGGGGTCTCATGTTAAAGCGTCGTGTTGGAAACATAGCAGATCTACAAGCTCGTACGGCCATGGCACCGAGCTGTGCCGCGCTGTACGAGCCTGTGTATAAGGTCTGCTATTTTTTGGGAAAGATCTTTCAATATATGTTAATTAAGAGCGAACGTTTTTCTAATTCAAATCTTTGCTTCTGGGGGGGGGGGGGGGGGGGGGGGGGGGGGCGGCCAATTACATATATTTTTGGGGGTCCTTGACATGAATATGTTTGAGAACCTGGTGGTTTTAACCCTGTGAGAACCACTGATACAGAAACACGGGGGTTTGTAGATCTGTCCTCGGGTCTAAATGGGTTATGCACCGGGCCGTGGCCCCGGTCGACCCGCTAGGCCCTCTGTGCCCCGCCAGCCCCCCCCCCCCCCCCCAAAGACGGGCGCGGAAAAAACACCACCGTGGAATTTTGGACACACGCACGCACACACACACACACACACACACACACACACACAGACACACATACACACACACATACACACACACACCGAAAAGTGCTGGGGTGGCACATCGACGCGCCCGCCGATGACGACATCGTCTGTCCCGTGGTGTTGGCCGAGGAGAGGCTCGTCCGTCCGTCCGTCCCCCCCTCCCCTCCCCTCCCCCACCCCCCCCCCCCCCCCCCCCCTCCCCCCCCCCCCGGTGTTGTGAAACATTTGCCGGTCAATAATGATAGTATAGCATCATTAAGGAGTATAATTGAGAGATGGACAAAGGAGTGCTTGTACGGTGTCTTATGAAAAGCGCTTTGGATAAATGCACCATTCTTTCCTGAGCTGACAAACCGTGTGTGTGTGTGTGTGTGTGTGTGTGTGTGTGCGTGTGTGCGTGTGTGTGTGTGCGCGTGTGTGTGCGTGTGTGCGTGTTGTGTCCCCCGACAGCAAGCCTACAGGCGCCTCCTTGAGGAGCAGCACGCGGCTAACCCCCCCGCCAAGGCCACGCCCGCCGTCCCCCCCAAGGGCCCGCCCCCTAAGAGCCGCCCGCCGCGGGCCGTCGCGGTCCCCGTGGCGGCCGTGCCCATCGTCGCGGCGGCGGCAGCGCCGCCGCCCAAAGCAGCTCCGGAGCCCGCCGTGGTGGAGGCGCCCGTCGCCGTCGTCGAGGTTGCCCGTCGAGGTGCCCGTCGAGGTGCCCGTCGAGGTGCCCGTCGTCGCCGCCGTCTCCGCGCCTGCCGAGGCCGAGGCGTCCGCCGCGGATGTCGTCGACGCTCCCACAGAAGCGGAACCCGCCGTGGCGGAGCTGGAGCTGCCCGCCGTCTCAGAGGCCGTCAAAGAAGAGCCAGAAGAACCTGAGGAGGCCGAGGAGGTCGACGAGGCGCCCGCCGCGTCGGAGCCCGTGGAAGAAGAAGAAGAGGCGGCCGTCGTCGAGGCGTCGCCCGCGGAGCCGGAGGCCGCCGTAGTCGAGGCGTCCGCGGCACCCGAGGCCGTCTCAGAGGCCGTGGAAGAAGAGGCGGCCGTCGTGGAGGCGTCCGCGGAGCCGGGCGATGTCGTGGACGCTCCCACAGAACCAGAGGAGGCCGTGGAGGTGGAGGAGGCGCCCGCCGTGTCGGAGCCCCTCCTAGAGGCCGCCACGGCACCGCAGGCGGCGGCGGCGCCAGAACCCGTTCCGGAGGAGGAGGAGGCGGAGTCATCAGAGCCCGAGGCCGCCGCCTCGCCGCTAGAAGAGGAGGAAGAGACGCCGGCGGTCCCAGAGAGCCTCGCCGCCGTCATTCCAGAAGCAGACGCTGCCACGACGACAGAGGTAAACACGCCGTGGTTTGGGTTCCATAGAGACACTTCCTGTGTGTGTGTGGATAGAGCCCCGCCTCCATAGAGACACTTCCTGTGTGTGTAGATAGATATAGATATAGATCTTTATTGTCAGTTCACACTGAAATTTGTCTTGCGACACAGCAGCCAAGTATGCAGAACACACATATACATAACACAAAGAACAGGACAATTTACATACATAAAGACATGAGCAATATCCACCGCTTAGATTGTCCTGTGGCTACTACATCTCCTGATTAAGCCTCAAGGTCGACTGGTGGACAAAGGACCTCTTTAGTCTGACCTTATTGTATGCTGGTATACCATATCTCCTTCCTGAAGGTAGCAACCTGTATTCTCCATATACAACACATGCTTAGTATTAGAGGTGATATTCTTGCTAACCTTAGGATGCTGTTATCATACGTGGATGTATAAAGTTTCTGAAGTTGTTGTCAAACAATCTTTGAATAGATAGAGCCCCGCCTCCATAGAGACACATCCTGTGTGTGTGTGGATAGAGCCCCGCCTCCATAGAGACACATCCTGTGTGTGTGTGTGGATAGAGCCCCGCCTCCATAGAGACACATCCTGTGTGTGTGTGGATAGAGCCCCGCCTCCATAGAGACACATCCTGTGTGAGTAGATAGAGCCCCGCCTCCTCGAGAGACCCGGAAAAATAATTCCCCTCATAGACATTTCAAAAAGTATTTATTTAACACATTCTGACCTGAGATCAGATTCTAAAAATGTCTTCTACATCCTGACAGTTTTCTGAAAAAGCTATGTTTCTATGTCGGTCGTTTTTAGATTTTTAAAAAAATAGCAGACCTACAAGCTATAAGAGCTTGTAGATCTGCTATTTTTCAATAGCTAAAGCATGACATAATGCTAACACCAAAAGGGGTTCCCGCCCCAAAATGGGTTTAAAGACGTTTACCGCCGTGGAAACAAAGACAACTCTTGTCGTGACAAATCATGACGACAAACGCAATGTTTTGGGGCCGAACAAAGAATTAGAAAGTAGAAGAAAACGGTGGGTTATACAACACTTTTTTTGTTGTTTTTCTTCTATGTAATTATTTGTTTGGTCCAAAATATTGTGTTTGTTGTCATGATTTGTCACGACTCGAGTTGGCTTCGTACGACACTTAAAAGGTCTTTAAATAAATACTTTTTGAAATGTCTATGAGGGAAAAATGCATTGGGAATTATTCCCTGGGCCTGGCGTGGTCATGAAAGGGGCGGGACTGGGCCTGGCGTCGTCATGAAAGGGGGCGGGACTGCGACGCTCTATATAGCCCAAGATTTAGTCACTCGTAGCGTATTTTTCCATTCTGACGTCATCACTCTCTACAAGAGTCTAAGCGAAAACCACCAGAAAAGATTATCAAATGTATTTTGGTCATTTGTGGAGTTTCATTAGCGCCGACTTGTGTCTCAAACCACTGGGAGTGGTCACATGGTTTATTTCTGGTCGCGAGTGAAAATCCTAAATCTAAGCTGCTTTCTCTGCTGCCCACTGTTAGCAATTACACCCCGTAGGTCTGTAGTTTTCAATTACACCCCTAGGTCTGTAGTTTTCAATTACACCCCGTAGGTCTGTAGTTTTCAATTACACCCCGTAGGTCTGTAGTTTTCAATTACACCCCATAGGTCTGTAGTTTTCAATTACACCCCGTAGTCTGTAGTTTTCAATTACACCCGTAGGTCTGTAGTTTTCAATAAAAAAGGTGTTTTGATCCACTCTGTCTCGGAATCTGGCCTTTCCTCCATAAATGTGCAACAGAACCTGCACTGTTATGTATTAAAGTCCACCTCAGCTCCGACAGAACCTGCACTGTTATGTTATGTATGTTTAGGTCTCTGGTTTAGATGTCTCTGGTTTAGATGTCTCTGGTTTTAGATGTCTCTGGTTTAGATGTCTCTGGTTTAGATGTCTCTGGTTTAGATGTCTCTGGTTTAGGTCTCTGGTTTAGATGTCTCTGGTTTAGATGTCTCTGGTTTTAGGTCTCTGGTTTTAGGTCTCTGGTTTTAGGTCTCTGGTTTAGATGTCTCTGGTTTAGATGTCTCTGGTTTAGATGTCTCTGGTTTTAGGTCTCTGGTTTTAGGTCTCTGGTTTAGATGTCTCTGGTTTAGATGTCTCTGGTTTAGATGTCTCTGGTTTAGATGTCTCTGGTTTAGATGTCTCTGGTTTAGATGTCTCTGGTTTTAGGTCTCTGGTTTTAGGTCTCTGGTTTAGATGACTCTGGTTTAGATGTCTCTGGTGTTTAGATGTCTCTGGTTTAGATGTCTCTGGTTTTAGGTCTCTGGTTTTTGGTCTCTGGTTTAGATGTCTCTGGTTTAGATGTCTCTGGTTTAGATGTCTCTGGTGTTTAGATGTCTCTGGTTTAGATGTCTCTGGTTTAGATGTCTCTGGTTTAGATGTCTCTGGTTTTAGGTCTCTGGTTTAGATGTCTCTGGTTTTAGGTCTCTGGTTTAAATGTCTCTGGTTTTAGGTCTCTGGTTTAGATGTCTCTGGTTTTAGGTCTCTGGTTTAGATGTCTCTGGTTTTAGGTCTCTGGTTTAGATGTCTCTGGTTTAGATGTCTCTGGTTTAGATGTCTCTGGTTTTAGGTCTCTGGTTTAGATGTCTCTGGTTTAGATGTCTCTGGTTTTAGGTCTCTGGTTTAGATGTCTCTGGTTTAGATGTCTCTGGTTTTAGGTCTCTGGTTTAGATGTCTCTGGTTTTAGGTCTCTGGTTTTAGGTCTCTGGTTTAGATGTCTCTGGTTTAGATGTCTCTGGTTTAGGTCTCTGGTTTAGATGTCTCTGGTTTAGATGTCTCTGGTTTAGATGTCTCTGGTTTTTGGTCTCTGGTTTAGATGTCTCTGTTTAGATGTCTCTGGTTTAGATGACTCTGGTTTAGATGTCTCTGGTTTTAGGTCTCTGGTTTTAGGTCTCTGGTTTAGATGTCTCTGGTTTAGATGTCTCTGGTTTTAGGTCTCTGGTTTTAGGTCTCTGGTTTAGATGTCTCTGGTTTAGATGTCTCTGGTTTTAGGTATCTGGTTTAGATGTCTCTGGTTTAGATGTCTCTGGTTTTAGGTCTCTGGTTTAGATGTCTCTGGTTTTAGGTCTCTGGTTTAGATGTCTCTGGTTTAGATGTCTCTGGTTAGATGACTCTGGTTTAGATGTCTCTGGTTTTAGGTCTCTGGTTTTAGGTCTCTGGTTTAGATGTCTCTGGTTTAGATGACTCTGTTTAGATGTCTCTGGTTTAGATGTCTCTGGTTTAGATGTCTCTGGTTTAGATGTCTCTGGTTAGATGTCTCTGGTTTAGATGTCTCTGGTTTAGAAGTCTCTGGTTTAGATGTCTCTGGTTTAGATGTCTCTGGTTTAGATGTCTCTGGTTTTAGGTCTCTGGTTTAGATGTCTCTGGTTTTAGGTCTCTGGTTTAAATGTCTCTGGTTTTAGGTCTCTGGTTTAGATGTCTCTGGTTTTAGGTCGGATGTGATTTATTTGAGCGGTGATACTAGCCCCTCCAATGCATGGCCAGAGTCTACAGACTTTTAATTGTTTGTTTTGGAGGGGAGGGGAGGAGAGGAGACCGGGGAGGAGACCGGAGAGAGAGGAGAGGAGAGGAGAGGAGAGGAGAGGAGAGGAGAGGAGAGGAGAGGAGAGGAGAGGAGGAGAGAGGAGAGGAGAGGAGAGGAGAGGAGAGGAGACCGGGGAGGGAGAGGGGAGGGAGGGGTTAGAAAGAACAGCATGTTCCATTTAGCAGAGAGAGAGAGAGAGAGAGAGCCTATATGAGGCGTGCTCGCTCTACCGTTGTCATACATTACCTCCCACATACACACGTGCAGGGCTCTCTCTTCCATCCGCGATCAAACTATCGATCGCCTTAATCGATTAGAGCTGCCCCACCCCCCCCCCCCCCCTCCCTTTGTGTTTGTTTCATACATAGCGGGTCATCCTATTACAGAATGGGACCAGATTAGACCTGCTATAGGCGCCTAATCTGGTCTCCACTCCACCGGTAGAGAGAGAGAGAGAGAGAGAGAGAGGAGAGAGAGAGAGAGAGAGAGAGAGAGAGAGAGGGAGTTGCTGTTTGTTCATTTATTTTCATTGTTACTGTATATCGCTTGTTGTTCATTATTGTCGGGATGTTTGTTGTTGTCTCTGTGTGCACAACGTTGACATTTAGTTTCGTTGTAAGTATATGCTTTGGCAACGTGGAACATATTTTATCATATTGCCAATAAAGCCTATTAAAATTGAATGTATGTCTATGTGGTCTATAAGCGTTTTTTACAGGTCAATACAGATCTGTGACTTACTTAGTATGACATTATGTAAATATGGTCATGTTTACATATTCTACTGTTATACTGGTTCTTTGTTTTACTGAGGATCCTAGATGACTATTTCTATGTTAGACTGGTGATAGGCTATTGGTTTACTGAGGCCTCATTCACACGTATCAAACACCAATCAAGCAAATGTTTGGTCAAACCATGTGACTCCCATTGGAAAAGCATTGTGTTATTTTGTTTTTGTAGGCGCAAAAATAAAATAACGACCAAACGATGTGCTTGATTGGTCTTTGATACGTGTGAACGAGAGATTACTGCTTTATGTTATAGCCTTTATGGCTGATGGTGACTTCTTCTTAATATTATTATTATTATTATTATTATTATATTATTATTATTATTATTATTATTATTA
>NC_139710.1:2103997-2114756 GCF_964188405.1 Protomyctophum parallelum | reverse complement strand
TTGGCTCTACACTCTACACACACCTCTGACATGTCTGTCTGCCTGTCTGTCTGCATGTCTGCCTGCCTGTCTGTCTGCATGTCTGCCTGCCTGTCTGTCTGTCTGTCCTGGTGAAGGACGAGTCGTCCTCACTGATGTCCCCAGAGCTAGAAGCTGACCAGTGTCCTCAGCCTGCTGTGTGTGAGCCTGTCTGTCAGACACAGCTGTCCTCCATGGTAAATGTCCCCCCTGTGTGTCTGTCCAATATGTCCCCTGTCTGTGAAATCAGCCCTCAACTGCTTCTGACAGAAATACTAGGGGTCGGCCCATGTAAAAAAAAAAAAAAAAAAGGAAGAATCCCACAAAGTAGGGGAGGTGTGTCTGCCCCCCCTGTGTGTCTGCCCCCCCCTGTGTCTGCCCCCCCTGTGTCTGCCCCCCTGTGTCTGCCCCCCCTGTGTGTCTAAAATGAATATCAAATATGTAAATACTGAATCATTACGTTAGACGTTAACGTGCGTTCTGACGGCGCTTTGTGTTGAATCATTACGTTAGACAATTTACAATTTACAATTTAGGCATTTAGCAGCCGCTCTTAATCCAGAGGGACTTACAATAATCAGGAATACATCACAAAAGCATTTATCATAAAACATGCGTAAGCTAAGAAAGTAACAGTGGAATATCTATATTATGAGACTATACATATAAGCTATATATATATATACTACTATGCTATACAGTACATATGTACTATGGCGTGCTATGACTATATACAATGCAATTATAGTGCCGTCTGCATAACATGCTATAAGTCTGTATCAGATGCTATCTAAGTCTACAGAAATGCTATCTAAGGGGGTATCTAAGGGGCTATCTAAGACAACGTGCGTTCTGACGGTGCTTTGTGTTGAATCATTACGTTAGACCACGTGCGTTCTGACGGTGCTTTGTGTTGAATCATTACGTTAGACTTTAACGTGCGTTCTGACGGTGCTTTGTGTTGAATCATTACGTTAGACTTTAACGTGCGTTCTGACGGTGCTTTGTGTTGAATCATTACGTTAGACTTTAACGTGCGTTCTGACGGTGCTTTGTGTTGAATCATTACGTTAGACAACGTGCGTTCTGACGGTGCTTTGTGTTGAATCATTACGTTAGACTTTAACGTGCGTTCTGACGGTGCTTTGTGTTGAATCATTACGTTAGACTTTAACGTGCGTTCTGACGGTGCTTTGTGTTGAATCATTACGTTAGACTTTAACGTGCGTTCTGACGGTGCTTTGTGTTGAATCATTACGTTAGACGACGTGCGTTCTGACGGTGCTTTGTGTTGAATCATTACGTTAGACCACGTGCGTTCTGACGGTGCTTTGTGTTGAATCATTACGTTAGACTTTAACGTGCGTTCTGACGGTGCTTTGTGTTGAAGAATCATTACGTTAGACCACGTGCGTTCTGACGGTGCTTTGTGTTGAATCATTACGTTAGACCACGTGCGTTCTGACGGTGCTTTGTGTTGCAGGATCTCTCCCTGGAGGCCATGACGAACGGACACATGGCTCCAGAGCCCCCCCTAGAGGCCATGTTGAACGGACACACCGCTGCCGAGCTGTCCATGGAGAGCTAAGACGCTCCAGGTGAGAACAGTGGTCGGGGACCCCCCCCCCAGGGGTCCTTGAGGGGGTTCCAGGGGGGCCGGGGACCCCCCCAGGGGTCCTTGAGGGGTTCCAGGGGGGCCGGGACCCCCCCCAGGGGTCCTTGAGGGGGTTCCAGGGGGGCCGGGGACCAGCCAGGGGTCCTTGAGGGGGTTCCAGGGGGGCCGGGACCCCCCCAGGGGTCCTTTAGGGGGTTCCAGGGGGGCCGGGGACCCCCCCCAGGGGTCCTTGAGGGGGTTCCAGCGGGGCCGGGGACCAGCCAGGGGTCCTTGAGGGGGTTCCAGGTGGTCCCCATGCAGCTAAATGATGGAGTGTTGCTAACCAAATGGACCCTTATTAGACCTTTAACTCTTGAGAGAGTAAAATTAAACCAATACACCAACCAGGCCTGGAATTTCATCCTTTTAGGGGCGAGGCCACTTGGCCTTTAGTGTGGTCAACACAAGGCCACTTGGCCTTTAGTGAGTGTGGTCATGCCAGGGCATGAAGGCCATCAATTAAAACAATGATTTTAAGTCCCCGGTCATCATTATTTTAGCTTAAAGTTTAAGGATTACATTGGCGAACAGAAGTAGCTACTGTTGTAAAATATTGTAAACATGTTTTGGGGTCCCAGTCCAGAAATGAAAATCATAATGAAATGGCCTAGGACCCTGTCAGGCTGTCACCCTAGAGGCTAATTCATATAATTCATATATTTAATTTAGGGGTCCTTGAAATTTAAATGGCTGAGGATCATTGCGTTAAACTGTGAGTTAATTCACAGAAAATACAATGACAGCCTGCATAACTTTTGAATAAGGGCTTGGTTTAGAAAAGCCTATATTTTGTGCTAAACTAATATATTGAATAACATGGCATTGTAGAGAGATAAGATAAGATAATGTCTCCATTGTGTGGCTTACCTGGAGACAGTGTGTGCTGTGCATAGGGGAACAATTGTTAAATTATATCCATGGTATTTTTCTGTCGCTATCCATAATGCGACGCAAAAGTACATCTATGTTTGTTTTGGTGGCCTAGATAGATACGGTAGAGGGTACACACTAAACCCAAGCGTTTAGGTTATAAACACATATTTGTAACACTTTTTAAACGTGTCAACACGCCTGGGTTTCCACCCCATGCCTGGGTTTCCACTGGGCTGTTTTCATGGGCTGTATGCCATTAAAAGTAAATCAGGTTTTGAATATTTCACTGTATGTGTAATGAATCTCCAATATATAGACTCACTTTGTGAATTATATTGCAGAAGAAAATGAACTGGATATTAATTTATGTTGAGAAGGACCTGTATAGTGCATATGTTATTCTGACGCTGTCTTGTCTCGTCTTGTCTTGTCTTGTCTCCGCCCCCAACAGATCCCCTCGTCGGTGATTGGATGGAGGATTGAAGACTTCACTGCGAGGCCGACCAACCAGCGGGCTTCACGTTTCATTTTGTTCGGGTTTACAAAAAGAGGGAACTAAACAACCAGGAAATCGAGCGACATCTCCACTTTCAAGTGCCTTTCCTGCATCGAGTTCTCATTTAAAAAAATAAAATACAAAACTAACTAAAAAACGAAAACAGAAACAAAACAAACAAACAAAAACAAACAAACGCCAAAGTCAGCGTGCTACGAGCGACGACGGGATTGGACGCTTTGTCGAAAAAACACCAGCGTTACCGTAGCTCCGCCTCCTAACATCCATTCCCCAAAAGGCGTGTCGTGTCGCGTCGCAGCGCGTAGTGGATCGTGCAACGAAAAAAAAAAAAAAAACGCAGAATATCGACGAGCGCGACTCTAGTTTGTAAACTTTGGACCACGTTTTTGTAGGGATGGGATCGTTTAAAAGCATTTTTTTTTTTCTCTTTGTTCTTTTTCTTCAAATCTCAGAATCCTGGATGTTTGCCCCTTTCTCTCTCTGAAGGGGCGTGGCTTGCAGATTGTACCATAGCAAAACCCCCCCCCCCCCCCCCCCCCCCCCCCCCCCCCGCAGATGTATTTCCAAGGGGGCGGGGTTACAAACAGATTCCAACGTCACAGCAAAAAAAAAAAAAAAAAAAAGTCTCACTTTGAATAGTGAGCTCTGATTGGTCACCCACAACTCTGGGGGTGACCGAGGAGTGCCAGACTAATCTGCCCCAGGGATCGTTTTGTTTTTTCCTGTGGCAGATGTGTCTGGTTTCCAGATGTGTCTGGTTTCCAGATGTGTCCAGGCTTCAACCCCCTCCCCCACCGGGGGGCATGTGTGTACGTGTGCCTGTCACAGTCACTGTCGTCGGTGTGGGCCAATAAGATTGTGACGTTCAGATCTGACGTTGTTAATATCCTATAGGGGAAGCCCAGATATGCGCCGACCTGAAGGGGGGGGGGGGGGGGGGGGTGTTGTAAGAGTTTTAGTTTTCTCCATCTCTCTCCTCTCTCTCCTCTCTCTCTCCCTCTATTCCCCCTCTCTCTCTCTCTCTCTCTCTCTCTCTCTCTCTCTCTCTCTCTCTCTCTCTCTCTACTTTTCAGTGAGCCACAGTCGGCTATTAGACGACCGTCTAAGACCGGGTTATAAGCAAACGGTCTAGGCTCAGCTTGGACGTTGATTAGCTGTTGTTTAAGCCTCTGTGCAGGCATATAGTCCATAGACTCTGTTGTTTAAGCCTCTGTGCAGGCATATAGTCCATAGACTCTGTTGAAAGGACATTGTTTCAACGTCTAATCTTAGCCTAGAGACCGCTAAAGAACTTTCACACTTTCAGACCAGTTTCATGACCCGGTTTTAGGACCGGTTTCAGACCAGTTTAATAACCCGGTTTTAGGCTTTCAGACCAGTTTAATAACCCGGTTTTAGGCTTTCAGACCAGTTTAATGACCCGGTTTTAGGCGGCCGTTTAGACATAATGTTGTAGACTTCCCCCCCCGGAGGAAGTGATGTCATTTGATGTTGATGGTGGTGATGTTGTTGACCATCCACTAGGGGGCGCTGGACTTCATTCACCTTTGGAATAAAGATGTATCACAACGTCCTGCTGACTCCTGCTGTTTGTTTTTTTGTTATGATGTTTTGAGGGGGGGGGGGGGGGGGGGGGTGCGCTAGCTAAGTCATTTGTGATTGATTGATTGATTGATTGATTGATGTATTTATTGACAGTTTTCAGAACGGCTACATTTCACAGACTGTTACTGTTGGACGACACACTGATAGAGCATTACACGGTCCACCATGTTCAATTCATCACAACATTTAGAGACGTACAAATGTACACTTCTAGTGTGTGTGTGTGTGTGTGTGTGTGTGTGTGTGTGTGTGTGTGTGTGTGTGTGTGTGTGTTTGGGGGGGGGGGCGGCTAAGCTAAACAGGCAGAAGTCAATCAAATCAAAACAAAGAAATTGATTTCCATGTCGAATAGCTTTTCTTTCGAGATTTAGAAGTTGGGCATTCTTTTTCAGTTTTGACTGACTGGCTGGCTGACTGACTGATTGGTTGATTGATAATTCAGTTTGTAGAATGGGGTACAGTTCAAACTAAAGTACAGGTCAATAAACGGCTACTGAGGAGTAGATACTGTAGATATTAGGATAAATTTGGAACCAATGAGGACTACCTCGGTTTTATCACTGTTGAGTTTGAGTAAATTGGAGGTGAACCAGGACTTGATTTCCTGCAAACAGGTAAATGGTAAATGGTGCATTTATATAGCGCCTTTATCCAAGGCGCTTTACAGAGATTGCGCATTACATTCACACACACATTCATACACCGATGGCAGCGGAAACCATGCAAGGCACCAACTAGCACATCGGGAGCAATTAGGGGTTCAGTGTCTTGCTCAAGGACACTTCGACAGTAACTCTGGGGGAGCCCGGGTTCGAACTGGCAACCTTACGGTTACCATCCAGGCACTCTACCCCTGAGCCACCGCCGCCCAGGTACGGAGGGAGGAGGGTGGGAAGGTGGAAGAAGGTTTGGAGGAGACGTATAGGGCTGGAACCACTGATATGTGGACTAACTGAATATTCCTAAAATTGCTAGCCTACCACCTTGATATAAAATAAAAAATGTTGTAACTATTCATTGATTCACTCGCATACCAAAATCCATTTGGAAAAAATAAAATAATCACACCTGTGTGAAGTGAGGGGCGCTCACTTCGCATTATCTAACGTTTGGATAGTTGGTGTCAAGGTGACGTATGTTTGCTCAGTAGTTGCTGATGTCTGCTCAGGAGGTTTGCTCAGAATGAGAGGGAACATTGAGCCTGGGTACCCCAAAATAAAAACATTAGAGGGAACATTGGGCCTGGGTACCCCAAAATGAAAACAAAATAGCCCAAAATCCGGCTGTGGTAGAAAGTAACAGTACAGTAAAGAACTTGGGGGTCATTATTATTGATTCTGAATTGAATTTTAATTCACACATTAATCATGTTACAAAGATTGCCTTTTTTCACCTTAGAAATATTGCACGAATCAGAGTTTATTTGTCATTGGACGATGCAAAAACGCTAATCCACGCCTTTGTTTTTTCTCGGCTTGATTACTGCAATGCACTTTTTTCTGGACTGCCTAAGAAAACAACTGACAGATTACAACTTGTCCAAAATGCAGCAGTCAGAGTTTTTACTAAAACTATGATGAGGGAATTAACATCCAGTTTTAGCTTCACTGCACTGGCTTCCGGTTGTTTTTAGGGTCGATTTCTTTTTCTTTTTTACTTGTTTACCGAACACTCATTGGGCTTAAAACGGCCATGCCCACTTGCCCAAATGTGCTTACATCATCAATTTGTATAGCCGTTATTAGCCCAAGGAGTGTTTTTTTTTTTTTTGAAGATTTTTTTTTTGCGGCTTACGCCTTTTTATTGATTTTTTTTAAAGGGACAGATAGTAGGCTGACAGGAAACGGGAGAGAGATGGGGGGATGACATGCGGTAAAGGCCGTGTCGGGTTCGGGAGTCGAACCCGCGGCACACCGCGACTGGATCACCAGTCCGGTGCCCAGACCGTTACGCTACGGCCTGGGCCCAAGGAGTGTTTTTATACAAAACTAATGCTTGGAATGGACTCAGCATCGTGAAAACACCCTAGTTTGACATGTCACATGCTACTTAAAGCAGAAGGAAATGTTGAAATTATTTGCCTTATATTGGATGTCTATGGTGGCCATACTGTACAGGTCATTTTCAACACTTTCCCCTCAGACAATTCCAGGCAACTTTTTGTACTTTATGTTATTCACGACATATATAAGATCCAAAATCAGCTGAGTTTGTTTTTTTTGCAATTAGTTGAAGGTTGACCCCTTTTTTCCCATATAATGCCTGTACTATTGTTTACCGAACACTCATTGGGCTTAAAACGGCCATACCCACTTGCCCAAATGTGCTTACATCATCAATTTGTGATGACAGCATTGGCCATTTTTAGCCCAATGAGTGTTTTTTTGCTAAACTAATGCTTGGAATGGATTCAGCATCATGAAAACCCCCTAGTTTGACACGTCACATGCTACATAAAGCATGATGACATTTTGAATATTTTGCCTTCTATAGGTTGTTAATGGTATGGTCACATATTATGCCAATTATGAAAATTGCTCAACATAATGCAAGTTAGCATCCGGCAGTTTCTACATGCTGGCAACCCATACCCAACATTTATAACATCAGTTTCTACATGCTGGGGACCCCTACTCAACATTTATAACATCAGTTTCTACATGCTGGGGACCCATACCCAACATTTATAACATCAGTTTCTACATGCTGGGGACCCCTACTCAACATTTATAACATCAGTTTCTACATGCTGGGGACCCCTTCTCAACATTTATAACATCAGTTTCTACATGCTGGGGACCCATACTAAACATTTATAACATCAGTTTCTACATGCTGGGGACCCCTACTCAACATTTATAACATCAGTTTCTACATGCTGGGGACCCATACTCAACATTTATAACATCAGTTTCTACATGCTGGGGACCCCTACTCAACATTAATAACATCAGTTTCTACATGCTGGGGACCCCTACTCAACATTTATATCAGTTTCTACATGCTGGGGACCCATAATCAACATTTATAACATCAGTTTCTACATGCTGGGGACCCCTACTCAACATTTATAACATCAGTTTCTACATGCTGGGGACCAATACTAAACATTTATAACATCAGTTTCTACATGTTGGGGACCAATACTAAACATTTATAACATCAGTTTCTACATGCTGGGGACCCCTACTCAACATTTATAACATCAGTTTCTACATGCTGGGGACCCCTACTCAACATTTATAACATCAGTTTCTACATGCTGGGGACCCCTACTCAACATTAATAACATCAGTTTCTACATGCTGGGGACCCCTACTCAACATTTATAACATCAGTTTCTACATGCTGGCGACCCCTACTCAACATTTATAACATCAGTTTCTACATGCTGGGGACCCCTATACTCAACATTTATAACATCAGTTTCTACATGCTGGGGACCCCTACTCAACATTTATAACATCAGTTTCTACATGCTGGCGACCCCTACTCAACATTTATAACATCAGTTTCTACATGCTGGGGACCCCTACTCAACATTTATAACATCAGTTTCTACATGCTGGGGACCCATACTCAACATTTATAACATCAGTTTCTACATGCTGGGGACCCCTACTCAACATTTATAACATCAGTTTCTACATGCTGGGGACCCCTACTCAACATTTATAACATCCGTTTCTACATGCTGGGGACCCCTACTCAACATTTATAACATCAGTTTCTACATGCTGGGGACCCCTACTCAACATTTATAACATCAGTTTCTATATGCTGGGGACCCCTACTAAACATTTATAACATCAGTTTCTACATGCTGGGGACCTCTACTCAACATTTATAACATAAAACCTTGGTGTACTCGACATGTCGGGGTTCACAATGGGGCTCTATTTGGACTATTTGCCCAAAACATTGTGTTTATTGTCATGATTTGTCACGACAAGAGTTGTCTTTGTCCGCGGCGTAAACGTCTTTGAATAAATACTTTCTGAAAAGTCTATGAGGAAATTAACGGGAATTTAATTTACGGGTCTCTCGAAGGGGCGGGCTGCGACGCTCTATAGTCTACAGGTCTACAGGGAAAGGCTTTACCGAATAAGGGCTTGTTAATAATAATTATATTTATTATAAATATTTTGCTGCTATTCTGAGTAATTTGCAGTCAAAACGATCTGTACCTGCAGGTATAGTAGTAAAACATGTCTGGCCTTCTTTGGCCCCCTGGTGGTCGTGGAACGACCTACGGTCCAGACTAAAATTGACTTTGAAAGTTCCCTTGAGAAGTTTCAAAAGGATCATCTCAGATGCTCAGTCCAACATCTGCACATGTTTAGATATGTAGCCTAAATGTAGCCTATATATTTACGGTTCAGGTTTTGTATATTGTGTATTTTGCCCTGCTACTAAAAAAATAGGACTTTGGTGATCATAATAGGTATCAAGGAATCATCATCATTTTTCGACCGCGGTCGAGATCATGGATTTCACAACGCCACGCCAGACTTCCCGGTCCTTCATTGCCATACCCGGTTCCTGCTTACTGACGCATGTGTCCCTATAGCGATGACATCAGGGAACGATGGTCTGCTTTCAGTGCTTTGAGGCAGGACTCCAGAGAAGAAGGGAAGATATAACCTCATTGTCAGCTCTGTAGCAGTGGCCGGCAAACTGTGTTCTTCTGGATCGGACCAGTGAAGAAACACGGGGAAGGTTGCCATATTAGATCAGTCGATGGGTGGCTCTTCCAAGAGAGATTTTGCGCTCTCATTAGAAGGCGGGTGTAAGTGCCATCCAACCGTTTCTCTAGTTTCTCGGAGCCATAGCGTAGAATCGGCTCAACGGTCGTCCTAAATATTTTTACTTTTAACATCTTACTAAGCCGGGGTGACCAGGTCTTGTTCTGTTCTTTAACTATATTATCACTATATATCAGGAATTATTCTGATTCCTTGATACCTATTCTGATTCCTGATTTATGATTTGATAGGAAAGGTGTGAGACGTACGAAACATTTAGAGACGTACGTCTCTAAATGTTTTGATGAATTGAACATGGTGGACCCTCTTGTAAACAAGTGTAATGCTTAATTGGGTCGTCCACTCACAGTTAACAGTCTTTGTATTGAGTTTGTGCTTGAAATGTACTGTAATTCTGCAAACTGTTAAAATATAAATATAAATATTTCAATCAATAAATCAATCATTCAATGCATGGCATTGCAGGCTGACCAGGCCACACCTTTCCTATCAAATCATAAATCAGGAATCAGAATAGGTATCAAGGAATCAGAATAATTCCTGATAAATGCATTAATCCTTGAAGTAAATGGCTTCTTAGAATCTTTAGATTAGACTTGTGTGCCAACACTGGCACCATTATTTCATTTTCATTTCATTTTTATCTCGCACATAGTGTATCACAATACAGTAGCCTACAAATCATAATAGATAACAAATTAATCTGTCTTTCATAATTAATTTGTCTTTCATACCTATCTGACGAAAAGGACATTCTTATATTCTTATACCTGCCCCCTTTTCACTCATAAGTTACTTTTTACTTTAATGATTGGCTCATACACACATCTAAACAAAACAAAAAAACAAACAAAAACTAAATAAAACAACAAAAAACAAAAGAGTAAAACAAAACAAGCAAGAAGTTGAGCAATGACACGTGCAAGAAATGATAACCTATTCGTCGGCTTCATATTGCCTAAATATTAGATTTTTGTAATTTATTTTAAATTGGCAAATATTTGTACAACCCTTTAAATTGTCACCCAGAGAATTCCACGTTCGGATTCCTGTCGTGGTCCGTGCAAATTTATGTTTAAAATCAAATTTCCTCTATACTATCCCCACTTTCTGAACTTGGTTCGAATAGCTGTTGTAAATGAACTGGTAATGTTTCTTTTGTTTTGTAAACAAAAGTAAATATCATACAATGTATACATAACAAAATCAAGAGTAGGCTACTGTATGTGTGTGTGTGTGTGTGTGTGTGTGTGTGTGTGTGTGTGTGTGTGTGTGTGTGTGTGTGTGTGTGTGTGTGTGTGTGTGTGTGCGGCTGTGACAGCAGTA
>NC_139710.1:2093997-2098997 GCF_964188405.1 Protomyctophum parallelum | reverse complement strand
AACGTTAGCTCCCATGCTAGCTAGTAGCTTCCCTTGTCAACACTGCAGAACACCACCACAGATCGGATGGAAGCTGCAGCTGCTGATATCACGTTGCTTGTGCCCGTGGATGGGAAATAAGATTTAAAAGGCTATGGAAGCGTGGATGAAAGGCAAAGCACAGATGTGTGCAATAAATTTGTGTCGGTGCATTCCGTCTGCTGCAGTGCGCGTGTGTTCTGTCAACTTCTGTGTTGTGAGTCTGTCACTGGCTGCTGAATGCATAGTTAAAGAGCGTCAAAAGCATGCGCCCTTCCTGGAAGTAGCAGATCTACAAGTTATCTACCCGTCGCAATGCCCAGCGTGTTGGGCTTTTACATCTGTGTTTCTCCCGCAGTTTAGTTGAATTATATTGATTCACAACTTTATTTGCCCCCGGCCCCTTCACTTCAGCAGCACAGAGACGCTTGTATGATAGACTCACGGAGCTGCATGGCGAGACTTTTTTCACTGATCACATAAGTTGACATAACGCCATAACGCGGGTAACGCTCGCACAATAACTATAAGGCCGTTATGGAATGGGGAATGTAAAGCGTTAGGTTACAAGTTACTGCAAATAGTAATTACGTTACGTAACGTAACGCAATGTAAGGGCGTTAGTCACAACACTGCTGGTCAGTAGTCCAGATATCTGGTAAGTAGTTCAGATATCTGGTCAGTAGTCCAGATATCTGGTCAATAGTTCAGATATCTGGTCAGTAGTTCAGATATCTGGTCAGTAGTCCGTAGTTCAGATATCTGGTCAGTAGTTCAGATATCTGGTCAGTAGTCCAGATATCTGGTCAGTAGTCCAGATATCTGGTCAGTAGTTCAGATATCTAGTCAGTAGTTCAGATATCTGGTCAGTAGTTCTGATATCTGGTCAGTAGTCCAGATATCTGGTCAGTAGTCCAGATATCTGGTCAGTAGTCCAGATATCTGGTCAGTAGTCCAGCTATCTGGTCAGTAGTTCAGATATCTGGTCAGTAGTCCAGATATCTGGTCAGTAGTCCAGATATCTGGTCAGTAGTTCAGATATCTGGTCAGTAGTCAGTAGTTCAGATATCTGGTCAGTAGTTCAGATATCTGGTCAGTAGTTCAGATATCTAGTCAGTAGTTCAGATATCTGGTCAGTAGTTCTGATATCTGGTCAGTAGTCCAGATATCTGGTCAGTAGTCCAGATATCTGGTCAGTAGTCCAGATATCTGGTCAGTAGTCCAGCTATCTGGTCAGTAGTTCAGATATCTGGTCAGTAGTCCAGATATCTGGTCAGTAGTCCAGATATCTGGTCAGTAGTCAGTAGTTCAGATATCTGGTCAGTAGTTCAGATATCTGGTCAGTAGTTCAGATATCTGGTCAGTAGTCCAGATATCTGGTCAGTAGTTCAGATATCTGGTCAGTAGTCAGTAGTTCAGATATCTGGTCAGTAGTTCAGATATCTGGTCAGTAGTCAGTAGTTCAGATATCTGGTCAGTAGTCAGTAGTTCAGATATCTGGTAGAGATGCAACCGATCCGATATTATATCGGTATCGGCCTCCGATCCAGCTTAATTAATGTATCGGAGATCGGATTTGATGCCACCGATACACGCTCCGATACAGGAGGGGGACACGTGTTTAATGTTTACAGTCCGTCCTGCACAGACAGTGCAGTGAGCGAATCCAACCTCCAGTACCGACTGAAAACAGAGACTGTAGAAAAAAGCCCCACTAAGGTGCAATATGCAAGAGAATGGAATCACTTACAGACTTAACAGTATTAAAAGTATAGTTTACCCGTCGTCGCACGGATCAGTCAAGTGCATGCGCAGTTCAGTTGTGTGGTGGAGCCTATCATCTATAGCTGCGTTCTGACATTGTTGTGATGAGATTGCTCTTGTAATCCATTCTTCTGCTATATATTTACTGCACATACGTACTGTTTAGCGCTATGTGATTCAATCTTTGTAACTTTATTATTGCCATTGAAAAAAATGCTGCTGTGACGATGATGATGATGAAGAATAAGTGCATGTCGTCGTCGCGGTAAAATCCGTCTTTATATAATTGGCTCAGTTATCAAACCATGACATTGTTGTCAGAAGCTCAAACACTGATTCAGATTGTAAGTGTAGTGCAATTCTTAAGACAAAGACAGAGTTTGCAAACTAAAGTAGCAACACCACACCAGCTAGCACCATAACAAACGTCCTGAGGTATCTTTTTTCTCCCCGAGTTCTGTCGGTAAGGCTCAAGGCTTTTGTCACATGATAGCACAGCTGATTCCCGGCATCGCTTTAGGGGTAAAAAGGTACCACGTGTATATAGCAATAATAATAATTACTATTATTATTATTATTATTATTAATAAACCATAGAATGAATTAACAGGTTACATGCAGGCATCAGCTTAGGGGTAAAAATGTACCTTTGCACATAATAATAATCCATAGTATTAATTAACAGGTTGCCATTCCCTTAAGGTTTACAGGTTATATACAGTTCATATTCTTATTTTTACAGGTTAAACACTTAACCATAAACATCCCCTCTTTGGATTTTTTTGTATTTATTTGTTTTGCTATGTAGCCTACAGCAAATATCGGATCGGCAAATATCGGATATCGGGAAATTTAAAAAATTATATATCGGATCGGATCGGAATTGAAAAATCAGTATCGTTGCATCTCTAATATCTGGTCAGTAGTCCAGATATCTGGTCAGTAGTCCAGATATCTGGTCAGTAGTTCAGGTATCTGGTCAGTAGTCAGTAGTTCAGATATCTGGTCAGTAGTCCAGATATCTGGTCAGTAGTTCAGATATCTGGTCAGTAGTCAGTAGTCCAGATATCTGGTCAGTAGTCCAGATATCTGGTCAGTAGTTCAGATATCTGGTCAGTAGTTCAGATATCTGGTCAGTAGTCCAGATATCTGGTCAGTAGTTCAGATATCTGGTCAGTAGTTCAGATATCTGGTCAGTAGTCCAGATATCTGGTCAGTAGTCCAGATATCTGGTCAGTAGTTCAGATATCTGGTCAGTAGTCCAGATATCTGGTCAGTAGTCCAGATATCTGGTCAGTAGTTCAGATATCTGGTCAGTAGTTCAGATATCTGGTCAGTAGTCCAGATATCTGGTCAGTAGTTCAGATATCTGGTCAGTAGTTTGATATCTGGTCAGTAGTCCATATATCTGGTCATTAGTCCAGATATCTGGTCAGTAGTTCAGATATCTGGTCAGTAGTTTGATATCTGGTCAGTAGTTCAGATATCTGGTCAGTAGTTCAGATATCTGGTCAGTAGTTCAGATATCTGGTCAGTAGTCCAGATATCTCAGTAGTCCAGATATCTGGTCAGTAGTTCAGATATCTGGTCAGTAGTCCAGATATCTGGTCAGTAGTCAAGATATCTGGTCAGTAGTTCAGATATCTGGTCAGTAGTCCAGATATCTGGTCAGTAGTTCAGATATCTGGTCAGTAGTCAGTAGTCCAGATATCTGGTCAGTAGTTCAGATATCTGGTCAGTAGTCCAGATATCTGGTCAGTAGTCCAGATATCTGGTCAGTAGTTCAGATATCTGGTCAGTAGTCCAGATATCTGGTCATTAGTCCAGATATCTGGTCAGTAGTTCAGATATCTGGTCAGTAGTTCAGATATCTGGTCATTAGTCCAGATATCTGGTCAGTAGTTAAGATATCTGGTCAGTAATTCCTCCCAACAAAACACTTCTCTCTACCAACCAGTGTTGTTTTCGTCGACTAAAACTAAGACGAAAAATGTTTGTCGACTACCTTTTTCCACTGACGAAAACTAAATGGAAACTAAATGAAAACTGAGCTACGATGACTAAAACTAAGACTAAATATACTGACAATTTCATCAACAAATAAAAACTAGACTAAAATGTCAGGAAGCGACTAGTGGACAAGAGATCCAGTATAAGTCATTTTACACTTGGTTCCATGCTGAAAATAGCAGATCTATTTTCAGCATGTGAAAAAAATCAGCCATTACGACGACATAAAGGCCCCACAAAATAAAATTTGTTCGACTAAATCAACTGTAGATTTAGTCGGCTACAATCTTATAATATTTAGTGAACCAAAACTAGACTAAACACTAAAACATTCCAGGTGACTAAAGTGTGCGTGCGTGCGTGCGTGCGTGCATGCATTTAGATCAGCCAACGCTGGGAAGCTGGAAGTAACCTCACTAAAAACGCCGGGACAACGCTCCACACGTCCCAAACTCTTCTCCCTTCTGGCTCCAAAACTGTGGAATGCACTTCCCATTGCAGTCAGAACTGCAGCATCACTCCCAATCTTCCGCCGTAGTCTGAAAACCCACCTTTTCAGACTCCATCATGGCCCATAGCACTTACCCCACCCCCTTAGATAGCATTTCTGTAGACTTAGATAGCATTTGATACAGACTTATAGCATGCTATGTAGACAGCACTATAATTGCATTGTGTGTAGTCATAGCACGTCATAGTACATATGTATAGCATAGTATAGTATATATGTATAGTTTATATGTATAGTTTCATTATATAGATATTCCACTGTTACTTTCTTAGCTTACGCATGTTTCATGATAAATGCTTTTTATGTGATGTATTCCCATGCTTTTTTGTTCTTGCTTAATGTAAGTCGCTCTGGATTAATCAGACCAGTGTGTGTCCAGTGGAAACCTCGTATGAATCTGATCTCAGGTCAGAATGGGTTAATCAGACCAGTGTGTGTCCAGTGGAAACCTCGTATGAATCTGATCTCAGGTCAGAATGGCTTAAGAGCGTCTGCTAAATGTCTAAATTGTAAATTGTGCAGGGCGGGTCCGCAGTCTGAGCGTCTCCCTGTGGTCTCTGTTTCACCTGGTCTCTGTCTCACCTGGTCTCTGTCTCACCTGGTCTCTGTCTCACCTGGTCCCTGTCTCACCTGGTCCCTGTCTCACCTGGTATCTGTCTCACCTGGTCTCTGTCTCACAGGGCGGGGCCGCTGTCTG
>NC_139710.1:1573997-2088997 GCF_964188405.1 Protomyctophum parallelum | reverse complement strand
TCAGACTGGTAAACTGTCACGATGTAGAAGACATTTATAGAATCTGATCTCAGGTCAGACTGGTAAACTGTCAGGATGTAGAAGACATTTATAGAATCTGATCTCAGGTCAGAATGGTAAACTGTCAGGATGTAGAAGACATTTGTAGAATCTGATCTCAGGTCAGAATGTTGTCCCGTCCGTCAGGTAACCCTCTGTCCCAGGACGTCCTGAATCTCTACCAGGAGAGCGACGGCACCAGGAAGCTCCTGAACTACATGCTGGACAACCTGGCAGGTAAAACCTTCACCTTTAACCTTTAACCTTCACCTTAACTGAACTACATGCTGGACAACCTGGCAGGTAAAACCTTCACCTTTAACCTTTAACCTTCCCCTTTAACTGAACTACATGCTGGACAACCTGGCAGGCAGAGCCGTATCCAGCACTTCACAGATGGGGGTATTTGCGGTTATAAAGTCGTTATTTTCGGGTAAAAACGGGTCTGCACAGCAGAAATAGCCTAGTGCAAATCTTACCTTTTTGATGAGCCTGCCCGAGACATACACGGCTTTAACCAGCACTGGGCATAACATAAACAACTTCCTGAATCCTATCCAAGTTCCCCCATAGAAATACACTGAAATCTCCACTATAGCGACCCCGTGTGGAGATTTCAGTGTATTCCTATGATGTATACATCATTACCTTGTTTTGCCTCCTGCTGTGTAAAGATGTGAAATACACATTTGTATTGAAGACCAGGTAGACACCCAAGTCCAAGCTCAACTATAATAGCCTGTTGTCACTTAGTTGGTGCATATCTTGGCATTAGTGCATAGTTATTCTCTTTTCCATACTCTCTATATTTGCTTTTGCTACAATATGATGAAGCAGCCAGCAGGAAACTAAATGAATGAAATTAAATGAATAACGTATTAAGGTATTAATATTTATAGAATCCAGACAAAAGTACAGTGATGGAATAAATATTTACTTAATTAAAAGTAACCATACCACAACATGACAAATACTGAACTTGAACTGTTCAAATGCTTGTATTGAAATACCAAAAGTATAGGCACCAAAAACACATTATGTAGAAACTCCAGGTTTCCAAACCGTGTGTGCAGTGCACACACATGGATATGTCACGACCACTTACAGTAAGAAAAACTAAAAAAATCAATGGCATCAAAGAGTGAAAAAGTAGCAATACCACGATACTGAAATGTACTTTAAAATGCCTTTATTTAATTCTCAGTGCAAATGTATTGGCATCCCAAATAAATAAAAGTACTACATTTCAAGTAGAGTGGCTCATTGTGGTGCAAACATTATACTGCCCAAGTCAGCTGCAAAGTGAAAAATAAGTACTGTAAACATTCTCAGACTCAAACATAAAATAAATTAAATGAAAAATGCTGAGGGGCAGTGACACACACACTCAAACACTCACAAAAATACAATCAAACGGGCTCCTCATCCTCAATTTCACAGGTTTCATTTGGTTCTTTCCCAGGTTCTACTGGAAACACTCCAAACACATGACGTCTTCTATCGTTGGCTGAGATGAATTCCTTGCAAATCTTTGTCATGTCCAAGGCATCCATCCTGTCCTGATGAATATGACAAACTGACACACTATTCAGCCGTTTCTGCTTCATGCTATTTCGAAGCCATGTCTTCAGCCTTCTCAGTGCACTGAAGCTCCTCTCAGCTTCAGCAGAAGACATAGGGACGACCAACAGCAACCTCACAAGGACCTCCACCTGTGGAAAAATAACTCTGAATCTAGGGGCCATGGCTCTCAGGATCTGTGCAGCTTATGTGCTTGATTTGTAGGCGTTGTCTTTCTTGAACATGGCCAACTGTACATCCAGCATCCTCCTATTGATCTCTGGATACTGTTCCACAACATCACTACTTTTCCCAGTTATCAGCACATTCTCCAACTTTTCAAGTACTTCAAGGCTTTCTTGCTTGAATCTCTCAGTGAATTGCACATCTACTGTGTCAAGAACCTGGAAGAACTCCCCTCTGAAGTATTGCAGAGCAGATGTTGGGGCATGTGGTGTAGCTTGACCAGTCAAGCGTTTTGGTGGGTTGCGGTTACGAGGCATCTCGATGGGACTCAGCTTTAATGAGGTGACCAGCTCTACTGCACTGTCAAAAATATTTTTGAATGTTTCCTCATTTCTTTTCTGCTGCACGGTTTTCTTGACCAGATCTATAGCAGACTGCATGCCGGCAATTGTGCCACGTTTGGTTTGCAGGGATTTACAGAGGCACTCCATTTCCTCGAGAACCTCTAGAGCAAGACGGAGTCCCAGGACTGTGTTGCCATCTTGGAACCGGTCCAGTAGACCATTTGCCTTTGGGGCACTATCAGAGTCAGACCTTCCCGTTTCTTTCAAGCTGAGCAACACTGCCTCATACTGTTGGAAAAGGGCATGGATGGCTTTAACCCGCACAGTCCACCGGGTAGGACACAGTGGTTTCAGTGTCGTGAAGGTCCCAGCTTCAGATGTTGCCATGGACTGAAATATGGTCTTGAACTTTCCCGAAAGTCCATACAGACGCCCCAGTTCATGGACCCACTGCAGCGCATCACGGACTACTAAACAAACTCTACAAGCTGCCTGGGTGATTAGGTTGAGACAGTGAGGACCACAGTGTATATATACAGTGCCAGTGGTTGCACTCTTGAAAGAAAGGCCTGTGCACCATTATATTTTCCAGACATATTTGCTGCTCCGTCGTATGTCTGTCCCCTAAGTCCATCAAGAGACAAATGCAAACGAAGCAGCACGTCTTGGGCTATGTTGGCTAGGTTTTCTCCTGTTGTGAGCGTCGCCTCATATAAACCAACACATTATTCGTGAGGAAACAGATCTTTGTCGACGTAACGGAAACAGACTGATTCCTGTTCGGTCCCCGTTATGTCCTGTGTTCCATCTATAATGATGGAGTATTGCAACTGTGGTTGATTCCAGTGGCTATTTCTCTGACGATGGAGTTTGCCATTATGCTCAAGATCTCATTTTGGATAACAGGGCTTGTGTAATCCCGTGATTTAAGCCACTCCAACAACACAGGGTTCTTACGTGCTTGCACCTTGAGATAGACGGAAAAGTTCCCTTGATCTGCCTCAGTCCCTCTGAGAGCCGAACCTTGTCTCCCCAAGAACCAAACAGCTTCCACAATCTCCCTCAAGCACGACCTTGCCTTCTCCTGTGATTTTGCCAAAGCACTAGAGAGCTGGGAAGTGATAGGATTTGCTTCTTGGCGATGCATATCAATTGCTAGCTGATGACCCCTGCTTGTAGAATGATCTTTAAACCTCTCTAATGCCTTCTTCCAATTTCTGAATCCAGCAGAAACAAACGCTTTATCTACATGTTTTGCCATGGGATTATAATTTAACTTGAATGATTTAGCACAGAGGAAGCACAGGACTCCATTCAAGTTGTGGCTGTAATGAAGCCATGTGAACTCTTTAAACCAATTATCTTGGAAACGTAAAGTTATTTTCTTAAGTTTTTGAACTACAATTTCACTTTGATTTGGTTGGTATGGCTCAGTTAGCAATTCTTCTGCTTCAGGTTCAGTTTGTGTTCCCTCCTTGTCTGAGCTGCCACTGGCCCCTGCCTGCTGCATCTAAAATAAACATACCAACAAGTAGCACTTCATTAAAGTGATTTGAAATGAAAATAATTAAATAAAAAAACATCCAACTTATTTACTGTAGTTAGTAGTCTAGAGAATGAAATGGCATAAAACATGTCATTCTCACTTACGTAATATATATATATATATATATATATATATATATCACTCATTCTTGAGATGAGGGACAAAAGTGGAAAAAACATGTCCCACACATAAGAGCCTTATTATTGTTAAAAATAAATTAATTTAATAAAAATAAAAGCACTTGCAAAGTTACATGTAATACAGTTGTGCATTATTATGCCATTCATTTCATTATAATTGTTTTCATATGCCATCTGAATTAGTTAAAAGCAGGCACTGTACCCAAAAACGCCTGTATTTAGCCTGTCCCCAGCAAGTGGTCATAATTTCAAACTGCTAAAAAAGTGTCTAATACTGTCACAATCACATAAATATACATACTAAATTAAAGTAGATTGTCAACAACATAGCAAACAATATACACAATAATTTTAATTTATTTTTTCCATTAGTTATCTCATATCAAATGTGTGTCCCACGTCTCCCGTCAACTCCGTCAGGTTTTTTAAAAGTCTTAAATTAATCAGAAAATATTGTCGACAGATTTAGCCTGAAGACTCCTTTTCCAAGTCCCGTTTGTATTTGTTGCAACAGTGGAGCACCTGGTCTGACAAGCATTCAATTGTTTGATATTTTAAACAAACAATGTTGATATCAGGGTGGTCACAGCTTTTACATGTCAACTCCGTCAGGACATTATTATGATCTTTGTTAAGAATTCCAAAATAATGTTTATTATTTTAGTTTAGGGTTAGGTTTAGCTAACAAATGAAGCAAAAACAAAATGGCTACATTGTACTACAGAGGGTTAAGATGAAAACAAATGACATTTTGTCAACTCCGTCAGACGTCAACTCCGTCAGGTTTTGTGTCTGACGGAGTTGACATGTATCTGACGGAGTTGACAAAAGTGTTCCTAAAACAATAAAGTTATAGTTTTTGAATAATGGGACGTATTCTAATTTGGCACACAGTTAGAGCATGCCTTAAGGAACATTTTTGGCTATAGGGCCATCACAGATTTGTCTCGTGGTGACCATGGCAGCCATTTTCCAAAATTGCCGCCACCTGATGTTATTTTACAATAACTCAAGTTCTACACCACCTAGGATCTTGATTCTGGTGACTAAGACTACATTTTCAAGGATGAGGGATACAGTGGTACAATTTAGATTTTCCCTGTGACCATGGCAGCCATTTTTCAAAATGGCCGCCACCTGCTGTTATTTTACAATAACTCAAGTTCTACACCATCTAGGATCTTGATTCTGGTGACTAATCATACATTTTCAAGGATGTGGGATACATTGGTACTATTTAGATTTGTCCTGTGACCATGGCAGCCATTGTTTTTCAAAATGGCCGCCACCTGCTGTTATTTTACAATAACTCAAGTTTTAGACCACCTAGGATGTTGATTCTGGCGACTAATAATACATTTTTAAAAGATGAGGAATGCAGTGGTACTATTTAGATTTGTCCTGTGACCATGGAGGCCATTGTTTTTCAAAATGACCACCAACCTGCTGTTATTTTACCAATAACTCAAGTTTTAGACCACCAAGGATCTTGATTCTGGTGACTAATCATTACATTTTCAAGGATGAACTTTCTCTGGGAGGGGTCAGGGCTTATTTCAGCTGCAGGTTGAGTTGCTACTGACAGGACATTAAAAGGAGGTGGGCTTTCTGGCCTTTGACTTGTCCCTTTCAGGTACACAAGACGCACAGTTTGACTTCACTGGCCACTGCAGTGTGGCGTTGTATCTTGGTGGCCTCCTGCCAGTGTTTCTCCATCCTTCTCATGAGCTCTGTGTTCTGGGGCTCTGTTATAGTCAACTTACATTGTCTTGGCTGGAGATTGCTTTCCTGCAGGGTCCAGCCCATTCTTGTGCAGATGGCTGCTGGCCCACCTGGAGGCCCCAACCTCACTTGTTCGGTTGGTGTGATTAGGTGGGGTGGTCTTCCCCAATCAGGATGAAGGGTTTGACCCTTTCAAACGGCAGTCTGGCCAAGTGTCTGTATTTAGTTGTGAGGCTAGATACAGGATACGATTGCTCACCCAGCCCCAGGTGACTTGAGGTGAAGGCTCCTTTGATTTGGTAACATTGCTTTGGTTGACATGCTGGGGACACAGAACGACACTGATGCCTTCAGTGTCTGCACATCCTGCCTGATAGTCCTGAAGGCAGATCTTCTGTCTTCAGTCTTTCGCTCACTGTTCACTGCTCACTGTTCACCTCAAGCAGGTCTTCAAGGTGTTTGCCTTTGCACAGGCTATATGGCTAGGACTCGTGCTTCAACCACTCAGAGAACTCCAACATGGTGTTGGTTGCTCCTGGGCCGCAGAGCATTGTGCGGCAGAATTCAGCTCTCATCTCTGGTGGCAGCTTTTTGAGGAGTCGTGCAACATTTGAGCCGCATCAAAGTTCTGTGTCTCCCTCTGGGCCTATAGGGTAGACACTTGCTATTTTCCGTAACACTAATTGGTGGGGCTGTCCAAACTTGTTGTTTAGGTGTCAATCGGGTCTCTGTTGGTGAAGTCGGATCTAGGTGGTCTAGAAGATGAGTTAGTCAGGGGATTATTAATACAATCTGGTAATAAATTCCTTATCAAGAATTTTCTTCACCAATGTGTTTGGAAGGGTGTCTACTAACATATCCGCTGAAAGTTGGGGTACCATCAACAACCTATATAAGGCAAAATGTTCATTATGCTTTAAGTAGCATGTGACATGTCAAACTAGGGAGTTTGCATGATTCTGAATGCATTCCAAGCATTAGCTATGCACGAAGAACACTCCTTGGGCTGAAAACGGCCATAGCCGTCATCACAAAATGAGGTCAGCACATTTGGGCCAGTGGATATATGGCCGAATTTAGCCGAAGGGGTTTGACCCCTAGTTTGGCCATAGACTCCCTAGTTTGGCCATAGCCACTTGGTATGGTACCCAACTTTCAGCAGCTGTAAAAAATGCCCCTAGGGTGGTTCAATAGAAACCAATGTGGGATATGTTAGTAGACACCTTTACAAACACATTGGTGAAAAAATTCTTGGTAAGAAATGTAATCACAGATTTGACATTATTCTGATAATATTCCCTGACTAAATTGGTAAAATAATAGCAGGTCCACCATTTTGGAAAATGGCTGCAATTGTCACAGGATAAATCTAAATAGTACAACTGTATTCCTCCTCCTTGAAAATGTAGCATTAGTCACCAGAATCAAGATCCTAGGTGGTGTAGAACTTGAGTTATTGGGAAATAACAAAAAGTTGGCGGCCATTTTTAAAAATGTCTACCATGGTCACAGGACAAATCTAAATAGTACCAATGTATCCCACATCCTTGAAAATGTATGATTAGTCACCAGCATCAAGATCCTAGGTGGTGTAGAACTTGAGTTATTGTAAAATAACAGCAGGTGGCGGCCATTTTGAAAATGGCTGCCATGGTCACAGGGCCAATATAAATAGTACCACTGTATTCCTCATCCTTGAAAATGTGGGATTAGTCACCAGAATCAAGATCCTAGGTGGTCTAGAACCTAAATCAGTTAAACTTGTCAACTCCGTCAGATGTTCGTCAACTCCGTCAGACGTTCGTCCCGTGATGTTTTTGTTAATTTCCAAAGAAATAGAAAATTCGATGTTAAATATTTTGTGCATATGTATTGAAACACCAACTGAAATGATACGTAATGATGATTTTTTTTTTTTTTTACATGGTTTTCATGTTATAATATTGAAAATAGAGGTTGAAATGACGGATTTGAGAAATTGGATATTTCATAATAGTGTGATATTGGAAAAAAACAATATTAAAATAATTGTATTACTTAACTTGATTACTGAAAGCCAGTATAAGATAACTGAGGACTTTATATTATTGTTGAAATTATCAAATTCAATTAAAAAATATTTTAGTGTGTCTGACGGAGTTGACATGAATCAGGTATTAAGTGCATAAATGTCCCATTTTAGAAAGAAATGTTATGCGAAAAACCTGTTCCTTCTCAATATTGGTAGTTGAGACCTGTGTCTACAAATACATCCATTTGATTTGAATGTATCTTAAAAAAAAAAAAAATCCAGTTTGAAAAAGGTTTTGTCCCTTATCTCAAGAATGGGTGATATATATATATATATATATATTAATTGTATATATATACAATATATACAATAACATTCTACCTCCCTGTGATGAATATTTTCACTTAATTCCACAGTGCAGACATTCTCAAACAATAATTTACTAGAAAGTACAAAGGTGTTATACCATCAAAATATATTAGCCAAGTGGTTAATGTATGTTTTGTATTCACAATAAAAATCTGCAAAGTAAAGGTTACTTTACACTGACTGCACTGCATAATGCTTACCGGTTCAACTAGTGCATTGTCACAGTCACTGTCTGGAGTGTCTTCACTGTCCTCCTGGTCACTCTGATTGTCCTCTGGATCTGACCCAAGCAGCCCCTCCTCCTCCCTGTCCATCACCTGTTGGAAATAGGAATGAAGACATACATTGATTCATTGATTACTTTATAAGGCAGAAATGTACACAGCACAAAGTAAACTTTTGACATGAAGGCTAAAATGATAGGATGACTAAAACAAAGTACTGGGGAGTGGGACTTGTTTCCATTGTAGTCCCAAGTCTCCAAGCAGACAGACCCACTGAGCAACTGAGCGATGGTGACAAAATAACAAAATGATGTATGATTTTGCTAAGTAAAGGTTACTTTGCACCACTGTCTGCACTGCATAATGCTTACCGGTTCAACTAGTGCATTGTCACAGTCACTGTCTTGAGTGTCTTCACTGTCCTCCTGGTCACTCTGATCTGGGTTAACTAAAACTACAATGTTTCCATTGTAGTCCCAAGTCTACTATAGCAGACAGACAAACTGACCAATTAATGTGAGCTTATAGCAAACACACAATGCTGACAAAATAACATGCACCCTCCCTGGCTGGCATGTTTAATGTTTTTATTTGCTTAACTTTTACTAAAAGTAGCAATACCACAGTGCAGAAATGAGTTAATTAATTTCACTAGAGTGAAAGTACAAAAGTGTGAAAGTGGCACATAATGTGAAATGTACATTTTTAATACCAGTATATACATTAAGATTACTAATCAAAATCTGCAATGTAACTAGAGGCTCTCTCAGATTAAGTGAAAGTATATTTAAAAAAACGTCATTGTTACAGGTACTTAGTTACTTTTCACCACTGACTGTGAACTGCATGATGCTTTATGCTTGTTGCTTACCTGTTCAACTACTGCACTGTCTGCACAACAATGGTCGTCAGTATTGTTGTTGTTGTCGACGACGACTTTGTCTGTGTTTATTATTGCACACACCGACACCGGGGGAGGGGGTACATTTTTCGGGACATTGGGGACAAGTTGAACAGGAGTTGGAGGAGAAGCCCTGCTTCCAGCAGCAGCAGCAGCATTAGACTTAAAAAAGGCATTTATTTTCAAACAAGAGTTAGCGTCCTGCATTAGTTGTTTTGCCTTTTTCTCCCTCTGCTTTTCAGCACCCCCCTTACGTTTCGGCATTTTCTCGACTCTCTCTCTCTCTCTTTCTTCTCTTCTCCATTTACGTGTGGCGTTTGAATGATAACTCAGCTGCAGCTCTGGCTGTAATCACAATCACACGCACTCGCACAACACTGACAGCGAGTCAGCGGCGGCCGCATGGTCCAAGTGCCTGCCCTATTTGAGGCTTTTTTATTCCCCGTGGCCGGCGGCCCAAAACGGTTCGCGGCCCCCCGTGGGCCGCTCCGCGGCCCACCGGGGACGTGTCTCCGGGGACCCCCGTGGTTCCTACGGCCCTGCTGGCAGGTAAAACCTTCACCTTTAACCTTTAACCTTCACCTTAACTGAACTACATGCTGGACAACCTGGCAGGTAAAACCTTCACCTTTAACCTTTAACCTTCCCCTTTAACTGAACTACATGCTGGACAACCTGGCAGGTAAAACCTTCACCTTTAACCTTTAACCTTCACCTTAACTGAACTACATGCTGGACAACCTGGCAGGTAAAACCTTCACCTTTAACCTTTAACCTTCCCCTTTAACTGAACTACATGCTGGACAACCTGGCAGGTAAAACCTTCACCGCAACGGCAACGACGATCGCCGCGGCCGGCACATGCATGTTTAACCGTTTACGTCCATCCAACGACGTGCCCACGCGTCCTAGGGAATCCAACCGACGCGTGTACACGTCCTAGGGAATCCAACCGACGCGTCCACTGGACGCTCTTCGGTCATATTAGCGTCCCGTTCACTTAGCTGTCAGCGCGGCAGAAAGAATGCCTCGTCTCTGCTAATCCAGGGCGCTCTCTCTAGCGCTTCATTTCTGCTCCTTCAAAATATGAACGCTTTGGATTATTTATCGTATGAATGAATACGAGAGCAAGGTAAGCTAGCAAAATATTTCGGTTCCGGTTTTTGTGGCGTTGTTGTCACCTCAGACAGAGGGAACCCTCGGATATATATATATTCAAAGATCTGCTCCACATTTTCACGATTCTTCAAAAATAGCAGACCTATGAGCTTGTAGATCTGCTATTTTCCAACAGCTAAAGTACAACATAATGCTTTAAAACACAAAATAATTGGTTCCTGCCCTGAACAGTTCTAACCGGGCCTTGTTCCTCCTCTCCTTGTGTTGCATCCAGAACAGTTCTAACGGGCCTTGTTCCTCCTCTCCCTGTGTTGCATCCAGAACAGTTCTAACGGGCCTTGTTCCTCCTCTCCTTGTGTTGCAGTGCATCCAGAACAACTGCCCCAGAGACCCTGGATCAACCTGAAGGACAGAGACACCGTCGTCCCCACCGGTACGTCTGTGTTGTGGGCTCCCATAATGGGTTATACCCGAGGGAGTTCCAGGGGGTACCTAGCTCCATTAGAGATAGTTAGGAACCAAATGGACCCTAATGGGTCTGTAACTCTTGAGAGTGTACAAACAGAACCATTTGTACACTCTCAGAACCCCTTTTCCACCGGTTGGTTCCCAACGGGAACCGGTTCAGTTCCTTTTGGTTCTTAGTCCATGAGCCAGAGCTCCAAAATTGGTGGGGAAAAAACTAGACCTATATTCAATTGTTTATAGGATCAATACAAGTAAATTAATACATGATAACAGTAGTAGCTTTTTCATATTTTCGATTATTTTGCATATTTTCCTATACATAATGCCTCATTTACATATTACAATTTGTAATACAATAAATCATTGTCTTCGCGTAAGTAATCAACTTTGGAAGTTTCATGGTGATAACAATCTAATATAGGTATGGGTTTTGCTCCACTCAATTCATAATTAACGTTCCAATTTTGGAGCTCTGGCAACTAAATTGACAGTGGTTCTACATTATAAATTGCGGTACCAGAGATAGAAATGCCATTAACCCATTCTGAACGGGAACCCATTTTGGTGTTAGCATCATCTTATGCTTTAGCTATTGAAAAATAGCAGATCTACAAGCTCATAGCGCGCCACCGAGTGGCGCGCTACGAGCTTGTAGGTCTGCTATTTTTGAAAAAAAATCGAAGAACGACTGACATTTTTTAGAATCTGATCTCAGTTCAGAATGGGTTAATCAGACCAGTGTGTGTCCAGTGGAAACCTCGTATGAATCTGATCTCAGGTCAGAATGGGTTAATCAGACCAGTGTGTGTCCAGTGGGAAACCTCGTATGAATCTGATCTCAGGTCAGAATGGGTTAATCAGACCAGTGTGCGTCCAGTGGAAACCTCGTATGAATCTGATCTCAGGTCAGAATGGGTTCATCAGACCAGTGTGTGTCCAGTGGAAACCTCGTATGAATCTGATCTCAGGTCAGAATGGGTTAAATCGTGGGTCCGTAGCATAATGCGTGTGGTGATTGATTGACTGGGCGTCTCCCACGGTCATGTGTCTCACAGCTGTGTTCACGGTCATGTGTCACACAGCCGTGTTCACGGTCATGTGTCTCATACAGCCGTGTTCACGGTCATGTGTCTCACAGCCGTGTTCACGGTCATGTGTCTCACAGCCGTGTTCACGGTCATGTGTCTCACAGCCGTGTTCACGGTCATGTGTCTCATACAGCCGTGTTCACGGTCATGTGTCTCATACAGCCGTGTTCACGGTCATGTGTCTCACAGCCGTGTTCACGGTCATGTGTCTCACAGCCGTGTTCACGGTCATGTGTTGTTTTGTGTCTCACAGCCGTGTTCACGGTCACGTGTTGTTTTGTGTCTCACAGCCGTGTTCACGGTCATGTGTCTCACAGCCGTGTTCACGGTCATGTGTCTCACAGCCGTGTTCTTGGTCATGTGTCTCATACAGCCGTGTTCACGGTCATGTGCTATAACATGTTGTTTATTGTGTCTCACAGCCGTGTTCACGGTCATGTGTTGTTTTGTGTCTCACAGCCGTGTTCTTGGTCATGTGTCTCATACAGCCGTGTTCACGGTCATGTGCTACAACGTGCTGTGTGATAAGTACGCCACCCGCCAGCTGTACGGCTACTGCCCGTCCTGGGCGCTCAGCTGGGAGTACCGCAAGAAGGGCATCCTGGAGGAGATCACCGGCTGTGACGCCGACATCATCAGCCTACAGGTATGACATCATCAGCCTACAGGTATGACATCATCAGCCTACAGGTATGACATCATCAGCCTACAGGTAGGATGACATCATCAGCCTACAGGTAGGATGACATCATCAGCCTACAGGTAGGTCCTCTGACATCATCAGCCTACAGGTAGGTCCAATGACATCATCAGCCTACAGGTAGGACCTCTGACATCACCAGGCAGGTCCTCTGACATCATCAGGTAGGTCCTCTGACATCATCAGCCTACAGGTAGGTCCTCTGACATCATCAGCCTACAGGTAGGTCCTCTGACATCACCAGGTAGGTCCTCTGACATCATCAGGTAGGTCCTCTGACATCACCAGGTAGGTCCTCTGACATCATCAGGTAGGTCCTCTGACATCACCAGGTAGGTCCTCTGACATCACCAGGTAGGTCCTCTGACATCACCAGGTAGGTCCTCTGACATCATCAGGTAGGTCCTCTGACATCATCAGGTAGGTCCTCTGACATCATCAGGTAGGTCCTCTGACATCATCAGGTAGGTCCTCTGACATCATCAGGTAGGTCCTCTGAATCAGAATCAATCAACTTTATGTCTCATTCTCCTACTGTACTGTGCTGTGCTGTGCTGTGCTGTGATGTGCTGTGCTGCGCTGCGCTGTACTGTACTGTACTGTACTGGCATACATAAATAACATGAAATACCGTTTCCCCTCAGTTATTGGCAGTGAGGCATAAAACATAGAGCCTATTTAAAAAAACATATAAGCTAAACTAAAACAAAACAAAACATGAACAAACATTTAAAAAGAACCCCAGTATGTATGATGACTTGCAATTCATAAGGAAAGTTACCAACACCACACAGCCTATGGATAAATAAAGTTACCAACACCACACAGCCTATAGATAAATAAAGTTACCAACACCACACAGCCTATAGATAAATAAAGTTACCAACACCACACAGCCTATGGATAAATAAAGTTACCAACACCACACAGCCTATAGATAAATAAAGTTACCAACACCACACAGCCTATAGATAAATAAAGTTACCAACACCACACAGCCTATAGATAAATAAAGTTACCAACACCACACAGCCTATAGATAAATAAAGTTAAAAGTTACCAACACCACACAGCCTATAGATAAATAAAGTTAAAAGTTACCAACACCACACAGCCTATAGATAAATAAAGTTACCAACACCACACAGCCTATAGATAAATAAAGTTACCAACACCACACAGCCTATAGATAAATAAAGTTACCAACACCACACAGCCTATAGATAAATAAAGTTACCAACACCACACAGCCTATGGATAAATAAAGTTACCAACACCACACAGCCTATAGATAAATAAAGTTAAAAGTTACCAACACCACACAGCCTATAGATAAATAAAGTTACCAACACCACACAGCCTATAGATAAATAAAGTTACCAACACCACACAGCCTATAGATAAATAAAGTTAAAGTTACCAACACCACACAGCCTATAGATAAATAAAGTTACGTTTTACTACCCAGTCACACACTCTATGTAACAAAATAGTCTTCCTTGCACTCGATATACTTTGGCATCGGACCGTAGGATACAACTCGACATAACAGTGTCTTTTATATGGTTTATTATTGTGCTGCCATTCACACCAACACACTCACACCAACTAAACACTGCACAAAATCAGGTTATAAACCTAGAAGGAAACAAACAAATAGAACAACAATTACTACCATGCAATATCTCTAATAATAACTGTACATTGAATGAATATGGTATGTTTGTCGCACAAAGTACGCTCATGAAATCTTACTGGCTGTCACACGCGATGCTCAAAGATAGAATGCTAACAAACACACACACACCGGACAAACATCTCCTGTCGCACATGCACAGTAGACTATCCAACGGGTCGCGCATGCGCAGTGGACTATCTGACGGTAAACAATACTATAATATAACCTCAAACGTCACCCTAAACACACACAGAAAAATACAGAAACCCCCCAACTACTTTAAAGACACCCCACCATATGTAAAATAACACACCTTACTGGAATCTCTAAAGTAACAACATACACGTAAGTTGTTGAAAGTGAAAGTTGACTCAAATGTCCACCAGATGGCACTGACCACACATACATGCATGTATAAAATATAATGCAACATATAATGCAACAATTCCCACACAGCCTATAGATAAATAAAGTTACCAACACCACACAGCCTATAGATAAATAAAGTTACCAACACCACACAGCCTATAGATAAATAAAGTTACCAACGCGTTATTGCCCGCCAGGAGGTGGTATTGATGTGTTATTGCCTCCAGAAGGTGGTATTGATGTGTTATTGCGCCCCCCCCCCAGGAGGTGGAGACAGAGCAGTACTACGCCCTCTTCCTGGACACGCTGAAGGGGCGTGGCTACGACGGATACTTCTGTCCGAAGTCTCGAGCCAAGCTGGTTTCGGAGCAGGAGCGCAAGCACGTGGACGGCTGCGCCGTGTTCTTCAAAACGGACAAGTGAGTCTCGCTCCTAATCCATTTTTGTGACGTTCATATTTAAAAGAAAACACCTCATGTTTCTGTGTCAGTGGTGCTCATTATTTCATGTCAAGGACCCCAAAAATATCTGTAATTGGCCGCCGACCCCCATCTGAAAATACGTAGTCAAAATGTGCGCTACGTTATCCAGGGGTTTATATTATTTAATCCATGTTTTGATCGGATCGTATCGTTAGCTGCCACTCGTTAGCATAACAGTCAAAGTTGACCGCCGCACTGCACGTTATCATAATTACCCTTTGATCTCCGAACCCGCCGCACTGCGAGTTTTAAGCTTTATATCAAAATCCACTGGCAGAAGCCAAAGCCCAGACCTCTACTGCGCCCCGCCCAATCAGAATCCACTCATTATGATTTATTTCCTGCCCGTTTTCTCTGAAAAATGCCCTAAAGTCCGTCTTTTTTGTCAAATCCGCCCGGCGTTCAGATGAGAATAGTGATTTTTGACATAATACCGTTTCTGGCTGCAGGTTCTGGTTCTGACCAGGTGTCTGGTTCTGGTTCAGATGGTTCTGGTTCTGACCAGGTGGTTCTGGTCCAGGTGGTTCTGGTTCTGACCAGGTGGTTCTGGTCCAGGTGGTTTTGGTTCTGACCTGGTGTCTGGTTCTGCTGCAGGTTCTCCCTGGTCCAGGTGGTTCTGATCAGGTGTCTCTGGTCCAGGTGGTTTTGGTTCTGACCAGGTGGTTCTGACCAGGTGGTTCTGACCTGGTCTCTGGTTCTGCTGCAGGTTCTCCCTGGTCCAGAAGCACACGGTGGAGTTCAACCAGGTGTCTCTGGTTCTGGTCCAGGTGGTTGTGGTTCTGACCTGGTCTCTGGTTCTGTTAGGTTCTCTCTGGTCCAGAAGCACACGGTGGAGTTCAGCCAGGTGGTTCTGACCTGGTGTCTCTGGTTCTGTTAGGTTCTCCCTGGTCCAGAAGCACACGGTGGAGTTCAACCAGGTGGTTCTGACCTGGTGTCTCTGGTTCTGTTAGGTTCTCCCTGGTCCAGAAGCACACGGTGGAGTTCAACCAGGTGGCCATGGCCAACTCCGAGGGCTCAGAGGTCATGCTGAACAGAGTGATGACCAAAGACAACATCGGCGTGGCCGTCCTGCTGGAGGTCAACAAGGACATGTTCTCTGGAGGTAAGACCCTGTAGAGACCCCCCGGAGACCCCTACCAAGGACATGTTCTCTGGAGGTAAGGAAGACTCTGTAGAGACCCCTACCATCTCTGTAGAGACGCCCAGAGACCCCTACCATGTCTGTAGAGACCCCTACCATCTCTGTAGAGACCCCTACCATCTCTGTAGAGACCCCTACCATCTCTGTAGAGACGCCCAGAGACCCCTACCATCTCTGTAGAGACCCCTACCATCTCTGTAGAGACCTCTACCATCTCTGTAGAGACGCCCAGAGACCCCTACCATGTCTGTAGAGACCCCTACCATCTCTGTAGAGACCTCTACCATCTCTGTAGAGACGCCTAGAGACCTCTACCATCTCTGTAGAGACCCCTACCATCTCTGTAGAGACCCCTACCATCTCTGTAGAGACGCCCAGAGACCCCTACCATGTCTGTAGAGACCCCTACCATCTCTGTAGAGACCCCTACCATCTCTGTAGAGACCTCTACCATCTCTGTAGAGACGCCTAGAGACCTCTACCATCTCTGTAGAGACCCCTACCATCTCTGTAGAGACCCCTACCATCTCTGTAGAGACCTCTACCATCTCTGTAGAGACGCCTAGAGACCTCTACCATCTCTGTAGAGACCCCTACCATCTCTGTAGAGACCCCTACCATCTCTGTAGAGACCCCTACCATCTCTGTAGAGACCCCTACCATCTCTGTAGAGACCTCTACCATCTCTGTAGAGACGCCCAGAGACCCCTACCATCTCTGTAGAGACCCCTACCATCTATGTAGAGACCTCTACCATCTCTGTAGAGACGCCCAGAGACCCCTACCATGTCTGTAGAGACCCCTACCATCTCTGTAGAGACCTCTACCATCTCTGTAGAGACGCCTAGAGACCTCTACCATCTCTGTAGAGACCCCTACCATCTCTGTAGAGACGCCCAGAGACCTCTACCATCTCTGCAGAGACCCCTACCATCTCTGTAGAGACGCCCAGAGACCTCTACCATCTCTGTAGAGACCCCTACCATCTCTGTAGAGACCCCTACCATCTCTGTAGAGACCCGTACCATCTCTGTAGAGACCCCTACCATCTCTGTAGAGACGCCCAGAGACCTCTACCATCTCTGTAGGGACCCCTACCATCTCTGTAGAGACCTCTACCATCTCTGTAGAGACGCCTAGAGACCTCTACCATCTCTGTAGAGACCCCTACCATCTCTGTAGAGACCCCTACCATCTCTGTAGAGACGCCCAGAGACCTCTACCATCTCTGTAGAGACCCCTACCATCTCTGTAGAGACCCCTACCATCTCTGTAGAGACCCCTACTATCTCTGTAGAGACGCCCAGAGACCTCTACCATCTCTGTATAGACCCCTAGAGACCTCTAGAGGTCAGGTCTCTAGAGACCTCTAGAGGTCAGGTCTCTAGGGGTCTTTAGGGGTCTCTAGGTCTCTGGGTCTCTAGAGACTGGTAACGTCCCCCCCTCCCCCTCCCTCCCTCCAGGCATGAAGCCAGTGCAGGAGGGAGGGCTCCTCCTGGTGGCCAACGCCCACATGCACTGGGACCCCGAGTACTCGGACGTCAAGCTGATCCAGACCATGATGTTCCTGTCGGAGCTGAAGAGCATCGCCGAGAGGGCCTCCTCCTCCTCGGGTCCTGGGGGGCCCTCGGGCCCCCCAGGGCCCCCAGCCTCCTCCGACCCCTCCTCGTCCATCCCCATCGTCCTGTGTGCCGATCTCAACTCCCTGCCCGATTCTGGTAGGAAGAAGTATGCGCGCTGCGCGCCCGCTGCATATGACGTCACATTGATTTAAATACTATATTTATAACCGTAATTCAGGACTGGAAAAAAAACCCTTTTGGTGTTTTATCAGCCATTATGTTATACTTTAACATAATGGGGTGGGGGGGGGGGCTTATGTGGGGGGGTCAATGTGGGGGCCAATACAGGCTTGTGTGGGGGGCCAATAAAGGCTTGTGTGGGGGCCAATTTATAATAGCTTTTGTGGGGGCCAATATATAATAGCTTATGTGGGGGCCAATATATAATAGATTATGTGGGGAGCCAATATATAATAGTTTATGTGGGGGGCCAATATATAATAGTTTATGTGGGGGGCCAATATATAATAGCTTATGTGGGGGGCCAATATATAATAGTTTATGTGGGGGGCCAATATATAAGAGTTTATGTGGGGGGGCAATATATAATAGTTTACTGTATGTGGGGGCCAATATATAATAGCTTATGTGGGGGGCCAATATATAATAGCTTACTGTATGTGGGGGCCAATATATATAGCTTATGTGGGGGGCCAATATATAATAGCTTATTTGGGGGGGCCAATATGTAATAGTTTATGTGGGGGGCCAATATATAATAGTTTATGTGGGGGGCCAATATATAATAGCTTATGTGGGGGGCCAATATATAAGAGTTTGTGGGGGGCCAATATATTAGAGTTTATGTGGGGGGCCAATATATAAGAGTTTATGTGGGGGGCCAATATATAAGAGTTTATGTGGGGGGCCAATATATAAGAGTTTATGTGGGGGGCCAATATATAATAGTTTATGTGGGGGCCCAATATATAATAGCTTATGTGGGGGGCCAATATATAATAGTTTACTGTATGTGGGGGCCAATATATAATAGCTTATGTGGGGGGCCAATATATAATAGCTTACTGTATATAATAGCTTATGTGGGGGGCCAATATATAATAGCTTATGTGGGGGGCCAATATATAATAGTTTATGTGGGGGGCCAATATATAATAGTTTATGTGGGGGGCCAATATATAATAGCTTATGTGGGGGGCCAATATATAATAGCTTATGTTTGCAATGCCTAAATCGAACCCCCGGTCGGTCTGCAGGCGTGGTGGAGTACCTAACCCTAACCCTAACCCCCGGTCGGTCTGCAGGCGTGGTGGAGTACCTAAGCAACAGTGTGGTGGCCGAGAACCACAAGGACTTCAAGGAGCTGCTCTACAGCCAGTGTCTGACCAACTTCAGCTGCAACGGCAAGAACGGAAACTCCGACGGCAGCATCACACACAGCTTCCAGCTGAAGAGCGCCTACGACAGCAACCTGATGCCTTACACCAACTACACATACGACTTCAAGGTACGACACTAACCTTTTACACCAACTACACATACGACTTCAAGGTACGACACTAACCTGATGCCTTCCACCAACTACACATACGACTTCAAGGTACGACACTAACCTTTTACACCAACTACACATACGACTTCAAGGTACGACACTAACCTTTTACACCAACTACACATACGACTTCAAGGTACGACACTAACCTTTTACACCAACTACACATACGACTTCAAGGTACGACACTAACCTTTTACACCAACTACACATACGACTTCAAGGTACGACACTAACCTTTTACACCAACTACACATACGACTTCAAGGTACGACACTAACCTTTTACACCAACTACACATACGACTTCAAGGTACGACACTAACCTTTTACACCAACTACACATACGACTTCAAGGTACGACACTGACCTTTTACACCAACTACAACCTTTATTCAAATAGTTGAAAATTAATTAATTACAAAACTGAGCACCTTTGCAATCTGGGTCAAATCAATTAAGCAGCAGGAGCTGCCTATAAGCTCCCCTATTCTCAATATTAAATCGAAAAGACAAAAGACTTTGTTTATCACATACCTTTTAAATGTACACTTAAAAACATGCTCGACAGTAACTGTAACCAAATAATGGCCGTGTGCAGCCTACTGGGAATAACGGCCTGGTTCCTTATCAATTTTGCATATTAACAGCCCGGGCTACTATTTGTGACCAGATTTGACTGAGAGACTGCCATCGCGCACATTCCAGCTTTTCACCAGAGGAGAATTTTTTTTTTTTTTTTTTTTTTTATGAGTTAATAGCACAGGCAGACTTCACATACTACACATACTAGAGCATGTCTGAAATAAGTGTCAAAGCTGAAATTGACATGTAATTATGAAAAAAATGCTTAAACATGTAGCTATTGTAATGTTAGAGACCAAAGAAGTGAACCTTTCAAGCCTGTTTTCTCAACTCGCTGTTTTCTGCAAGACATTACTCTATAAGCCATATCTCCAAAACTGGTGGGTCAAACTGAACAACCAATATGTCAATTTTAAGCCATGATTCCCTGCTTTGATATGATAAAAAATAAAAAATCCAATTGCAGTCTCCCAGTCAAATTTGGTCACATTTGGTAATATATTGTATATGCTTTCACAGAGAACGTTTTAAACTAAAATCTTTGCTTCTGGGTGTGTGTGGGGGGGGTCCCTGTCCCTGTCCCTGTCCCTGAAACAACATATTTTCAGATGGGGCTCTGCAGACAAATACAGATAATTCTGGGGGTCAGTCGGGTGCGAGCCTTCTATTGGTCACTTCATGGGGCTTCAGTCCAATGGAGGCTCTCCTACATAGACTTATATATATGGACCGGAAGTAGGCAGAAAGGCATTGGACTCAGGGCAACAGCCCAGCTTTAATGATCTTAAATCCCTTTATTTTAGAATGTTTTGTAGTAATCGTGCAACATAAACATTACAGAGACTTTAGTTGTCACTGAACGATACTTTAAAACAGTTGTCATGTTGCACACATGCTGTAAAATAGCTCTTAATTGCGCTCGGTTTCTGCCCCCTCAATGTCCTAACTCTTCTATTAGACGGCTCTGGGTTTCTGCCCCCTCAATGTCCTAACTCTTCTATTAGACGGCTCTGGGTTTCTGTCCCCTCAATGTCCTAACTCTTCTATTAGACGGCTCTGGGTTTCTGTCCCCTCAATGTCCTAACTCTTCTATTAGATGGCTCTGGGTTTCTGCCCCCTCAATGTCCTAACTCTTCTATTAGACAGCTCTGGGTTTCTGTCCCCTCAATGTCCTAACTCTTCTATTAAATGGCTCTGGGTTTCTGCCCCCTCAATGTCCTAACTCTTCTATAAGATGGCTCTGGGTTTCTGCCCCCTCATTGTCCTAACTCTTCTATTAGATGGCTCTGGGTTTCTGCCCCCTCAATGTCCTAACTCTTCTATTAGATGGCTCTGGGTTTCTGTCCCCTCAATGTCCTAACTCTTCTATTAGACGGCTCTGGGTTTCTGCCCCCTCAATGTCCTAACTCTTCTATTAGATGGCTCTGGGTTTCTGTCCCCTCAATGTCCTAACTCTTCTATTAGACGGCTCTGGGTTTCTGTCCCCTCAATGTCCTAACTCTTCTATTAGATGGCTCTGGGTTTCTGCCCCCTCAATGTCCTAACTCTTCTATAAGATGGCTCTGGGTTTCTGCCCCCTCATTGTCCTAACTCTTCTATTAGATGGCTCTGGGTTTCTGCCCCCTCAATGTCCTAACTCTTCTATTAGATGGCTCTGGGTTTCTGCCCCCTCAATGTCCTAACTCTTCTATTAGACGGCTCTGGGTTTCTGCCCCCTCAATGTCCTAACTCTTCTATTAGATGGCTCTGGGTTTCTGCCCCCTCAATGTCCTAACTCTTCTATAAGATGGCTCTGGGTTTCTGCCCCCTCATTGTCCTAACTCTTCTATTAGATGGCTCTGGGTTTCTGCCCCCTCAATGTCCTAACTCTTCTATTAGACGGCTCTGGGTTTCTGCCCCCTCAATGTCCTAACTCTTCTATTAGACGGCTCTGGGTTTCTGCCCCCTCAATGTCCTAACTCTTCTCTTCCGTCTGCTTCCAAACAGGGAGTGATCGACTACATCTTCTACTCCCGGACCCAGATGAGCGTCCTGGGTCTGCTCGGTCCTCTGGACAGCCAGTGGCTGGTGGACAACAGCATCACGGGCTGCCCGCACCCCCACATCCCCTCCGACCACTTCTCCCTGCTAGCGCAGCTGGAGCTGCACCCCCCCCACCCCCCCCTCAACAACAACAACCACACCCACAACCACCACCACCCCCTCAACGGGTTGCACCTGCCCACCCACAGGTAGGGTGCAGCCCCCCCCCCCACCAGGAACCCTCACCCCGTCCGTCCGACCCTCGGGCCACACCTGTTTAAAACAAGACAAAGGTTACGAACGTAACTGCGGTTCTACGGTCGGGGAGTTACAAATGTAAACATGCGGGTTCTATGAATCTCGGAACGACCGCCGCTACGGTACGTTTAAACAGCGGGCGAACGAACGCCAGGCGGATTTTCTCTGAGGTGCATTGTTTGTCTACGGGACCCTTCTGGGGACTACCGATGGTCGAAAAGTGGGCGGAGGAATGTCGCCCGAAAATATACAAATTTAATTAATCTTTTCGGGCGATGTGTCGGGAGATGCTCGCCCGCTGTTAAGACGTACTGTCTGTTAGTAGACGCTTTTAACCCATTCTGACCTGAGATCAGATTCTAAAAATGTCTTCTACATCCTGACAGTTTACGTCTATACGCGGAAACACAAACCCTCTCTTAATGCAGGTCCCCGACACCAAATATGATCACGGCCAAATCCAGTGTGGGGGTCCTTGGGGGTCCTACCCCCAACCACATAACCATGTTGGAGAACCTCTGTCTTAACCCATTCTGAACGGGAACCCATTTTGGTGTTAGCATCATGTTATGCTTTAGTCGATTTTTCAAAAATAGCAGATCTACAAGCTCATAGCGTGCCACCGAGTGGCGCGCTACGAGCTTGTAGGTCTGCTATTTTTAAAAAATCGACTGAATTTTTTAAAATCTGATCTCAGGTCAGAATGGGTTAATCAGACCAGTGTGTGTCCAGTGGAAACCGCGTATGAATCTGATCTCAGGTCGGAATGGGTTAACGAAGCGCCATCAGGCGCTCATCAGGGATGAAATGGACCCCCCCCCCCTCTACTGTACCTACTGATCACATGATCCAAGCTCAGACAGGCCACGCCCCCTCACCCCAAAAGGAGTGAAGTATTTGCCGTATCTGTTGCTCCTTTTATTGTTTTATTTTTCTTTGCTTTCTTTGTTGCTGCACTTTGTATTAATTAATATACATCTTCTTTCTGCCTTAATTCTTCCCCTTTCAACAGTTTGACGCTAATTGTTTAATCCAGTGTTCCACCGGGCGTAAAACACTACACCCGACATTTGTTTAATGCGTTTAATTCACTGTTTAAAACGCTACACCCGACATTTGTTTAATGCGTTTAATTCACTGTTTAAAACGCTACACCCGACATTTGTTTAATGCGTTTAATTCACTGTTTAAAACGCTACACCCGACATTTGTTTAATGCGTTTAATTCACTGTTTAAAACGCTACACCCGACATTTGTTTAATGCGTTTAATTCGCCGTTTTAAAATAATTAAAAAGAAAAAGCAGAGACCTGATGACGAGGCCGTCGCGTTATGATGACGAAAGCGGCTGCTAGGGCTTCTGGGAAATTGAGCCTAATGTAAGTGCACGGGGGGGGTTTGTTTGGACTACAACGCCTACGGACTACTACGGCGGATCCTATAGCTCATTGTAATGGCCGCTGGTGATGATGATCATAACATGGTGATGATGATCATAACTTGGTGGTGATGATCATAACATGGCGATGATGATCATAACATGGTGGTGATGATCATAACATGGTGATGATCATAACATGGTGGTGATGATCATAACATGGTGATGATCATAACATGGTGGTGATGATCATAACATGGTGATGATCATAACATGGTGGTGATGATCATAACATGGTGATGGTGATCATAACATGGTGGTGATGATCATAACATGTTGATGATCATAACATGGTGGTGATGATCATAACATGGTGATGATCATAACATGGTGGTGATGATCATAACATGGTGATGTTGATCATAACATGGTGGTGATGATCATAACATGTTGATGATCATAACATGGTGGTGATGATCATAACATGGTGATGATCATAACATGGTGGTGATGATCATAACATGGTGATGATGATCATAACATGGTGATGATCATAACATGGTGGTGATGATCATAACATGGTGATGATCATAACATGGTGATGATCATAACATGGTGATGATCATAACATGGTGATGATGATCATAACATGGTGATGATCATAACATGGTGATGATGATCATAACATGGTGATGATGATCATAACATGGTGATGATCATAACATGGTGATGATGATCATAACATGGTGGTGATGATCATAACATGGTGATGATCATAACATGGTGATGATGATCATAACATGGTGATGATGATCATAACATGGTGATGATGATCATAACATGGTGGTGGTGATCATAACATGGTGGTGATGATCATAACATGGTGATGATGATCATAACATGGTGATGATGATCATAACATGGTGGTGATGATCATAACATGGTGATGATGATCATAACATGGTGATGATGATCATAACATGGTGATGATGATCATAACATGGTGGTGGTGATCATAACATGGTGGTGATGATCATAACATGGTGATGATGATCATAACATGGTGATGATGATCATAACATGGTGGTGATGATCATAACATGGTGGTGATGATCATAACATGGTGGTGATCATAACATGGTGATGATCATAACATGGTGATGATGATCATACCATGGTGATGATGATCATAACATGGTGGTGATGATCATAACATGGTGATGATGATCATAACATGGTGATGATGATCATAACATGGTGATGATGATCATAACATGGTGGTGATGATCATAACATGGTGGTGATGATCATAACATGGTGATGATCATAACATGGTGATGATGATCATAACATGGTGATGATCATAACATGGTGGTGATGATCATAACATGGTGGTGATCATAACATGGTGATGATGATCATAACATGGTGATGATGATCATAACATGGTGATGATGATCATAACATGGTGGTGATGATCATAACATGGTGATGATGATCATAACATGCCGACAGAACATTTTTCAACCCGGATTTACGTCGTTGGAAAGCTGCAAATGCTTCAGCGTTTGCTCTAAAGTTAATAAAACAATCTCGGCAGCGTAGCATATTTGATTAAATAGTTTAATGGAGTCAAACTGTTAAAGGTTGCGGGTTGTGGGATTTCACTTGGTTTGTTTGTTTACTTTGTTTCTTTGAACGCCTTAGATGTGTTGCTGTTCATCGTGAGAGCTTTGCATATTATTATTATCATATAAGCCTCCCGCTTTTACCACCAAGTCATTAATGATATCTTTTGTTGCTTTTGACAATTTAAAAAGAAAAAGTCGTCTGATGCATATCCGGATTTCTTTGTGTGTAAATGTCTCCTCTGATCCGATCACAGGGTAAAAAAGTAAAGCTTGTTTTATTTATACGCGTCGACAAATAAGTGATTATTATTATTTTATTGTTTGAAATATATTTGAGCCAACACAATGGCATGCCTTTACTCTGTTGCGCGCGTGTTACGCGCGATAAAACCTTGGCAATGCGCAATTTCATTTCATTTAATGCTGCCGGCAAGACAGTTTAAGTGAAAAAGTATCAACACTGCAACGTAGAACTAACTCCGTTAGTGTTAGTAAAAATGACCGGAATTCAAAATGCACTCGGGTAAAAGTACACAACTATTGGCATCAAAATGTACTTTAAAAGTACCAAAAGTAGAAAGTACTCACTATGCAGAACGTCCAATTTCATGTTTTAAAATGTATTAAAATTAATTTGAAAATAGGCGATCTACAAGCTCACAATGCGTCGCATCGCGAGCTTGTAGATCGGCTATTTTCAAAGTAACAGGGCTGAAGTGGTTAATGTACAGTATGTGTTGTAATAATTATCCAAATCTACAAAGTTAACTAAAGGTTTAAAATAAATATTAGTGGAGTAAAAGTACCATATTTACCTCTGAGATGTAGTGGAGTAGAAGTGCTGGAAATTGGAAATACTCAAGTGAAGTACAAATACCTTTAAATTCTACTTAAGTAAAGTACTTAAAGTAAAAAGTAAAAATAGTAAGCATAATTAAAAGAAATTATATATATATATATATATATATATAGAGAGAGAGAGAGAGAGAGAGAGAGCATGTTTAGACTTCCAGAGTTGACTCCATAAATGTTACCTACTAGTCCACTTGCCAGAATGTGAACCCAGACAGGTTGAGTACACCAAGGTTTCATGTTATAAATGTTGAGTAGGGGTCCCCAGCATGTATAAACTGATGTTATTAATGTTGAGTAGGGGTCCCCAGCATGTATAAACTGATGTTATAAATGTTGAGTAGGGGTCCCCAGCATGTATAAACTGATGTTATTAATGTTGAGTAGGGGTCCCCAGCATGTATAAACTGATGTTATAAATGTTGAGTAGGGGTCCCCAACATGTATAAACTGATGTTATAAATGTTGAGTAGGGGTCCCCATGTATAAACTGATGTTATAAATGTTGAGTAGGGTTTCTAACATCGGTTTCTACATGCTGGGGACCCCTACTCAACATTTCTAACATCAGTTTCTACATGCTGGGGACCCCTACTCAACATTTATAACATCAGTTTCTACATGCTGGGGACCCATACTCAACATTTATAACATCAGTTTCTACATGCTGGGGACCCCTACTCAACATTTATAACATCAGTTTCTACATGCTGGGGACCCCTACTCAACATTAATAACATCAGTTTCTACATGCTGGGGACCCCTACTCAACATTTATAACATCAGTTTCTATATGCTGAGGACCCATTCTCAACATTTATAACATCAGTTTCTACATGCTGGGGACCCCTACTCAACATTTATAACATCAGTTTCTACATGCTGGGGACCCCTACACAACATTTATAACATCAGTTTCTACATGCTGGGGACCCCTACTCAACATTTATAACATCAGTTTCTACATGCTGGGGACCCCTACTCAACATTTATAACATCAGTTTCTACATGCTGGGGACCCATACTCAACATTTCTAACATCAGTTTCTACATGCTGGGGACCCATACTCAACATTTATAACATCAGTTTCTACATGCTGGGGACCCCTACTCAACATTTATAACATCAGTTTCTACATGCTGGGGACCCCTACTCAACATTAATAACATCAGTTTCTACATGCTGGGGACCCCTACTCAACATTTATAACATCAGTTTCTATATGCTGAGGACCCATTCTCAACATTTATAACATCAGTTTCTACATGCTGGGGACCCCTACTCAACATTTATAACATCAGTTTCTACATGCTGGGGACCCCTACACAACATTTATAACATCAGTTTCTACATGCTGGGGACCCCTACTCAACATTTATAACATCAGTTTCTACATGCTGGGGACCCCTACTCAACATTTATAACATCAGTTTCTACATGCTGGGGACCCATACTCAACATTTATAACATCCGTTTCTACATGCTGGGGACCCCTAACTCAACATTTATAACATCAGTTTCTACATGCTGGGGACCCCTACTCAACCTTTTTTAACATCAGTGTCTACATGCTGGGGACCCCTACTCAACATTTATAACATCAGTTTCTACATGATGGGGACACCTCAACATTTATAACATCAGTTTCTACATGCTGGGGACCCCTACTCAACATTAATAACATCAGTTTCTACATGCTGGGGACCCCTACTCAACATTTATAACATCAGTTTATACATGCTGGGGACCCATACTCAACATTTATAACATCAGTTTCTACATGCTGGGGACCCCTACTCAACATTTCTAACATCAGTTTCTACGTGCTGGGGACCCCTACTCAACATTTCTAACATCAGTTTCTACATGCTGGGGACCCCTTCTCAACATTTATAACATCAGTTTCTACATGCTGGGGACCCCTACTCAACATTTATAACATCAGTTTCTACATGCTGTGGACCCCTACTCAACATTTATAACATCAGTTTCTACATGCTGGGGACCCCTACTCAACATTTCTAACATCAGTTTATACATGCTGGGGACCCCTACTCAACATTTCTAACATCAGTTTCTACATGCTGGGGACCCCTACTCAACATTTCTAACATCAGTTTCTATATGCTGGGGACCCCTACTCAACATTTATAACATCAGTTTCTACATGCTGGGGACCCCTACTCAACATTTATAACATCAGTTTCTACATGCTGGGGACCCCTACTCAACATTTATAACATCAGTTTCTACATGCTGGGGTGGCATTCCTTCAGTTCAACCCAGAACTAACAACCACTGGAGGTTCTAAAATTCTAAAAGTAATTATTGTTAATATGAATATGAATTACAATCAGGCTTTGGTCTCTAGCTTTGCACACAGATCTAGCTAAAAAACGCTACCTATCTTAAAGAAATGTCTGGTTTAGGCCAAAGAGTCCTTCAAGAACGATCAAATAATGTTTTGTCAATATATTACATTTATTTAAAATAAAATAAAAGATGATATTGCAGAGACAAATCACTTGGTGATTTCTGAGCAGACTCCTGTGGTTGTTGGACTCTAGCTCTGAAAGACTAAAGGCTCATTCATAGTGAGGTGATGAGGTGGTGAGGTGACCACCGCTCCGGTGGTGAGGTGACCACCACTCCGGTGGTGAGCTGACCACCGGAGCTGAAATAACGTTGAGCGGTGGTGAGTAAAAACAGAGAGAAGGGCTGGGGCGGTGGCGGCGGTTTGCTCTTCACCGCGGCTCGTGACGTCATGTAGTTCGGTGGTCACCTCAGTGACGTCATGTTGTAGTTCGGTGGTCACCTCAGTGACGTCATGTTGTAGTTCGGTGGTCACCTCAGTGACGTCATGTTGTAGTTCGGTGGTCACCTCAGTGACGTCATGTTGTAGTTCGGTGGTCACCTCAGTGACATCATGTTGTAGTTCGGTGGTGTATGAGCCTTATAAGCTCTTTTTATTTAAGTTGAGATTCAGGGCTACACTATGCATTCAGCAGTACCTCAACAATCTATGGATCTAAGTATTTAGTCATCTAATCTATGGATCTAAGTATTCAGTCATCCAATCTATGGATCTAAGTATTCAGTCATCCGACTAGACGAACGAAACCAAATACCAAGCTATTGCTTTTAACTTAAAGCACAGCTCTGTCCAAATGACTTGGATGATTAATGTCTGTATGTTGAACACATGAACGTATTGACTTTAGTTTACACTGTGGTGCTTAATTCATTATTAATATTATTATGCAACACCTGAGATTCCACATCACAGCATGCAGGCTCCTGTGTGGGAGGGGTCACTGAGGCCCTGAGCCACTAAGACAGGCCCTGAGCCACTGAGATAGTCCCTGAGCCACTCATTGGAGACCTAAGACAGGCCCTGAGCCACTAAGACAGGCCCCGGGCCACTAAGACAGGCCCTGAGCCACTAAGACAGGCCCTGAGCCACTAAGACAGGCACTGAGCCACTAAGACAGGCCCTGAGCCACTAAGACAGGCCCTGAGCCACTAAGACAGGCCCTGAGCCACTAAGGCCCTGAGCCACTAAGGCCCTGAACCACTAAGACAGGCCCTGAGCCACTAAGACTGGCCCTGAGCCACTAAGACAGGCCCTGAGCCACTAAGACAGGCCCTGAGCCACTAAGGCCCTGAGCCACTAAGACAGGCCCTGAGCCACTAAGACAGGCCCTGAGCCACTAAGACAGGCCCTGAGCCAATCATTGGAGGCCTAACTATAGTTGGTGGACAGTCGACGGTAAACCTCGACTCTTCTGAAACGTGGCATTTGGAGTACATGGAGATCAATACGATTCTAACCACTGAAACCCAATCTACTAGTGACCGATGAAACCACTGAAACCCTCTCTGCTAGTGACCGATGAAACCACTGAAACCCTCTCTACTAGTGACCGATTCTAACCACTGAAACCCTCTCTACTAGTGACCGATGAAACCACTGAAACCCTCTCTACTAGTGACCGATGAAACCACTGAAACCCTCTCTACTAGTGACCGATGAAACCACTGAAACCCTCTCTACTAGTGACCGATGAAACCACTGAAACCCTCTCTACTAGTGACCGATGAAACCACTGAAACCCTCTCTACTAGTGACCGATGAAACCACTGAAACCCTCTCTACTAGTGACCGATGAAACCACTGAAACCCTCTCTACTAGTGACCGATTCTAACCACTGAAACCCTCTCTACTAGTGACCGATTCTAACCACTGAAACCCTCTCTACTAGTGACCGATTCTAACCACTGAAACCCTCTCTACTAGTGACCAATGAAACCACTGAAACCCTCTCTACTAGTGACCGATGAAACCACTGAAACCCTCTCTACTAGTGACCGATTCTAACCAATGAAACCCTCTCTACTAGTGACCGATTCTAACCACTGAAACCCTCTCTACTAGTGACCGATTCTAACCACTGAAACCCTCTCTACTAGTGACCGATGAAACCACTGAAACCCTCTCTACTAGTGACCGATTCTAACCACTGAAACCCTCTCTACTAGTGACCGATGAATCCACTGAAACCCTCTCTACTAGTGACCGATTCTAACCACTGAAACCCTCTCTACTAGTGACCGATTCTAACCACTGAAACCCTCTCTACTAGTGACCGATTCTAACCACTGAAACCCTCTCTACTAGTGACCGATGAAACCACTAAAACCCTCTCTACTAGTGACCGATTCTAACCACTGAAACCCTCTCTACTAGTGACCGATGAAACCAGTGAAACCCTCTCTACTAGTGACCGATGAAACCACTGAAACCCTCTCTACTAGTGACCGATTCTAACCACTGAAACCCTCTCTACTAGTGACCGATTCTAACCACTGAAACCCTCTCTACTAGTGACCGATTCTAACCACTGAAACCCTCTCTACTAGTGACCGATGTGCTTAGTTGACCGAGCACCCTCCCCCCCCCCTCCCCCCCTCCCCTTAAAACAAATATTGCGTTTGGTGCGTTTTTTTTAAACACGTAGATCTTCATGACTAAATAGGGACGCCCTAGGGTTCAAATGTCCATTGCAACAACATGCCCCGGACAGCAGAGGGCGATCTCTCCACTAGTCTGTAGTACGAAGGTGTCGCTTGCTGCAAAGATTAAAACTAATAAATAGCCATCGAGACGAACGATAAATGAGAGCTCCATAGCTTCGCTTTGTTTGCACGACGTGACACTAAAACTAGGCCGCTGATTTAGGATGGCGTTATAACTAAAGGACTAGGCCGCTGATTTAGGATGGCGTTATAACTAAAGGACTAGGCCGCTGATTTAGGATGGCGTTCGTGAAAAATAGAATCCATGCAATCTTTTGAGAGCATCTGTGGGCTCATACTTCACTCCAACTTTAATTTCATGGGCTATATTTGAATCCGATTCTTATTTGTTTTAATGACTGTGGTACATCTAGACAAAAAGGATTAACTGTCGTGGGTGCTCCCGAGAACCCTTTTAGGGCCACCAACGGTCCTAAAATGAACCCGAGAACCCTTTTAGGGACACGGACGCTCCTAAAATGGGGTTTTCATGTTTTTCTTTTTTGTCTTATTTTTGTCCGACAGTCAATACACAGAAAATAGCCGATCTACAAGCTCATAACATGCTGTGGTGCGACGCGATGTGAGCTTGTGGATTGGATATTTTCAGCGGGCGACTGTCATGCAACGGAATATACATTTTTGAAACTGTGTGGGTTGTGTAGTTTTCTTTGTTTTTCTTACCCGTTGCACTACAAGTCGTTTGTCACATCCTAGATAATGTTCTCTATATTCTCATAACTGATCAGTGGCGTGCACAGATAGACACTAGGGGGTGCTACAGCACCCCCTGCCCTTTTGGCAATGTGCCCTTTTGAGAAAAGAAAAGAATAATCTTTATTTTTTTATTATTATTTGTTTTTGTACGGTGTAGGCCTACACTGTACAGCATGTGGACCATGGTGACATTGATAAATTCTTGATAAAAAGCTTCTAATGTATTATTTAGGCCCCAAAATCTATAAATCTCACTGTTAAGGCAACCTGGCCGGTTCCACGCGCTGCACAAGGTGCCCTTTTTTCACTTGAGCACCTGCCCCTCTATAAATGTCTGTGACCCCTGACCCCTTGACCCTCTAAATGTCTGTGACCCCTAACCCTCTAAATGTCTGTGACCCCTAACCCCTAACCCTCTAAATGTCTGTGACCCCTAACCCTAGAGGCAGCGGTGGCCGAACGGTTTGCGGAGCGGTCTTGATATCGGCAGGTCGCTAGTTCGTATCCCCGGACCGGCACGTTAAAATTACCACCGCTGAAGTGCCCTTGAACAAGGCATTGAACACCTACCATGAAATGTTCTATGAGCAGGGCCTGGCTGTAAACAAGTTCTTGAGCTTAGTCCAGTTACCCTGGGTATACATAGTACCTTTCCTTTCCTTAGTCCAGTTACCCTGGGTAAACATGGTACCTTTCCTTTCCTTAGTCCAGTTACCCTGGGTAAACATAGTACCTTTCCTTTCCTTAGTCCAGTTACCCTGGGTAAACATAGTACCTTTCCTTTCCTTAGTCCAGTTACCCTGGGTAAACATAGTACCTTTCCTTTCCTTAGTCCAGTTACCCTGGGTAAACATAGTACCTTTCCTTTTTGCCCCTCTAAATGTCCGTGCACGCCACTGTAACTGATCCATATCCATATGAACACACTTTGTTTTTAAACAATTGGCATTTTTTTGTCTCTCTGTCTCTTAACTGAAAATGCAGTCGACAATTGGTGGTACTTTGTACGAATTCAGTATTACGAGGAACTTTTGGAGAAAAAAAAGAGAAGAAGACAATTTAAAAGAAATCTGTCTCAATGCCCTTTTATTTCGTTGTTTATTTGCGATTTGAATTTCCTCTCAAGGTCGTCTGTCTGTCTGTCTGTCTGTCTGTCTGTCTGTCTGTCTGTCTGTCTGTCTGTCCGTCTCACCTCCACCATCCACCAGGGGGCAGAGTTGGGGGGTAGTTAGACTCAAACCGCCCTGAGTCAGACCATCCTTAAGTCCATGTTTTGTTTTGTGTTTGTCCCTGAAGGTAGGACTGGACAAAATGATCGTTATTTATATCGATGTCGCGATATGAGAGTATAGATATTGTCTGGGATTTGGGATATCGTGGTGATAATGGCTTATAGGTTGGGATATCGTGGTGATAATGGCTTTCCTGGTTTTAATCAGATAAGTCCTATTCAACAATGTTCTAAAACCTATCAATAGAGGTATTTGTTTAAAAAAAAGAAGAAAAAAAACATTTTATTTTGTCCCTATGCATGGTGTTCATGTCGCCCAGGCCCCAGCCCTATCTGAAAGTCAACCTCCATCCATCCATCCATCCATCCATCTTCAACCGCTTATCCGTAGTCCGGTCGCGGGGGCAACAGCTTTATTGGGAGGTGAAGGTTCATTCATTCATACATTAGGAGGTGAAGGTTCATTCATTCATACATTGGGAGGTGAAGGTCCATTCATTCATACATTGGTAGGTGAAGGTTCATTCATTCATTCATTCATACATTGGGAGGTGAAGGTTCATTCATTCATACATTGGGAGGTGAAGGTTCATTCAGTCATACATTGGGAGGTGAAGGTTCATTCATTCATACATTGGGAGGTGAAGGTTCATTCATTCATACATTGGGAGGTGAAGGTTCATTCATTCATACATGTACAATGTACATGTACTGTACAAACCCTAGACAACAGCTGACCCTCGAACGGATCGGTCGCACTTCAGAGAGCTCCCCAGACAACAGCGATTTTTAGCTATGTTTTCAACCTTTTCCGCCTTTTTCCTCCTCTTCATGCTATGGATTACGGACGCATACTTTAATTCAACATGGACCTTACACCACCAAGGAGAGATGGAACGTCACGGAATCGAAGCGGAGGAGTTTCACAGCGATTTTTACCTCCTAACTGGCGTTGAAAGTAAGCACATTTCTTTTGGGTCAGCAGCGATTCATGGCCTGTTAACAGCAAACCCGAATCGCAAGTACAAGCCCCCGACTGGCAAGATGGATCGCAGAACTGTGATTATTCTTTTCTTGTTACTATCGGGTGATATTCACTTCAATCCTGGACCGGTTACCCGATCACAAGCGAGACTGCACTCACAGCAGCAACTGGTGCTTCCGCAAACAACGAACGTTCCCATCGCAACGCGCCACGGCTTCCACGCCTTCCAGAGCGCCGCGAGCGCCTCGAGCGCCTCCCCCACGGAACGGACAACGGACGCAACTTCAAGATCAGCCCATGAACTGCAGACAACCAACGCCAGCGGACCCCCACATAACACCGCAGGCGTCTTGTTCGCCGAAGCCACCCCAGCGGCAGTGATCATGGAGCTGAACGAGGAACACCACCCCCTCCCCAACACCCACAGTCAACCCAGGACTACAGAGGATAATAGACCACCACCCTCCCCCATTCCCACCCCAGCCACGGACCCAGACATCAGGATGAATCTGACCTGGCCTACAGACATGTCCAGACATGTTCAGACATGTTCAACGGCGACACCCACATTCCACCGCCCCTCCCCACTCACACCTCAGCCACGGACATTCCACCGCCCATCCTCAGTCACACCTCTGACTACTTCAACACCGACGAAATTAACACAATCGTCGCATCCAACGGCCTTCACTTGTTTCATTTGAATGTGAATAGCTTGAGTCCCAAACTAGCTGAGATCAGACATCTGTTCCAAAACGGTAAGGCAAACATACTGTGTTTCTCTGAAACTAAACTTGATGAGTCTACTAAAGACCCAGAGATTGAAATAGAAAATTACTCAGTCATTAGAAATGACAGAAACAGACATGGTGGTGGCGTGTGCATGTATATTCACCAAGATACTGAATACATTACTCGTACTGACTTGCAGCATGATGAAATTGAAACTGTGTGGGTTGAATTAATTTTCAAAAATGCTAAATCAGTATTAGTGGGCACCGTCTATAGACCCCCTGATCAGAATGAGTTCTATGATATACTTGAGGGGTGCTTAGCTGGGGAGGAATGTGTAGAGAAGATCCTGATTGGCGACTACAATACGGATATGCGTCGTAAGGAAGCTCCTGTGTTCAAGTCATTTAGTCGGTTTTGTGATCTGCATGGTGTCAGTCAGCTAATTACCCAACCCACAAGAGTGTGTGATTCTACTCAAACTGTCATTGATCTCATTCTGACCTCGGACAAATCCAGAATCTCAAAGAAAGGGGTTATTGTATGTGGGCTCAGTGATCATTTTATGATTTTCTGTACCCGCAAAATAAAAAAACTTAAATTTGACTGTCACAAAACAGTCATATCTAGGGACCTCAAAACCTACTCTAGTGAGGCCTTTAACCTGGAACTGGAGAATCTGGATTGGTCCGATGTGCTCAGGAGCTCACTAGTCGAAGAAGCATGGCTTGGCTTTAAAACCAAATTTACATCAGTACTAAACATCATGGCTCCTTTGAGAACCGTCAGGGTCAAAACCCGCTCGGAGCCATGGATGAATTCGGACATACTGACTGCAATGAAAGCCAGAGACAACAAATGCTCTGAACTTCTTAAATGCAAGTCCAAACTAGCCAAGTGCAAGCGCTTCGACAGTGATCTCCAAACCAAACTGCACAACCTAAAAGCCCAGTGTAACAAGCTAAGAAACGGTGTAATTGCCATGACCAAATCAGCCAAATGTAACTTTATCAATGATAAAGCAGAGGAAATCAAAAACAATCCTCGGGAGCTATGGAAGTTACTAAACAACCAACTAGGCTGTGGTCGGAAACTAAAAACCAGGTTTACTAACATAAACATCAAATCGAATAACACCCTCATCACTGACAAACTCGATGTAGCCAACCACTTGAACATCTTCTTTACAAACATTGCAACAAAGCTGGTTAGCAAACTGCCCTCCCACTCTGGGCGTTTTGGTGTAGAGCACATCAAAGCCTTCTACAAAAACCTTGGTGTTTGTAAAGATGATTTTAAAATGGCAATGGTAACAACCGAGGAGGTACTTAAAAAACTGATTGCCCTCCAACCCCACAAGGCCACTGGCCATGACAATATTCCCTCCAAATTTCTCAGAGACTCAGCCTTTTCCATAGCTCCAGTCATCACCCACATAGTTAACCTCTCCATCAAACAGGGACAGGTCCCCCAAGATTTTAAACTGGCCAAAGTAACCCCCTTGTACAAAAAAGGGAGTAAATTAGAACCCGGCAACTACCGCCCTATTTCTATTCTAAGCTCCATCTCGAAAGTGATGGAAAAAATAGTCTATGAACAGGTTGAAAAGTATCTTGCCACTAATAAATTGCTGTACGAGTTCCAATCTGGTTTCAGAACATCCCACTCCACTGACACATGCCTCCTCTATTTGAGCGATCACATCAAACACGAGGTGGATGCTGGAAAATACTGCGGCATGGTCATGCTGGACCTCCAAAAGGCTTTTGACACCGTGAACCACTCCATACTGGTTAACAAGCTTAAAGCTATTGGTTTTGATAGCACATCAGTGAGCTGGATGCAATCCTACCTGGAGGGGAGAGAACAGATGGTGGAGGTGAACGGAACACTGTCCCCTCCCCTCCCAGTGAGCTGTGGTGTCCCACAAGGAAGCATACTAGGGCCTTTACTGTTCCTAATTTATGTTAACGACATGACTTCAGCTTGTGACTGCAACTTGTTCCTGTTCGCAGATGACTCAGCACTGCTGGTCTCGGACAGGAACAAACTGCAGGTTGAAAAGACCCTCAGCTCTGAACTCGGTAGAATCTGCACCTGGCTCGCTGATAACAAACTATCCTTACACCTGGGAAAAACTGAATCCATCCTCTTCGGATCAAATAGTAAACTCAGCAAGGCAGATGGCTTCTTGGTTAGAGTGGGTGACAATATTATCACACGTAAAGATCAAATTACCTACCTAGGTTCCATCCTGGAGGCTAATCTTTCCGGTGATAAAATGGCCACCAACGTAATCAAAAAAGTCAATCAAAGAACAAGATTCCTTTACAGGATCTCCTCACTGGTCAGCAAAAACACCTTGAAGACCTTAACAGGAGCCCTCGTACAAGGTTTCTTTGACTATGCATCCACCTCTTGGTACCACAGCACCTCAAAGGCCCTTAAAACAAGGCTCCAGACCTCCCAAAACAAACTGGTCAGGCTCCTACTTGGCCTCACCCCCCGAACCCACCTCACCCCTGCCCACTTTGACAGGCTGGGATGGCTTAGGGTCGTCGACAGAGTACAGCATCTTGCAATGGGTCTGGTCCACAAGATTCGATACACCACCAAGATACCCATGTACCTGTCTAAATACTTCCTTAATGTAAACGAAGTCCACACCCACAACACCAGAGGGAGTGCAACAAACCATGTACAACCCAGATTCGGCACAAACAAGGGACTAAATTCTTTTCGCTCCTATGCCCCCAAAATGTGGAACGCCCTACCAACAGTCATTAAGACATGTGAATCCCTTGACTCCTTCAAAACCGCTCTCAAAGGGCACCTACGGATGGCTGCAATTCGAAACTGGCCTCTGTAAAATCTGAATCCCCCCCACCCCCCCACCCCATTTCCCTCACTGTATATTGTATATTTTCCCAGTGCTTGTATATTTTCCCTTTTTTGCTTCCCATATGATGAATTCCTGTTCTGTTCTTTAGCTACATAGAAATGTCTATTTGTATGTCTCTAAATGGTTGTATGTCTTTAAATGTTTTGATGAATTGAACAATGTGGACCCTGTTGTAAACAAGTGTAATGCTTAATTGGGTCGTCCACTCACAGTTGACAGTCTTTGTATTGAGTTTGTGCTTAAAATGTACTGTAAATTCTACAAACTGTTAATAAATATTTCAATCAATCAATCAAAAAAACATTGGGAGGTGAAGGTTCATTCATTCATACATTTGGAGGTGAAGGTTCTTTCAATCATACATTGGAAGGTGAAGGTTCATTCATTCATACATTGGGAGGTGAAGGTTCATTCATTCATTCATTGGGAGGTGAAGGTTCATTCATTCATACATTGGGAGGTGAAGGTTCATTCATTCATACATTGGGAGGTGAAGGTTCATTCATTCATACACTGGGAGGTGAAGGTTTATTCATTCATACACTGGGAGGTGAAGGTTTATTCATTCATACATTGGGAGGTGAAGGTTCATTCATTCATACATTGGGAGGTGAAGGTTCATTCATTCATACATTGGGAGGTGAAGGTTCATTCATTCATACATTGGGAGGTGAAGGTTCATTCATACACTGGGAGGTGAAGGTTCATTCATTCATACACTGGGAGGTGAAGGTTCATTCATTCATACATTGGGAGGTGAAAAACGAGGTTAAAAAAAAAGTAAAAAATTAAAAAATAGCCCATGTTCAAAAATTATGAAAAACGAGGTAAAAATAAAATCAAAAATTCAAAAAACGATGGGCTATAACCCATGTTTTTTGAATTTTGATTTTTTTTTCAAATCCTCAAAAATGATGAAAAACGGCGTGCTATAGTATGCCGTACGGTAGGTGCTATAGCCCATGTTAAAAAATGATGAAAAACAAGGTTAAAAAAAAAATCAAAATTAAAAAAATTATGTTTTTTTTTTCATTTTTTTCAATTCCTCAAAAATGATGAAAAACGGCGTGCTATAGTATGCCGTACGGCAGGGGTTTTCAACCGGTGGTCCGCGGCCCCCTGGTGGTCCGCGGAGGTACTGCTGGTGGTCCGCAGCCAGGCATTCAGAAAAGTTGTATTTTTGCCTTTTTTTCTTTACTTTTTTTTTTACCTTTCTAATATATATATATAAAACTTATTTGCACTATTTTTACTTGTTTGTGAATAATAATAATAACTTAAAGGATCACTTCGCCACTATTACATGGCCTTTGTCATGCTTTAGTATGATATCCGTTCATGAAAACAAAAATAATTTTTAGATTTGATAAAACCGCTGCGGAGAACAAGTCATGTAATGAGCCGAGGCACGGTAATATCATTTCCTACAATACCCACAGTGCATTGCGCGACAGACAGACCGGCACTGGGAGACAGTGAGGCAGCCCCTTAGGGGCAGCCACCCAGGAGGAACCTGAAAGTTTCTCGTGTTTGTTGTTGAAAGCGATAGAAGTAATAATAATAGCTAATATTTAGCGGTAGTAATAGTAACAGCAGTAGTGGTGGTATAGTAGAACTATGAAGTACAGATGCAATCCCAGCTGTACTCGAACCACTTTGAGTGTGCAGTGAACATTTCACCAACGCAGATATCTTCCAGTTCGACCGCAATCTAATGGAATAATTGACGCGGAACATCATCATCGAAGCATAAGTTGCAGAACAGAGGTATGTCGTAAAATAAACTAAATAAGCTACAATGCTGTGTACACCAGACACTGAATGAATGGCGATTGCAATGCATTACAGGAGACCACATGCATTTCCTTTCAAAATACATGGTTGTTGTTACACGTGGTTGTTTATAAATTAATTTGACATACCGAGTGTCTGATGCTTACAGCTAAAGAGCTTTTTTGCTTCCACCATTTTACTAGCTTGTACATTTGCTATTTAAAAAAAATTGCTAAAATGAAAAACCTTATTGTTTACCATATTGTCTCATGATTGGTCAGAGGCCCATAATTGCATAATACTTTATTTGATGCAGGAGCTGGTGGCTGTCTTCGACTCAAGAGATGAAGAAGTGGCTTTCAAGGAACTCCCAAGTATACAGTATATTATATAGATATACAATTTACTTTGTATGTTGCTATTGAACACAATCTGTATTGATAAATCAATGTGATCTCATTTTCAAATATTAGACATGTACTACTCCTAAGCCTTTACCAATATGGTTGTGCTTTTACTGAAGTACATTTTTAATTCTGGACTTTTACTTGTAACAGAATATTTCTATATAGCAATATTATGTTGATCCTTTTTATTCTGGGATTCTTGCACACTGTCCGATTTTTGTAATCTGAGTAGGAGGACAAACTTTGCCTGTGTGGCCTTGTTTTTTAAACCCTATGTTACAGTACAATAAAACACATTCACTGACAAAGTCACACTTATTTCCATTGTGGTCTGGTTTGTATAAACAGACATCTGAATGATTTGTATCACGTGGCCCTTGATTCAATATCATGACAGTTTGAGCCTCAGAGTATTAGGAATTGGTCAAAATGTATAAATACAATAGGCCTACATGAGAAAAAATAAAACAAACTTGACATCAAATCAACTATCTTTTAATAGTACTGATTTACATAAATCTATTATATATAAAAACAGGGGTCTATGGTTGAACTGGAAACTAACAAACTACATGTACAATGATACAAGTGCATTAGTCAGAGGTCACAGGGCAGGTGGTTCTGCATGATGACATGTCGCTGGAGAAGCTTCTGGCCAGGACAGGAGACACACATGCTGTGGCAAGAGAAGACAAGAGTCAGTAATGGTGAAAGCACTAAATGATTACTGGAATGGACAACTGAGTGTGTAGGCTATGTACAGTATGTTTCATGTGATGTACACTTTGGTATTGGACTGTTAAGTTTACCGACCAAATTAGTAGGTAGGCTACAACCGAGTATAAAATATCAATCATAATAATAAGCAGACTTGGCAACCTGTAGTATTCACACAATCATGTTACCAAAGATTGCCTTTTTTTACATTTAGAAATATTGCTTGAATCAGCCTGTCAGTCATTAGATGATGCAAAAACACTGATCCATGCCTTTGTTTTTTCTGGGCTTGATTATTGCAATTCTGGACTGCAGAATACTGCCAAAGAAAACAACTGAATCTGTGACCTTCCAACCTACATGACTGCCTTCTATTTAAATGTTTTATGCCTTGCGTTTTTCTCTCCATTGCTCTGTAAAGCACTTTGAGCTGCATTGCATGTCATGAAAGGCGCTATACAAATAGTTTGATTATGAATCAGTGCAAGGCACTTTGCTTGAGTAATTTGTACAATGTTATCATCAGTTTTATAGTATAGTTTGTTGATTACTTTTGATGCAGTAATGATATATTCTTTCTTTTGAGATATTACAAAAGGTTAAGTCAATTCACTGTCATCTGGGGGCAATGCCATGCTAGTGTGATTTAACAGATACAATTCAATACTACAGTGTGAAACAGTCTGTGTGAGACATATTTACTACATTTTACAGGACCTTGGTTGACCACTGGTCTTTGTAAAAGCATATATAAATATAGCTCTGATCGATAGCACTAATGTGTTAAATGCAACGCATTAGAGCTATGGACCAGAGATAATATAACTATGTGAACCTTTATAGAAAATGATATTCCCTTGTCATCTAGTTTTCTAGGCGGTCAAACAAAATACAGTAAATACATTAATGTGCTGTGTGTATAAAGTTTGAGTTGAGTATGTATGTATGGCTCACCATCAGTCCGGGTCTTCAGCTTCATCAGCATTCTGTACCCATATGGGCTGACCTAGTGAATGGACACAGGTATAACACTTGAATGTTTACATTGCTAGTCCTGACACATACGAACGCTCAGAATGTGTAGGGAGAGGAGGGCACATATGGGGCTCGCTAGAGCGTCATGTGCGCCATGCCCATGGCTAATACATCGCTTCAGATGGCATGCCATACAGTTTTTAATTGAATGGTTGAATGAACACCGAAAATGTGTAAACTGAAGCAGTGCCTAGCCTCTGACAATTATGTAAACAATACGGTGTGCATGTGGCGATACGCACAAAACAAATACATTGAACACTTACTTCAATCTGAATGTCCCTCTTGGTCCATCGGGCTCCGGTTGCAACTTCCAGTTTGAGGCATCCTGAACGCATGTCCCCACTTCTCAGTAAAACAGTCCATGTCCTCACTTCTCAGTAAAACAGTCAACACTATCTAGGCAGAAAAGTTTGTGTGCGACGCTACTAGCTAGGTCGCTCCAGCACTAGCAGGCATCATTCAGCAGCACACAGCCACAGCAACTAGCAGTTGTCCCCGTCAATGCATTCCTTCCTCCGTATATTTCTGGTTCATAATATAACGACCCTAACGCAGATTCTGCCAATATGTATTTAAAATTATCTCGTCCAAAAACTCCCATAGAGTAGCCATATACTGACTCGTTGTTTTCGTTTGTTGTGTATAGCGAGGGACCGTGTCCTTCGCGGCTAGGCTAGCTACGGCAAGCCTACCTGTCCAGTCCCTTGTAGTTTCTGATAGCCTACCGAGGGTCTACCACCTACGTCACTTTGGGACAAATACGTAGGTGGTAGACAGCTTTGAAAGTGCCCCCACGGAGCTACAGACCACCAATGATAATATACCGGGGTGTTTTAGCATATATGCTAATGATAAAAAACACACAGAAAAAGTTTAATAGTGGCGAAGTGGTCCTTTAAGTCGACTCTAACATTACAATTTAAAAAGTCAAGTGCTCAACGTGTCAAATAAACTAAAAAAAAAGCTGACGGCGCCATCAGCTGCTGCAGCGGAACAACCATCCTTCTCTTCCACCCAACGCATGCATGCTTACCGTGCTTGCTGCCCAAGGCAAGCACGGTAAGACGTTGCCATAATTATTCATCCAATTCATAATAATACGTTTGGGAAAGTCAAATCTCCCTGCCATAGTTATAATATCTGCCGCGGATCGATTGAATAGTCTCACATAATATGTGACGTATTCAATGTGCAACTTCTCAGTCTATCGTTGCCGAAAAGGCAGAGCTACAAGCTCACAACGCGATGCAACCAGGTGCAATGTGAGCTGGTAGATTGGCTATTTTTGGTGCGTGACACCGTCGTACGATGATGTATACATTACGCTTTTAAAGTGACGGTACACACTGAACAGTTCCCTCTGTATGTTAGAAAGGTAATGTATAAACCGGTGCAGGTTGTAGGTTGGTTAAAATAAAGAGAAGATTATTAGATTAATAGAATAATAATATAATAATAAATAAAATAAAATATTTTTTTTTATATAAAAATAATAGAATAAAAATTAAAATAATACAAATATATATTCTGTGTGTGTGTGTGTGTGTGTGTGTGTGTGTATTGTGTCGGGTGGGTCCATCGTAGATCTACGATGAACCCACCCGACACAACAGTGGTGGTCCCCAGGCTGCTGCTAGTCAGAATGGTGGTCCCTGGGTCAAAACCAGTTGAAAACCCCTGCCGTACGATAAGGACTATAGCCCATGGTCAAAAATGATGAAAAACGAGGATACATTTTCTTTCAAAAATAAAGACAGGCCCTGAGCCACTAAGACAGGCCCCGGGCCACTAAGACAGGCCCTGAGCCACTAAGACAGGCCCTGAGCCACTAAGACAGGCACTGAGCCACTAAGACAGGCCCTGAGCCACTAAGACAGGCCCTGAGCCACTAAGGCCCTGAGCCACTAAGGCCCTGAACCACTAAGAAAGGCCCTGAGCCACTAAGACTGGCCCTGAGCCACTAAGACAGGCCCTGAGCCACTAAGACAGGCCCTGAGCCACTAAGGCCCTGAGCCACTAAGACAGGCCCTGAGCCACTAAGACAGGCCCTGAGCCACTAAGACAGGCCCTGAGCCACTAAGACAGGCCCTGAGCCAATCATTGGAGGCCTAACTATAGTTGGTGGACAGTCGACGGTAAACCTCGACTCTTCTGAAACGTGGCATTTGGAGTACATGGAGATCAATACGATTCTAACCACTGAAACCCAATCTACTAGTGACCGATGAAACCACTGAAACCCTCTCTGCTAGTGACCGATGAAACCACTGAAACCCTCTCTACTAGTGACCGATTCTAACCACTGAAACCCTCTCTACTAGTGACCGATGAAACCACTGAAACCCTCTCTGCTAGTGACCGATGAAACCACTGAAACCCTCTCTACTAGTAAAATAAAGAGAAGATTATTAGATTAATAGAATAATAATATAATAATAAATAAAATAAAATATTTTTTTTTATATAAAAATAATAGAATAAAAATTAAAATAATACAAATATATATTCTGTGTGTGTGTGTGTGTGTGTGTGTGTGTATTGTGTCGGGTGGGTCCATCGTAGATCTACGATGAACCCACCCGACACAACAGTGGTGGTCCCCAGGCTGCTGCTAGTCAGAATGGTGGTCCCTGGGTCAAAACCAGTTGAAAACCCCTGCCGTACGATAAGGACTATAGCCCATGGTCAAAAATGATGAAAAACGAGGATACATTTTCTTTCAAAAATAAAGACAGGCCCTGAGCCACTAAGACAGGCCCCGGGCCACTAAGACAGGCCCTGAGCCACTAAGACAGGCCCTGAGCCACTAAGACAGGCACTGAGCCACTAAGACAGGCCCTGAGCCACTAAGACAGGCCCTGAGCCACTAAGGCCCTGAGCCACTAAGGCCCTGAACCACTAAGAAAGGCCCTGAGCCACTAAGACTGGCCCTGAGCCACTAAGACAGGCCCTGAGCCACTAAGACAGGCCCTGAGCCACTAAGACAGGCCCTGAGCCAATCATTGGAGGCCTAACTATAGTTGGTGGACAGTCGACGGTAAACCTCGACTCTTCTGAAACGTGGCATTTGGAGTACATGGAGATCAATACGATTCTAACCACTGAAACCCAATCTACTAGTGACCGATGAAACCACTGAAACCCTCTCTGCTAGTGACCGATGAAACCACTGAAACCCTCTCTACTAGTGACCGATTCTAACCACTGAAACCCTCTCTACTAGTGACCGATGAAACCACTGAAACCCTCTCTGCTAGTGACCGATGAAACCACTGAAACCCTCTCTACTAGTGACCGATTCTAACCACTGAAACCCTCTCTACTAGTGACCGATGAAACCACTGAAACCCTCTCTACTAGTGACCGATGAAACCACTGAAACCCTCTCTACTAGTGACCGATGAAACCACTGAAACCCTCTCTACTAGTGACCGATGAAACCACTGAAACCCTCTCTACTAGTGACCGATGAAACCACTGAAACCCTCTCTACTAGTGACCGATGAAACCACTGAAACCCTCTCTACTAGTGACCGATTCTAACCACTGAAACCCTCTCTACTAGTGACCGATTCTAACCACTGAAACCCTCTCTACTAGTGACTGATTCTAACCACTGAAACCCTCTCTACTAGTGACCGATGAAACCACTGAAACCCTCTCTACTAGTGACCGATGAAACCACTGAAACCCTCTCTACTAGTGACCGATTCTAACCACTGAAACCCTCTCTACTAGTGACCGATTCTAACCACTGAAACCCTCTCTACTAGTGACCGATTCTAACCACTGAAACCCTCTCTACTAGTGACCGATGAAACCACTGAAACCCTCTCTACTAGTGACCGATTCTAACCACTGAAACCCTCTCTACTAGTGACCGATGAATCCACTGAAACCCTCTCTACTAGTGACCGATTCTAACCACTGAAACCCTCTCTACTAGTGACCGATTCTAACCACTGAAACCCTCTCTACTAGTGACCGATTCTAACCACTGAAACCCTCTCTACTAGTGACCGATGAAACCACTAAAACCCTCTCTACTAGTGACCGATTCTAACCACTGAAACCCTCTCTACTAGTGACCGATGAAACCAGTGAAACCCTCTCTACTAGTGACCGATGAAACCACTGAAACCCTCTCTACTAGTGACCGATTCTAACCACTGAAACCCTCTCTACTAGTGACCGATTCTAACCACGGAAACCCTCTCTACTAGTGACCGATTCTAACCACTGAAACCCTCTCTACTAGTGACCGATTCTAACCACTGAAACCCTCTCTACTAGTGACCGATGTGCTTAGTTGACCGAGCACCCTCCCCCCCTCCCCCCCCTCCCCTTAAAACAAATATTGCGTTTGGTGCGTTTTTTTTAAACACGTAGATCTTCATGACTAAATAGGGACGCCCTAGGGTTCAAATGTCCATTGCAACAACATGCCCCGGACAGCAGAGGGCGATCTCTCCACTAGTCTGTAGTACGAAGGTGTCGCTTGCTGCAAAGATTAAAACTAATAAATAGCCATCGAGACGAACGATAAATGAGAGCTCCATAGCTTCGCTTTGTTTGCACGACGTGACACTAAAACTAAAGGACTAGGCAGCTGATTTAGGATGGCGTTATAACTAAAGGACTAGGCCGCTGATTTAGGATGGCGTTATAACTAAAGGACTAGGCCGCTGATTTAGGATGGCGTTCGTGAAAAATAGAATCCATGCAATCTTTTGAGAGCATCTGTGGGCTCATACTTCACTCCAACTTTAATTTCATGGGCTATATTTGAATCCGATTCTTATTTGTTTTAATGACTGCTCCCCAGGGTTTCAGTGGTTAGAATCGCTCCCCTTCATCACCTCCATCATCAACACCTCAGTAACCTCAGGCTGCGTCCCATCTGCCCTCAAGTCAGCCAGAGTAACACCACTCCTCAAAAAACCAACCCTTGACCCCTCAGATGTCAAGAACTACAGACCGGTATCACTCCTTTCATTTATTTCTAAAACCATTGAACGTGTCGTCTCCAACCAGCTCTCTCTCCATCTCTCACAGAACAACCTACTGGATCCCAACCAGTCCGGATTCAAGAAGGCCCACTCCACAGAAACTGCCCTGCTGGCAGTCACAGAAGCACTACATGCTGCCCAAGCTGCTTCCCACTCTGCAGTACTGATTCTCCTAGACCTATCAGCAGCATTTGACACAGTGAACCACCAGCTGCTCCTAGAAACCCTAGCGGAGCTAGGCATCGGTGGAACGGCACTAAAGTGGTTCTCCTCCTACCTCACCGATCGGACCTACCAGGTTTCCTGGAAAGGTCTGCTATCATCCCCCCGAACCCTCCAAACTGGGGTCCCACAGGGATCTGTACTTGGTCCCCTCCTTTTCTCACTGTACACTAAATCCCTTGGCACTATCATCTCTGCTCACAATATATCCTATCACTGCTACGCCGATGACACACAACTGTTCCTATCCTTCCCCCCCTCTGCCACTCAGGTGGAAGAGCGCATCACTGCATGCCTGGCTGACATATCACAGTGGATGTCCTCCAACCACCTCAAGCTGAACCCAGACAAGACTGAGCTTCTCTTCTTCCCAGCTAAGTCCTGCCCTATGCAGGAGCTAACTATTTCCGTAGACAACGCCCTGGTAACGTCTGTCCCAACAGCCAGGAATCTTGGTGTTGTCCTGGACAGTCAGCTCTCGTTCAAAGCTCACATCACAGCTGTCACTCGATCATGTAGGTTCACACTCTATAACATACGACGAATTAGACCGTTCCTCACCCAGGAATCAGCCCAGCTCCTAATCCAGACAACAGTCTTGTCAAAACTCGACTATTGTAACTCCCTCCTTACTGGCCTACCAGCATGTGCACTTAAGCCTCTCCAGCTGATCCAAAATGCAGCAGCTCGCTTGGTCTTCAACCAGCCAAAATTCTCACATGTCTCCCCCCTGCTCCGCTCCCTCCACTGGCTCCCGGTCGCTGCCCGCACAGAATACAAAACTCTGATGCTGGCATTCAAAGCAACCAAAGGTATGGCTCCCCCATATCTTACAAGTATGATTGAACCCTACAAACCCTCCCGCGCACTCAGATCAGCCAACGCAGGGAAACTGGAAGTACCCTCACTAAAAACGCCGGGACAACGCTCCACACGTCCCAAACTCTTCTCCCTTCTGGCTCCAAAACTGTGGAATGCACTTCCCATTGCAGTCAGAACTGCAGCATCACTCCCAATCTTCCGCCGTAGCCTGAAAACCCACCTTTTCAGACTCCATCATGGCCCATAGCACTTACCCTAACCCCTTAGATAGAATTTCTGTTGGCTTAGATAGCATTTGACTTAGACTTATAGCATGTTATGTAGACAGCACTATAATTGTATTGTATATAGTCATAGCACGCCATAGTACATATGTATAGCATAGTAGTGAATATGTATAGTTTATTATGTATAGTGTATGTATAGTTTCATCATATAGATATTCCACTGTTACCTTCTTAGCTTACGCATGTTTCATGATAAATGCTTTTATGTGATGTATTCCCATGCTTTTGTTCTTGCCTAAATGTAAGTCGCTCTGGATTAAGAGCGTCTGCTAAATGCCTAAATTGTAAATTGTAAATTGTGGTACATCTAGACAAAAAGGATTAACTGTCGTGGGTGCTCCCGAGAACCCTTTTAGGGCCACCAACGGTCCTAAAATGAACCCGAGAACCCTTTTAGGGACACGGACGCTCCTAAAATGGGGTTTTCATGTTTTTCTTTTTTGTCTTATTTTTGTCCGACAGTCAATACACAGAAAATAGCCGATCTACAAGCTCATAACATGCTGTGGTGCGACGCGATGTGAGCTTGTGGATTGGATATTTTCAGCGGGCGACTGTCATGCAACGGAATATACATTTTTGAAACTGTGTGGGTAGTGTAGTTTTCTTTGTTTTTCTTACCCGTTGCACTACAAGTCGTTTGTCACATCCTAGATAATGTTCTCTATATTCTCATAACTGATCAGTGGCGTGCACAGATAGACACTAGGGGGTGCTACAGCACCCCCTGCCTTTTTGGCAATGTGCCCTTTTGAGAAAAGAAAAGAATAATCTTTATTTTTGTATTATTATTTGTTTTTGTACGGTGTAGGCCTACACTGTACAGCATGTGGACCATGGTGACATTGATAAATTCTTGATAAAAAGCTTCTAATGTATTATTTAGGCCCCAAAATCTATAAATCTCACTGTTAAGGCAACCTGGCCGGTTCCACGCGCTGCACAAGGTGCCCTTTTTTCACTTGAGCACCTGCCCCTCTATAAATGTCTGTGACCCCTGACCCCTTGACCCTCTAAATGTCTGTGACCCCTAACCCTCTTAATGTCTGTGACCCCTAACCCCTAACCCTCTAAATGTCTGTGACCCCTAACCCTAGAGGCAGCGGTGGCCGAACGGTTTGCGTAGCGGTCTTGATATCGGCAGGTCGCTAGTTCGTATCCCCGGACCGGCACGTTCAAATTACCACCGCTGAAGTGCCCTTGAACAAGGCATTGAACACCTACCATGAAATGTTCTATGAGCAGGGCCTGGCTGTAAACAAGTTCTTGAGCTTAGTCCAGTTACCCTGGGTATACATAGTACCTTTCCTTTCCTTAGTCCAGTTACCCTGGGTAAACATGGTACCTTTCCTTTCCTTAGTCCAGTTACCCTGGGTAAACATAGTACCTTTCCTTTCCTTAGTCCAGTTACCCTGGGTAAACATAGTACCTTTCCTTTCCTTAGTCCAGTTACCCTGGGTAAACATAGTACCTTTCCTTTCCTTAGTCCAGTTACCCTGGGTAAACATAGTACCTTTCCTTTTTGCCCCTCTAAATGTCCGTGCACGCCACTGTAACTGATCCATATCCATATGAACACACTTTGTTTTTAAACAATGGGCATTTTTTTGTCTCTCTGTCTCTTAACTGAAAATGCAGTCGACAATTGGTGGTACTTTGTACGAATTCAGTATTACGAGGAACTTTTGGAGAAAAAAAAGAGAAGAAAAACAATTTAAAAGAAATCTGTCTCAATGCCCTTTTATTTCGTTGTTTATTTGCAATTTGAATTTCCTCTCAAGGTCGTCTGTCTGTCTGTCTGTCTGTCTGTCTGTCTGTCTGTCTGTCTGTCTGTCTGTCTGTCTGTCTGTCTGTCTGTCTGTCTGTCTGTCTGTCTGTCTGTCTGTCTGTCTGTCTCACCTCCACCATCCACCAGGGGGCAGAGTTGGGGGTAGTTAGACTCAAACCGCCCTGAGTCAGACCATCCTTAAGTCCATGTTTTGTTTTGTGTTTGTCCCTGAAGGTAGGACTGGACAAAATGATCGTTATTTATATCGATGTCGCGATATGAGAGTATAGATATTGTCTGGGATTTGGGATATCGTGGTGATAATGGCTTATAGGTTGGGATATCGTGGTGATAATGGCTTTCCTGGTTTTAATCAGATAAGTCCTATTCAACAATGTTCTAAAACCTATCAATAGAGGTATTTGTTTAAAAAAAAGAAGAAAAAAAACATTTTATTTTGTCCCTATGCATGGTGTTCATGTCGCCCAGGCCCCAGCCCTATCTGAAAGTCAACCTCCATCCATCCATCCATCCATCCATCTTCAACCGCTTATCCGTAGTCCGGTCGCGGGGGCAACAGCTTCATTGGGAGGTGAAGGTTCATTCATTCATACATTAGGAGGTGAAGGTTCATTCATTCATACATTGGGAGGTGAAGGTCCATTCATTCATACATTGGTAGGTGAAGGTTCATTCATTCATTCATACATTGGGAGGTGAAGGTTCATTCATTCATACATTGGGAGGTGAAGGTTCATTCAGTCATACATTGGGAGGTGAAGGTTCATTCATTCATACATTGGGAGGTGAAGGTTCATTCATTCATACATTGGGAGGTGAAGGTTCATTCATTCATACATTGGGAGGTGAAGGTTCATTCATTCATACATTTGGAGGTGAAGGTTCTTTCAATCATACATTGGAAGGTGAAGGTTCATTCATTCATACATTGGGATGTGAAGGTTCATTCATTCATTCATTGGGAGGTGAAGGTTCATTCATTCATACATTGGGAGGTGAAGGTTCATTCATTCATACATTGGGAGGTGAAGGTTCATTCATTCATACACTGGGAGGTGAAGGTTTATTCATTCATACACTGGGAGGTGAAGGTTTATTCATTCATACATTGGGAGGTGAAGGTTCATTCATTCATACATTGGGAGGTGAAGGTTCATTCATTCATACATTGGGAGGTGAAGGTTCATTCATACATTGGGAGGTGAAGGTTCATTCATACACTGGGAGGTGAAGGTTCATTCATTCATACACTGGGAGGTGAAGGTTCATTCATTCATACATTGGGAGGTGAAAAACGAGGTTAAAAAAAAAGTCAAAAATTAAAACCCCGGATCGAACCCCTGACCTCCCATGTTCAGGGCAGACACTCTATCCACAAGGCCACTGTCAGCTAATCACCTAGGGACCCTAAAAATAATTTGGGAACCCCCCTGGGGTCACAAACCATAGTTTGGGAACCACTGCTTTACAGCCTCTGTGGACCAAGATATCTATATTATACTAACACTTGAGTGTACTTGTATTAGAGGCTAAAACAATGTTATTTTCTGATTTTTGTCAGGTACACCAGTGCTGGCATTAACGGCATCTGCAGATTTGGAGTCCCGGCATCACGTCAGAGAGAAACTCAACATGACAGGAGTAAAAGAAGTGGCTGTTAGCCCAAATCGGCCAAATATCAGACTAGGACTGTCTCGTGTGCCAGCAAAAACGAACCTTATGTGCCTTCATTGGGTGGTAAAGGAGGTGTTGGATAAAGGACAGTCGATGTCACCAATCATTATTTACTGCCGGACACTGAAAGCCATTGGTAAAGTTTATGGTTACCTCAGAAAAGAGCTCGGAGACAATGCTTGGGTTGACAAAGACAAACAGCCAGATAACCTTATACCTGAAATATTCCACACTAATACACCGGAAAAAAACAAAAAAAGAGTGTTATCATATTTGAATGGTGACGGGAACTGTAGAGTTGTTGTTGCCACAACTTCATTTGAACTTCCCCAATATTTCACCTGTTGTGATGTTTGGTGCCCCAGAAGATGCTGAAGATCTGGTCCAGCAAATAGGCAGAGCAGGCAGAAATGACCGTAATGGTAACCGCCCCCCTTTCCGACATACCGCCATTCCGACATTGACTTCTAATTGTCGGAATGGCGGTACTTTACATTTCTTTCAAGAGTCCCGCCATTCCGACACGGGACATAGTCCCGCCATTCCGACACGGGACATATATATATATATATATATATATATATATATGAACTGTCTGGGCTTGCACGGCGCACCTCTCTCTATCTCTGCACACAACACGCACATCTGAATATATGATTTCATTCAGACCCCCCTCCCCATGTAACCGTGTCAACATTACCCCCGCCATTCCGACACGGGATATATATATACAATAATAAATAATAATAATAAACCAATTATCTTTATAATGAACTGTCGCGGCTTGCACGGCGCGCGCGCACCGTGGCCTCACGCCTCGGCTCGCCACCTCACAGCAGTCATCCTCCACACCACACCCCCAAAATAAATCTACTGTAGTTTCGTGCATGTACATTCTGTATGTATTTATTGTCATTCCATGTATCTACAAGCTCCGGTTGCGTCCACAGCGCGTTGTGAGCTTGCAGATCTTTCATTTTGGTGCGCGCAACTCACCATGAATCCAAGGACTCCTCACAATGGCCATCGGAAAAAGTTGAGATTATCTCGTGTCATACTCAAGAAATTCACACTTGTTATAATTCCAAGTTGTCTATATACTCCATATATTATCATTTGGTTTTGGGTGTAAATGTCATGTTTTTATAGCCTGGGGACATCAGGTTATAATGCCCAGTTGCAAGCCCCGAATCCCAGAGCTAACGTGCGGCAATTGAGCGGTGACAGGTACGGTCGCCCCTTTTCATCTCTCCCCTGTGAAAAAAAGTGAAGGTACTCGCCCCAAAGCCGTAGATAACTCTCCCCGAAAGCGTGGATATCTCGCCCCAAAGCATGGATATCTCACCCAGAAGTGTGGATATCTCGCCCCATGTTTATTTTACCATATTACCTACACTGCGCATTGTTGTATAGCCTACCATTTCCATAGACAGCTGTTGTTCTGGTTGTTGTTGTTGTTCTCATGGAAATCCCCCCATCACATGATGAATAGAATATGTGATGAATGGCTCATCCCCCACAATAGAGCTTTTGTTCTGGTTGTTGTATACATTTCCATAGATAGCTATTGTTCTGGAAATTCCCCCAATCACCTGATGAATGGGTCTCTGTCTGTCTGTCTGTAAAAGTGCATTACTTTAGCTGGGAACCACCTGGAACCCCCTCAAGGACCACTGTTGTAAAGCGATGTATACTTTTTTCTTTTTTGTTTGTTCTTTATAAGCAAATAAAAAATCCTGTGTTTGTCAGGTGATCAGTTTTATTTATGAGCAGTATACAATACATATTACTCCTTAAAAAAGTAATATTGTTACTTATTACTTGGAGTCAAGACTAATACATGTTATATTAAAAAAGCCAACAAATCCTGAGTAATATGTAATAGGCCTATGTGCTATTTTACAAAATAGGTATATTATTATTGTTTTTGGCAGAGTACCTTACACTACTCGTTACTGGGTAAAGTAATGATAGAAATATATTACTACTAGTTACTGGCCAAGTTGGCCAACAATTAGCTGGCTGTCGTTCTGGAAATTCCCAACCATTCATCACCTGATGAATGGGTGATGAATGGCTCATCCCCCATTCAAGGTTAAAATATCGACATTGCAAATACAATGGGAAAAAAGAAAATAAATTAAGACAGAATACAGTTTGTGGAGTTTAATAAAACTAGCAGATTTATCTGTAACACTTGCTATGCATCCCATGTTTCTAACACATTATGAACACACGTATAATATATTAAAATCTTCTCATAAGTCATAACCATGTGTAATTATAGGCGCTCAAAAATAATCATATTTTAACACATAAGCTTTATTATAATACTTCATAACTTGCTATTTATTCCATATTTATAACGCAATTATAACAAATATAAGACAATATAATTTTCTCAAACATTTATAATAAATTATTATAAATGTTACATTATTATTATTATTTAATATTATATTAATATATATTATTATTATCATAACACATTATAAAGCTTATTTGGGATGCATACTTTTACTGGAGGGGTCATATTTTGCTGCCTGTCATAATTCCGTATCAAAGTATTGGACAAAATCATACCCTAGAAAGCACTAGTGTCTATTTAAAACACAGAGGTTATTGGAATGATTTTGTATTCATCCTTAGGGCCCCAAATTACACCTTAGAAAGCATGAGTGTCTATTTAAAACATTTTTGACTGGGGAGTCATATTTTGACGGCAGTAACTGCCTGTCAGTTCATATTCATTTTGTATTCATCTTTACACACCCAAATCATACCCTAGAAGTGTCAATGGGATAAGCCATTCATCACACATTCATTAGCCAGCTAATTGTTATTTCTACAGTTCATGTTCTAGCATGCAGACATCAGGGCTAAGATCATTTGTTATTCATATTCAGTAACTAGTAGTAGGCTAATATATTTCTATGATTACTTTATCCAGTAACGAGTAGTGTAAGCTACTCTGTCAACACTACATATTACACAACACATTTCATTTAAATGGTGGAGCGGCGGTGGCTCAGGGGTAGAGTGGCTGGATGGTAACCACAAGGTTACCACCGCCTGTCCCCTTGTACACATGCAGATCAGGCATTCAAATGCTAATCTTGTTTTCACCTGCCAGGTAGGGTATTCATACAGTACTGTACTCTGCTTAGGCTACTTGTTCACAATGAAAATGAGTAGCCTACCAAATTACTCCGTTTATAATCTAAACACTGTGACAGTGTTACAAATAAGTGTTTATGAACCTAAAGGCTTGGGTTTAGTGTTAAACAAAAACTGTTTTTCCACGCGGGGGGGCAGCGTGCGCATGAGCTCTGATGTAATGCACAATCTATATAGATAAAGACGCTATATAAATGCACCATTTACCATTTATTGCTGCTGCTTTATTTTATAGCACAAACAAATATAGAAAAGGTGCATTAATACCAGTACAACAGTGGTTACAACAGTGGTCCTTGAGGGGGTTCCAGGTGGTCCCCAGCTAAATGAGGGAGCTTATAGATCTTTAAATCTTGCCAGTGTAAAATAAATGGTAGGCTAGATAGATACTACGTACTGTACTTTTAGACAGACGCAGAACATAGCATGCAATAGATATATGGAAATGGTATACACTATACAACAACAGCTGGGGAAGGTGAGCCATCCATCAGCCATGCATCAGGTGGAAATTTCCAGAACAATGGAGGGGGATGAGCCATTCATCAGTAAATGGGGGGGAATTTCCAGGACAACAACAACCAGAACAACAGCTGTCTATGGAAATGGTATACAACAATGCTCAGTGCAATGGCTAAACTGGTTCTAAATGTTCTAATATGAGAAATAAGGTGAAATAAACATGGGGCGAGATATCAACACTTCTGGGCGAGATATCCTCGCTTTGGGGCGAGATATCCACGCTTTTCGGGGCGAGTTGGAAAAGGGGCGACTGTACCTGTTACCATAATGACTCTACTGCTCTGCTGTTAGACTGCACGGCGCATGAACGCGCAACAGACAGACAGACAAGCTGTGTGCGCTGCGTGCGCTGCTGCCTATATTTTTCACAGCCATTTCGGGCTTGTCATAAAGTATATAGGCTACTTTAGTTTGTGCTCTTCAACGGGATGATCAACTTCTGGAGACTGGAGAGGGAAGAGGGGTGGAAAATCTACAAGTTCATGTTCAAACTCAAAGTTCATGTTCAAACTCAAAGCCATATTGTAGTAGCCTATACAGTCAATAGCAGCCAATAGGCTGCGTATTAATTAAATGCCCCGCACTCGATTTTTGGATCCAGCGCATCATTTTCTTTTGAGCTTAACTATATGTTCAAAACAAATAAATATAGGCTACGTGGCTACTCCAACAGCCGGACAGTCCGCGTCATTATATCTTCCTATACAGGAGTAGGCTTTTGACAGCAGATGGAGGAGACCTCATAACAATAACTTGAACAAATATGCCTATTAGGCTACCCGTGTATTTGGCAAGCCCGACAGTTTATTATAAAGGTATATATATATTGGTAGAGAATTTAATTGACAGAATTGATTCACATATTTATGGTCGACTCAAAGTGACTTTCCGTCGTTGCCGAGGAACACCTATGGCGCCCCCCCCCCTATGTCGAAATGGGGGTATGTCGAAATGCCGGCATGTAACCTTTGGGCTTGTAGATAGGCTGTTTTTGTGCAACATCACTCTTTCGCAAAAACTGTCTTTATGCACATCCAATATGCTCTTCACTACATTATCCAGCACGATTATGCCACCAAACACAGATTAGAATGAATCCATGTGCATCTTTAACTTGCAAAACTCTCCAATTAAGTTAGACAACACTATCTTAATGGAATGTACATCCGTAATATAACCTGACTCCGCCAGATGGCCTCGACGAACTGTATCTTAGTCTCGATCTTTCCGTATCTTTTGTCATCAGTTTCCTCATTTAGAATGACAGAAAACGAGTAGTGTCGAAATATGAGATGCACAGTACTGTTTATGGTTTGTGTACAGAAGCACTGAGGAAACTGTTGCGCCTTTCTTCGTCCTTTTTTTCTCTCTTCAAACTTAACTACGGTAGCGGTGGTCTCAAAAATATAAGGAAAACTTTGACTGGAAAAGACTCGCTCACCGTATAGAAAAAGAAGTAAAACTCCTTAGACTGAGACTTAGAAAAATATATTTTCTTTTATTTTATCATGCTGTGCTCATGGTGCTCTGTGCTCATGGTGCAATTAAAAAGCAAACGTTTCGGTCCTCAGACCTTCGTCAGTGCTATGGTTTTTCACAGACAAAGAACATACTTTTAAACAACTCAAACAATACAGCTCAGGTGCTGAGAATTACTAATTGACATCACCTGATTGTGGGCGTGGACATTACAAAAAGGATATACAAAATCACAGTTATATAGGAAACAAGAATATTACATACATCACATGTTGACAGACTTATATAATCACTTTTTGAATATAACTTTTTACTTTATAGGTAGCACTGGAGGGAGAGATCTTCATTTAAGCCACCTGGATTGACAGACTTTAAATAAAAAATCCATCTAGATTCAGTTTGGAGGAGTTTGGAGGTTTGGAGGTTTGTGTACAGACCGTATGGGGGTCCTGTAGTAGATTATCATGCTGGGGCCCTTTACTTTAGAATCATTATGATAGACTGGCTGATCATGCTAATTATGTGCTTTTGCCACTTTATTATTTTTATATGTAACAATAAATAACACATATGAGGGCCACTATCATTTCAATTTCCAGGTTGAATGCCTCTCACTTGGCCCTATTTTCTACAGTGCCACCCTGATCTTTGAGACCCATGCATGGGCTTGGCTCCAGAATGCCCATTCAGGAATCGCCAAAGCTATAGTTTCATATCCTCTTTCTCTACTAACATTACATTATTCAGCAGAAGGTCTTTGCAGGGAAATTCTCAATAATAATGAATGAAGGACTATAGCCTACAAAGTCTGAAAAGGTGGGTCTTTAAAAGTTTTTTAAGAAGGTCATATTTCTACTGTACTCTATATGGCATTGTAGGGTATTGCAAGGCAAGGCAAGGCAGGGTTTTTTTGTAGACAAGTCTACTGAAGATGAATGAATATACACGTTTTTCTATATCCTGCTGAATTACCTGCATGCTAAATGTTTGAGTTGATAGTAGGCTGACATGGTGACATTGAGTCCATGCATGACTAGGTGTTTAAAATTACCAATTGGAGTTGGGTGCTGACTATTAATCTGTCTTCCTTGGCTCCACCAACTATTATTTCAGTTTTGTCTTTGTTTAATTGAAGAAAGGTATGGCACATCCGGATTGGTTTTCTGTGGTACCATACAATATAGAACTGATACCTAATATGGCGATGTTATCGGACAACAGCAATTTGCAGTTTTAAAAAGGAGGGACCTATTGGTAAAAGGGCCTGACCCATCATGCTATATATATTGCTTGTCATTTGTTTCAAATAATAAGATCTCAAAGAACTCAACAGACGCTACATTTTGATCCAGGTAAGAACATGGTTTCTTTCATGTATATATAATTTTGTGATTTGACTTTTGATGATGCATAAAATCAATGTTTTAGAGTAACATTCCATTAGTTCAGAACAAGACCATGTTTCTCTTAAAGTCTAAATGAACATTTAGGAACTTATTTCGTGTGATTCAATGTTGCAGAGGGCAACATTCTCTCTTATTATTATTTTTTTTTTAAATATGCACGCATCATGATCCATAAATAACATCATCTTTGCACTCTCTCTTCCCTTCCCAGGCTATTATACTTCCACTCATCATGTTGAAGATATATACGTTTCTGCTTATATTATGTTTAAGCACCACTGTGAATGATGCTTTGCTGGGCGTGAGTACTACTGCTTTGATTGCTCTTGGTAAATTGATCGCTAGTGTCATTCCAACTCATCGCCAGTGCAACATTGTGGTTAGGAATCGTTGTACTTCCCACAGGCTCCAGAACCCCCGGTAGGCTATACTTGTTTATTTTTTATAATCCTTTTATTTTTATTTTTTAATCAGTTACTATATATTAATAATATATTTTTTCTTCCTACTTTTAAGGATGTACGTGTCTAGTGGCTCAGCCGCCTTAGCTTTGCCACATGATATCGGCACCAACAGGGAGACAATGTTGGAGTTCCGCAAGACACCGCATACAGCGAGGGGTGCTGTTGGCGTCTTCACCTACGATCTCTTCAATATCAGGACCAACCGTGTAGACCGTGTAGAATTGGCCGTCTTGTTTCATGTGCCCTACGACTTCAACCTTTACTCCAACTGGTTTGCGGCAGGATTCTTTCCACAGTGGAAAGCTTGCAATTACAATCTTTATCGTGAGATGTACTACTGGCGTGAGAGAAGGTTTGTCAGACGTAAAGCACCGCGACACATCACCTACAGAGACGGTAGATTTACTGTCAAGGCCACAATGACAAACACCTACACACCTAGGATGACAGTGGACGTTTATGATGGGTGGGTCCGTGGCTGAGTGTATGCTGAAATGCTAAGATGAGTTGCTGTTCCCATGCAGGCTTGTTAATAGAAAGGAGAGGTCGCACAGCTCGTAGTCACGATGCAAAAGAATCCTTTTTATTTGGGTTACCAACCTTTCTATTTTCCGTGGTCGGCACCTCCCCACTATTGATGTGCGCTCCTACCTATTTGTTTGCTTTGCTATTCAGGCTTGTTACCTTAAACTTAAACAATACATGGGCACACCCTATTCACATAAAATATATAACAATCTAACAATAATTCATTTCCTAAAATTTGTTTTTAAAAAATAATAAAAGGATTTAAAAAGTGAATTACTCAAGTTTGATATGCACTTTCATCAACAATGGTAATGAGGTAAATATATTCATAAGTAAACGTTAACAGTCTGTACTCTGTATCTTCTTCTGCATTGTAAACGTATGCAGACTCAGGTCTTGGTTAATTGTAAAAACTATTGAAATCCAGGTGGCCAGTTGTCCATGGTGCCCACTTGTTCAGGCAGACTATTCTCCAGTGTATTGTATTGTCATTTCTTTTGTAATAATATGTGATGTAATAATAATCGACTCAAAAGAAAAGACGAGTTGTATTTTTATTTTAATCCATCTATATGTTTGGCTCTTTATCTCTTATCTTTGTATTGCAGTGCTACTTCTCTATCTTGTAAGTTGCAACAATAAGGAAGTAGAATAATAATAATAACTGCTGCATCTTACTTGAAAATAAAAGCACCTAATCAGTGACTTGTGTGTTTTTTTGTGAATTTGGGTGCCGAATAAATATTACTAGGCTACTATTATTATTTCATTTCATAGGACATATTTACAGCTGGTATTGGATGCTTTTAAATCTAATGTTTGAATGTTGTTACTACAGTGCTTATTATTTAGCTATAATAGAATAACATGTGTTGTCAGTTACAACATGCTACAACTATTTATTCTGGGAACATAATGTTTTGTGCTATCCTGATAATTCTATTGTACTATACTATTTATTATATTTATTACTATTTATTTGAAAACTAGCTCACAAATGAGTAGCGGTGCGATTTTTTTTAAATACATTTTATACACTTTACTTACCTTTGTACTTACCTACAAAATACCTACAAAACCTTTACTATACAAACTGGTCAAACGTTGGCCAAATTGTAAAATTACATAAGAAAGAGGACACAATTGTGAAAATAGCCGCTCTAAAAGCTCTAAAAATAATTGAATATGGTGGGCAGAGTGAATGGAGAAAGTAAATGAAAGGGACATGGGACAGATTTGGGCAGGGTTTATAATATGAACCTTAAATGAATGCACAAACATTGACTTGGACAGGCTTGCAAATTGCAATATTGTTAGGTTGTGCCGAACTTATATTTTGTAGCACTTTGAAAAATAAATGAACATTTGAATTGCAAAAAAAAGTTACAAATTACAATGTGTTCTATGAATGACTTTAATTTAAGCATTTGTTCTGGTAATCTAGACATGGTTAGACGTATGCAAAGCTTCCTTTCACACTTCACTAAGCAGCATCATGAAGCCAGTGTGAATACACCCAAAGTTAAACACTCATGGCTGTATTTTGCGTGTCTTAAGTACCAGGTCTTACGTACACGCAAAATACAGCCCTCAGAGTTGTGTCAATCTGGGAACCCATCTGCAGAACAGAGACTATACAGTTGTGTCAACGCTAGCTCTGATCCATAGCTCTAATGTGTTTCATTTAGAGCTATATGTTACTCTCAAACTTTACTATACAAACTGGTCAAAGGTTGGCCAAATTGTAAAATTACATAAGAAAGAGGACACAATTGTGAAAATAGCCGCTCTAAAAGTAGATCTGCTATTTTCCCAATATTTATCTGTGGAACCGAGTAAAACAACATGTAATGCCTAAACTCCTAAAATTCCAAGTGCTAATCAGGGTGGCGGTCCCCAGTTCAAACAGGGTTCTTTTGGGGGGGTCACAGCCATAGACTGTAAAAGGTCACGGCCTGAAAAGGTTGAGAACCCATGCTTTTGCAAAATTATTTCAGGGGGTCCCCAGATTATTAAAAAAATCACACCAGTGTGAACCAAGTGGTGCAACTCCCGTCTATTGGTTCTCTGTATCGTTCCAATTTGTATCGTTCCAATTTCTTCTCTGTATCGTTCCAATTTCTTCTCTGTATCGTTCCAATTTCTTCTCTGTATCGTTCCAATTTCTTCTCTGTATCGTTTGCGTCCAGCAGGTGGCAGCCATGTCACATACTTCTCTCGTTCCTATTTCACGCATGCACACACCACTCGTGCTCACACAGGGTCACAGGTTTGATTGATTGATTGAAATATTTATTAACAGTTTGTAGAATTTACAGTACATTTTAAGCACAAACTCAATACAAAGACTGTCAACTGTGAGTGGACGACCCAATTAAGCATTACACTTGTTTACAACAGGGTCCACATTGTTCAATTCATCAAAACATTTAAAGACATACAAACATTTAGAGACATACAAATAGACATTTCTATGTAGCTAAAGAACAGAACAGGAATTCATCATATGGGAAGCAAAAAAGGGAAAAGATACAATATACAGTGAGGGAAAATGGGGTGGGGGGGTGGGGGGGATTCAGATTTTACAGAGGCCAGTTTCGAATTGCAGCCATCCGTAGGTGCCCTTTGAGAGCGGTTTTGAAGGAGTCAAGGGATTCACATGTCTTAATGACTGTTGGTAGGGCGTTCCACATTTTGGTGGCATAGGAGCGAAAATAATTTAGTCCCTTGTTTGTGCCGAATCTGGGTTGTACATGGTTTGTTGCACTCCCTCTGGTGTTGTGGGTGTGGACTTCGTTTACATTAAGGAAGTATTTAGACAGGTACATGGGTATGTGTACGTGGGTACACACCATAGACTGTAAAAAATATGGACAAAGCGTTCCCCGGGTCTAACATGGACGTAAAATGAAGCCTGTTATTCCTGCACTGTAAGTCGCCATCTTTCTAGATCCGTTTGGGCCCAGCTGGCCATTGGCTGGCTCCGTTTGGGCCCAGCTGGCCATTGGCTGCCCAGACAACGAAGCGGGACTTCCCCCCTTCTTCTCCGTTGGTTTTTATTTTGACTCGAGTGGGTGGGGACTCCCGATCATAGACTGTAACGGTAGCCACGCCCCTCAGAACATACGCAACTTTATGGTCATTTATTTTATAAATGGGACCATAATTTTCCAAAAAGAATATTATGACATTATAAATTAGACTTTCTCTAAATTTATATTTTTTGTCCCACAATTTTGTAACCCATTTTTCACCCCTGTGTCAATCATTCTGTGATGTGATCCTGGGCTCTACACACCCTCCGCCAACCTAGGGAGAGCAACGGACTTAACTCATGCTTCCTTCATGCTTGAGTGTCCAAGTTGCTCCTTTACACCTGACAGGGGGGAGTTTTCCTGGTTGGACGTAGCGCGTGGAAGGAGCACGTTATTCCAACCAGTTCCTTTCCCCCGAAATGAGACTTTAAACTAGTGACTGGACGCAGAAAGTATTCATGACCATGTTTATTAAGGTAATACAGTCTAGGTGAAGTTGGGCCCAAATACATGGACTTCTATGGGGCTATGGTTTTTTTTGGGTCCAGTGACAGCGCCACAACAGGCCATTATGAACTTTCAGGAGTTTCAGGCTTCACAAAATATCTGTCTGACTGCCTGGAGGGGTCATATTTTGCTGCCTGTCATAATTCTGTATCAAAGTATTGGACAAAATCATACCCTAGAAAGCACTAGTGTCTATTTAAAACACAGAGGTTATTGGAATGATTTTGTATTCATCCTTAGGGCCCCAAATTACACCTTAGAAAGCATGAGTGTCTATTTAAAACATTTTTGACTGGGGAGTCATATTTTGACGGCAGTAACTGCCTGTCAGTTCATATTCATTTTGTATTCATCTTTACAGACCCAAATCATACCCTAGAAGTGTCAATGGGATAAGCCATTCATCACACATTCATTAGCCAGCTAATTGTTATTTCTACAGTTCATGTTCTAGCATGCAGACATCAGGGCTAAGATCATTTGTTATTCATATTCAGTAACTAGTAGTAGGCTAATATATTTCTATGATTACTTTATCCAGTAACGAGTAGTGTAAGCTACTCTGTCAACACTACATATTACACAACACATTTCATTTAAATGGTGGAGCGGCGGTGGCTCAGGGGTAGAGTGGCTGGATGGTAACCACAAGGTTACCACCGCCTGTCCCCTTGTACACATGCAGATCAGGCATTCAAATGCTAATCTTGTTTTCACCTGCCAGGTAGGGTATTCATACAGTACTGTACTCTGCTTAGGCTACTTGTTCACAATGAAAATGAGTAGCCTACCAAATTACTCCGTTTATAATCTAAACACTGTGACAGTGTTACAAATAAGTGTTTATGAACCTAAAGGCTTGGGTTTAGTGTTAAACAAAAACTGTTTTTCCACGCGGGGGGGCAGCGTGCGCATGAGCTCTGATGTAATGCACAATCTATATAGATAAAGACGCTATATAAATGCACCATTTACCATTTATTGCTGCTGCTTTATTTTATAGCACAAACAAATATAGAAAAGGTGCATTAATACCAGTACAACAGTGGTTACAACAGTGGTCCTTGAGGGGGTTCCAGGTGGTCCCCAGCTAAATGAGGGAGCTTATAGATCTTTAAATCTTGCCAGTGTAAAATAAATGGTAGGCTAGATAGATACTACGTACTGTACTTTTAGACAGACGCAGAACATAGCATGCAATAGATATATGTGACCAGTCTTGATCGAGAGACTGCCATTGGATTTTTTTAATTTTTGTTTTTATCATGTCATATGAAAGCAGGGAATCATAGCTTCAAATTGACATATTGGTTGTGCAGTTTGACCCACTAGTTTTTGAGATATGGCTTATAGTGTAATGTCTTGCAGAGCTACTATACAGCAATCTGAGAATTTGGTCTTCAAAGATGCAGTTCCGTGGTCAATGGCATTTGGGGGCGCTGTTTCCTCTTCATTGCTAAACTGCGGTACTCTACCCCCCCCAGGTGGGGCAGTATTGAGTCGAAAACAAGAGTGAAGCTATTATATTTAATTCTGGGTCAGGGTATAGTAAGGACATTAGCCTTTATAAAAGTGTCAAATTAAAAAAAGTAGTAGGCCTATAACCTACTATAAATTACCCAATTGATTTACTTAAGTTAAGTACTACTACCCTATTCATACTAATGAATATAAGGTTGAAGTGGTTAATGCATGTTTTATAATAATTATCAAAATCTATAAAGTAACTATAGTAACTGGAAAATGACAATGTTTTTAGCACCTATTATGTTATTGGGGTAGATTCAAATAGTAGACAAAGATGAATACATAATGCAGTTACCACATCGTTTTAATTAAACGTCCCTTTGTTCTCAATAGAGGGGAACAAAAACAAAGATACACAGCGTATTTGTAGCTTTGAATCTTTGTAGGTGAAGTTGAAACCAGTTCATCTTATTTGTAGCTCTGTAGATTTGTGTCTTTTGCAACAGCTACAAATCGTTTTGTTTTTTTGCTGGGATTTGAAAATCCTCTCACGGGAGTGAGAATATCTGCGGAAGGGACATCCAGGGCTACTGGACTGTTAGCCGTTAGCTCCTGCCGCTAGCCGAATAGTAGGCTACTGAGCCCGTTTTCAGCTAAATGCGGAAATGTCCAGGCTAAATAACTTATCGACGGGAGTCGTGTTAATATTTATATTTATATCATTGTCATGTTCACTCCAAATAAACAAGTATTATGCACTTGTGCGGAGAGCCAGCTTATACAAAAGTTGGTTTGCGATATTGAGGTGGCAGAAAACAGCCCGGTCACGTGGTTCATGTACTTGCAAGTAGGGACAAAGAAGGCTATGTAGAAGAGCTGCCATTGACTGACAGACTAACAGACAGACTGGCCCCATGACGTAAACGGAGGTTGCTTAACTCTGATGAAGCTTTAACGTTAATCATAATAGCATAATAATAATATAAGTTTCTCAAACAAATTGAGAAATCCCATCGGCAAATATTCGGTAAAACAGCGATCCCTACTGTTCCAACAAAACAATCAAGGAAGAAGATTGAGGCCTTAATGTTTATTAAATAAACATTTTTGTAATGTACTTAGGCTAGTAAGGTATAAATACATAACGTGACTCACGTCGATAAGGCCATTTACCTTATATATATATATATATATATATATATATATACACACAATATACAATAATTAATAAAAAAAATCTAATCACAGCAAACATTACAATCCACACAGCAAACAACACAGCAAACAATTCCTGGTATAACATCCTATTTAAATTCTACAATCTACAATCTTGCTGGTGTCTTTGACTTTGTTGGGCGTGATGGTGGGCTGGGTGGTGGCTTAGGACATGTTGTGTCTTTGGCATAGTCCTCACAAAACTCGCGCATCGTGCCTGGGGAACGGCCCACGCACCCGGGCCTGGCACCACCGCGTGCACCTTGCCGGTCCGGTTCCGTGGAGCCCTTCGCCGTCCCCAGGCGACCCTGCGTTCCAGAGCTGTCACCTCTTTTGCCCACCGAAAATAGCAGATCACCAGCTCCCCGGGCGGCCTTCCTACATACGGGATGGCCCGACCCGCGTCTGTGGACCCCTGGGGGGGTCCCTGTGGACCCTTGGGGATCACGGTAGTCCACGGGGGTCCGTGTGTGTGTGTGTGTGTGTGTGTGTGTGTGTGTGTGTGTGTGTGTGTGTGTGTGTGTGTGTGTGTGTGTGTGTGTGTGTGTGTGTGTGTGTGTGTGTGTGTGTGTGTGTGCGCAACGCCGTTTCTATATGTCAGAAAGGCCGCAAGGCGTTTATAAGAGAGAGAGAGAGAGAGAGAGAGATAGAGAGAGAGAGAGATAGAGAGAGATAGAGAGAGAGATTGAGGGGGGGGGGGGGGGTGAGTGACCGGCTGCCGCCACCGCGCAATCAATCAATCAATCAATCAATCAATCACTCACTCACTCCACACCGATCAGTAACCCCTCTCACTTCCCCCCTCTCTCTCTCTCTACCCCTGTATCTCTCTCTCTCTCTCTCTCTCGTTATGTTTAATAGTGCGCATTGTATTATATATTATATATATAGTAGGCTAGTATATGTTTTTCGTTAATAATAATACATGCTAATTATTATTGAACCATTTCAAATATTTATATTTCACTATAGAATTTATGCTCCATTTTACCGATCTAGTCTGTCTGTCTGTCTGTCTGTCGGCATCTGATCTACAAGCTCACGCATCGCAGCGGACAGCGGTTGATTATCGCTGGGCCACAGCGCGTCTATATCCCCCCCCCCCCTCCTGCAGAAGTCATAGCTTGCCATAATTCTAATGATCATTTGCCGTCTGATTGATATGCAACGAACGTAGGCTATTGGTTTTATAAACGTGCGCCTTGTGGATCAGAGCGCACGGGGTTAATGATAATACTATATTATATAGGCCTAATAGGTATATGACAGACAGACAGCCAGCCAGTCTGTCTGTCAGTTAGCCAGTCAGCTATATATAGCCTGCAGTCAGCCAGCCAAATACGCGTGTGTGCGTGCGAACTTCATGACAGTGGTGCAGCATTACATTGTATTTTGATTTGAAATAAATAATGATGAATAGATGTCTATACTGTTGCTTGTGTGTGTGTGTTTTTTTAGACAATAGACCACTTAATTAACCCTAAAAATATATAGACCTACCCTATAGGGTTAGCTGGAACACACGCCCTGTATGATCTGTGGTGCGCATCTACAAGCTCCAAGTGTTGCGTCCACATGCAGCGCGTTGTGAGCTTGCAGATCGTCGGTGCCCCACTATAGAGAGATGGTAGGGTAGTGCCCAAGCCTATTCCTATATGGCTATATTAAAGGCCTTTTATATGTGATCTCACATAATGTGCGAGTCAGAGCTAACGTTACTCAATGATCATTTGCCGTCTGATTGATATCACAGCACAGCGTGTGCTGATAGAGAGAGAGAGAGAGAGAGAGGGGGGGGGGGGGGGGAATGTGCTCCGTTCATTGGCTCTATAGGCCGTGCGAGACAGGATTATTTTAAATAAATATGTCTCTGTCTCTGCGTCTCTAGAGCTATAACATATATAGCACACATGTGTGCACACACACACACACACACACACACACACGAGATTCTGACAGAATGCGGCGGCATGCTTAAAATAAACAGATCTACAAGCTTATAGTGTACCATAGCGTACATACCAGCGTACTTACCGTTCAATAATAATTAGCATTATTATATATTATTAACGAAAAACATAAATACTAGCCTACTATTTTATTGGTCTAGTTCAGTTGATTGAAACAAAAGTAATGAAATTCAATTGCCTACATTCAGTATAGGCCTGGTTTTGATATAATGATGCAGGGAGATTTTCTGAGCCAGTCCGTGCCATGTCATTTACTGCATTACATGAATAACGTGACACATTTATTTAGCATATTCATTCATTTTCATCATCCTGGCTTGGTTAGGGACGCACAGGGTCGAGGGGTGCCCATGGCACCATGCATCCATGGCTTAATGAGGCTCACCATATCCAATCTATACATTCACGCGTCGCGTCCTCAGTGTGTTGTTGTGAGCTTCTGCTATTTTCGGAGCTGCCAGATTAATATTTAAATCTTTAGTTGGAAGAATGCAATAGCATATCATAAGTGTTGACCATAATGGGACGGTTGGAACCAAATGAACCCCCGACGGCCGGCGCTATTCAGCTATAAGGCCTATAAACGATATGGCCATAAAAATATGGTTATGTGGTGGTCTGTGACATGTCTGCGTGCGTGCGTGAAAGACAGACAGAATACGACGCAATGACATGTCAAATTGTCAATTGTAGATCAGCTGCTTGTTATTAAAGTAGGCTAATATGAAGGCAGCGTCTCCGCAAACGTGGACACCCGTGGCCCCCCTTGATCCCCAAGGGTCCACGGGGACCCCCCCAGGTATGTAGGAAGGCCGCCCGGGGGTCCCCGGACCCGTTTGGGCGGCCCGTCAGGTGGTTTTCGAGCTTGTGGATCTGTAAAGTAAAGTTAGTAACTAATCAGAAGCAAACGTTAAACGTTTGACAAGCAATATGCAAAATACAACTATAGTTGTATTTTGAATATTGCTTGTCAAACGTTTAAGGCTTATAGCCTATTTAATCTGATTGGTATAGCTCTGCATGGTTGCTGCTTCTGATTAGTTACTAACTTTATTAGACCAATTAAAAATAGTATTAGATGTTTTTCGTTAATAATAACTTATGCTAATTATCACTGAACTGATTACTGAAAATTATTGCTGCTATATGTTGATTGCCCATACACATTATATAATATAGGTGCTTGTATGGTGCGTGTATATATAATAGGCCTACATTTAAATGACCACATTTAACACACACACACACACACACACACTAGAGCCCTGCACGGGCCTAAAATATAGGGGCCCGTGGAGTTAAGGCCCGTCCGGCCCTAAGCCCGTTGGTACAGTCCAGAAACGGCCCGGGCCTGGCCCGGAAGCCCGACATATTTTTATTTAATATTTCAAGCAAACGTGCCGCTGCCACGGTCGCTCTATTGGTGCACGGACTCAGCAGCAGCTACTCACTCACAGCTGCACTATATCGCTCTGATAAACCTGCATTCTGCAGTTTCTGCAATGTACAAATCCAACTTTGTTTAGTGTGCTAATAAATGCTCCCGCAGTATTTAATGTTTTTAGAGCCGTAGAGCTATAGGCTACTTACTTAGTACTCGGTGTGTGTGTGTGTGTGTGTGTGTGTGTGTGTGTGTGTGTGTGTGTGTGTGTGTGTGTGTGTACAGCTGCGCTGCACAATAATTAGGAGAGAGAGAGGACGAGAGTTCATAGGTCTCTCACACACACACACACACACACACACACACACACACACACACACACACACACACACACACACACACACACACACACACACACACACACACATCCTTGGGATTGGGAAGTTTGCTTTCATTCGCTGTATGATACATTATGCTATTCTCACTGAGTCTTGTGTCATCTATGTGCCATGTTTTTATTTGGCTGGCTGACTGGCTATATATAGCTGACTGGCTAACTGACAGACAGACTGGCTGACTGTCTGTCTGTCATATACCTATTAGGCCTATATAATATAGTATTATCATTAACCCCCGTGCACTCTGATCCACAAGGCGCACGGGGCTGCGCAGAACCGCGCTCTGAGCTTGTAGATCAGATGCCGGCCGACAGACAGACAGACAGACAGTCAATGCGCTATACGAGCGCGGTGAGCTTTGATGATCGGCTAAATGAATATAGCCGTGTATATAAATTCAATTCATATGTCCTTGTAGGTTATCTATTGTGTTGGCCAGCCCCCCCCCCCCCCCCCCCCCCCCAGAAGGACGATCGTAATCACATTGCCTTGCGCTGTGCGTAAAATAGTATTTTTTTCAGTATGAGGCTATACGCAGCAAGTGCAAAGGGGCCCCCCCCCCCCCCCCCTCCAAGGGTCCACATGGGGTGGGGGGGGGGAGGCACACGGATAGGAGCACAAGCGCTCAGACGCTCACACACACACACACACACACACACACACACACACACACACACACACACACACACACACTCACTCACTGCACTCTCGTCGCTATGCGGACCTCCGTGATCCCCCAAGGGTCCCCCAGGGACCCCCCCACCCCCCCAGGGGTTCACGGACGAGGGTCGGGCCATCCCTCCACGGAACCGGACCGGCGAGGCGCACGTGCCGGGCCCCGGGCACGATGCGCAGAAAAAGGCAATACCACCGCAAATATACCAAAGTCAACCTATTACGTCGCAAACGGGTAGATATAGCCGCGACGAGTCCCGTTCTATGCCGCGACGAGTCCTCACGCCACAACGGATTCTTAACACTGTGACGAATTATTATTAAGTCGTGGCGAATTATTTTATAGCACCGACGTTGGGGCGAATTAATAAAACGTTGGGACGAATTGATATTTACGCCATGACGTACTCGAATATAGCCAACAACGGAAAATTATAAGCCTCGACGCAAAATGATTCAGTCACAACCTAGGTCGTCCGCCGTGAATGGATTTCGCTGTCTCTCATGGTTGGAGGAATTTCTGCCAGTCATAGCAGTGCACCATCACACGGCCATCCTCTGTTCCAACCAGCTGTGCAATGTTGGGCTTTGAGCTGTTGTTCACCATTGCAGCGATGTCAGCCAGGTTGTGGGCGTCTGACTTGTGGAAGATCTTCTTGAACTGACCGAAGTAGCAGTCAGGAGCAAATTTTGTGTGACCTACAATCAAAAAGTGGAGCCCGAGTTGATGATGCAGTTTGTGTATCGTGCGCCAGGCACAATACCACAAGACAAATCTGTTTTTATTCTGGCCACAGCAGTTGTCACAGTGAAGATCCATGTCCGTCTCTCCCAGTCTCTCCCAGCCTGTTGAGCAAAGTCAAAGGAATAGTGCATCTTGAAGTCCCTGCTTGCAGGTGGAACAGGGCCGTTCAGCAGATGCAGATCCTGATCTGTGCAAATCTCTTTGCAGTCTCTGCGCATGTCGTTGTAGAGATCTCGCTCGCCCTTAACCAGGGCCAAGTGCTTTAGCTGTACATTCAGTGTGTCGTGTTTCTCTTCCTCTGCCACACCGTTACTTCGGTAAACCTGTACAAAAGGATGGGCCATAATGTAGTAACTTTTAAGATAATAAAGTGACAGGTTGGTAATTTATCTTAGGGAAGGGCGGGTCGGCCCGTGCACAGTGCAATAAACTCAAAGTTAGGGAAGGAAAGGGGACAGGCCTAGCACCAAAACTAACTAAATTCAAACAATAAAATCAATACAAAACATGCAGTGCAGGGGGTTAACAAATACACACCAATAAACCTAAATGTCCCACAGTGCAGTCCCAACAGAAGAGAAAAGTGCCGTGTGCAGCAGGCGGACCCAGCCTTTAACAAGGTTACTCTGTAACATAAATGGAGAGAAACAATTAAAACAAGCCAGTAAGAACGTAATCAAATATGCCTAAAATGCCCAAATCAACTCAAATAAACCCTATAATTCATATTTGTGATCTTGAATCAATATGACCATTCATAATGATTTACATACCTTGTAGTTGTTCTTTTGACACTGCCAACATAAGTCTGACATAGGCTTGGTACACTTGATGTCTGGCAGAAACATCTTCCAGATGTATCTGAATGAACTAAGAGACAAAACACGGACATCTGGGAAAAAAAGGACAGATTATTACAGATTTACATCATAACAGTCATGGTGCGCGGCGCGCACACGCACGCACACACACACACACACACACACACACACACACACACACACACACACTTTGTTGTTTTTCACATAGCATCAACCCCTAGTGTTTACATCATAACATGCTTTCTTTTTAACCTACCAGGCTCATATTTCTTTGATGTCTCCTGGTATTTACGCCAAACTTCTGCCCTGGTGGTACTATAGAGGAGAGGACTTCTCTAGAAAAGTTTTTCTGGTTTGCTTGGCGCCCTGGCAAAACCACAGCATACTCTGCAGCATAACCTGATTGATTGAAGTATTTATTAACAGATGACAGTACATTTCAAGCGCAACTCAATACAAAGACTGTTATTGTGGACGGCACCATAAAGCATTACACTTGTTTACAATACCTCTTATGAAGGATATGACCCGCTGAATGTCATCTGGCTGCAGATAGCGCTTCTGTCGAGGTTTCTTCACAGAGCGTGGCACAAATCCATAATCTCTGAACTGCTTGTGGATAGCGATGAGTGTTTTCTCTGCCAAGCTAGAATGAAAACATTGATTAAAAAATATGCAAACAATAATGTGACTGGTCTTTTAAAATGTGAATTTTAAAATGTATGTTCATCATGCATGTATGATGAATGTATGTAGTCTAATGTATAATGTAATGTAAGTAGAATCAGAATATAATTGTAATTATAGGTGTTGTTTCCTTTTATTAATGTAAAATAGTTCAGAGCAAATTAAGATATATATATATATATATATATATATATATAAAATATACTGTCCTCTCTGTCGTAGACAAAGTGTGCCAAACATTTTTCTATATGTGTATACGAAATAAAACTTTTTATGACCGATCGTGTCGTGTGTGTGTGTGTGTGTGTGTGTGTGTGTGTGTGTGTGTGTGTGTGTGTGTGTGTGTGTGTGTGTGTGTGTGCGCGCGCAAGCACACGTGCGCGTGCATGTTTTATGTGACATTTTGCATAGAACTGCCCTGTGCTGTAAAGCAACAAAGTACATTTACCCAAGTACTGTACTGTACTGTACTTAAGTGGGTCAGTGGCAAAATAGGGCTGGGAAGAGGTTTTTTGTTTTCAATCTTATTTTAAAGGCATGTGTCGGGTTTAGTTCAAATTTACATTCTTCTACAGAACGTGCTCGCACAACTGTGACCAGTGAGAAGCGATACTGTAGTGACAACTTGACAAGGCTCTCCCCCCTGTGACACTTTTTACACTTTATACTAATGAAATAAATAATGTTATTATTTTAGCCTCTTCCTTGGTGTGTGTACCGTGCTGTCCTCCCCCACACCAGGCTGTAACGGGACACTGCCTTGCTCCAGGACACACCAGGCTGTAACGGGACACTGCCTTGCTCCAGGACACACCAGGCTGTAACGGGACACTGCCTTGCTCCAGGACACACCAGGCTGTAACGGGACACTGCCTTGCTCCAGGACACACCAGGCTGTAACGGGACACTGCCTTGCTCCAGGACACACCAGGCTGTAACGGGACACTGCCTTGCTCCAGGACGCATCGACAAGCTGCCGGGAGGAACCCAACCGAGGGTCGGAAAAAAACGCCCGGTTTCAAAGCGTCCACTCTACCTCTACCGGAGCCAGCAGCGCCACCTGGTGTTTCTATATTGAAATGTTCTACAATTACTTTAATGCATCTAAATGTGAGTGACAGTTAAGTGTTGAAGTGTCCTTGAGCAAGACTCTGAACCCCTGATTGCTCCCGATGTGCAGGTTGGAGCCTTGCATGGTTTCCTTCATCGATGTGCAGGTTGGAGCCTTGCATGGTTTCCTCCATCGATGTGCAGGTTGGAGCCTTGCATGGTTTCCTCCACCATCGATGTGCAGGTTGGAGCCTTGCATGGTTTCCTCCACCATCGATGTGCAGGTTGGAGCCTTGCATGGTTTCCTCCACCATCGATGTGCAGGTTGGAGCCTTGCATGGTTTCCTATATATATATATATATAAAATATACTGTCCTCTCTGTCGTAGACAAAGTGTGCCAAACATTTTTCTATATGTGTATACGAAATAAAACTTTTTATGACCGATCGTGTCGTGTGTGTGTGTGTGTGTGTGTGTGTGTGTGTGTGTGTGTGTGTGTGTGTGTGTGTGCGCACAAGCGCACGTGCGCGTGCATGTTTTATGTGACATTTTGCATAGAACTGCCCTGTGCTGTAAAGCAACAAAGTACATTTACCCAAGTACTGTACTGTACTTAAGTGGGTCAGTGGCAAAATAGGGCTGGGAAGAGGTTTTTTGTTTTAAATCTTATTTTAAAGGCATGTGTCGGGTTTAGTTCAAATTTACATTATTCTACAGAACGTGCTCGCACAACTGTGACCAGTGAGAAGCGATACTGTAGTGACAACTTGACAAGGCTCTCCCCCCTGTGACACTTTTGACACTTTATACTAATGAAATAAATAATGTTATTATTTTAGCCTCTTCCTTGGTGTGTGTACCGTGCTGTCCTCCCCCACACCAGGCTGTAACGGGACACTGCCTTGCTCCAGGACACACCAGGCTGTAACGGGACACTGCCTTGCTCCAGGACACACCAGGCTGTAACGGGACACTGCCTTGCTCCAGGACACACCAGGCTGTAACGGGACACTGCCTTGCTCCAGGACACACCAGGCTGTAACGGGACACTGCCTTGCTCCAGGACACACCAGGCTGTAACGGGACACTGCCTTGCTCCAGGACACACCAGGCTGTAACGGGACACTGCCTTGCTCCAGGACGCATCGACAAGCTGCCGGGAGGAACCCAACCGAGGGTCGGAAAAAAACGCCCGGTTTCAAAGCGTCCACTCTACCTCTACCGGAGCCAGCAGCGCCACCTGGTGTTTCTATATTGAAATGTTCTACAATGACTTTAATGCATCTAAATGTGAGTGACAGTTAAGTGTTGAAGTGTTCTTGAGCAAGACTGAACCCCTGATTGCTCCCGATGTGCAGGTTGGAGCCTTGCATGGTTTCCTCCATCGATGTGCAGGTTGGAGCCTTGCATGGTTTCCTCCATCGATGTGCAGGTTGGAGCCTTGCATGGTTTCCTCCACCATCGATGTGCAGGTTGGAGCCTTGCATGGTTTCCTCCACCATCGATGTGCTGGTCGGTGCCTTGCATGGTTTCCTCCACCATCGATGTGCAGGTTGGAGCCTTGCATGGTTTCCTCCACCATCGATGTGCAGGTTGGAGCCTTGCATGGTTTCCTCCACCATCGATGTGCAGGTTGGAGCCTTGCATGGTTTCCTCCATCGATGTGTAGGTTGGAGCCTTGCATGGTTTCCTCCACCATTGATGTGCAGGTTGGAGCCTTGCATGGTTTCCTCCACCATCGATGTGCTGGTCGGTGCCTTGCATGGTTTCCTCCTCCATCGATGTGCAGGTTGGAGCCTTGCATGGTTTCCTCCACCATCGGGGGGTGAGTATATAGCCTGAAACAGACCTATGTGCTTTTCTGGCCACAGAGGACCAGAGATGTTCCCTTTGTCCTAGTACCCTAGTCATGTTCTCTTTGTCCTAGTAAACTAGTCAAACACACCACGGCCCTTTGGACTGGCATGTTGACAGAACTCTGCTGTCCAGCGCACGCAGGCTAAAAGGCCCTCAGCCAATGAGGGATGGACGCGGAGGGACGCGCCACATGAGCCTCGTGTTGTCCAGCCCACAGTGGCGAGACGTTGGCCAATCAGACAAGGTTATGGAGCTTCCAATGGCTGAGTGGTTAGTGATCCTGGTTGTCCCATAGCTAAACTGTAAATTTTTATCTGAACCCCTGACTCTGAACCCCTGACTCTGAACCCCTGACTCTGACTTTTCACTGACAAAAACTACATAAAAACGAAATAAAAACTACGCCATGATGACTAAAACTATGACTAAATATAGTTTGTCAACAATTAAAAAGTAGGCCCAGGCGGTGGCGTAACCGTCTGGGCACCCGACTGGTAGTCCAGTAGCAGTGTGCCGCAGGTTCGACTCCCGAGCCCGACACGGCCTTTACTGCATGTCTTCCCCCATCTCTCTCTCCCGTTTCCTGTCAGCCTACTGTCTGTCCCTTCAAAAAACCAATAAAAGGCGTAAGCCGCAAAAAATATCTTCAACAAATAAAAACTAGACTAAAATGTTAGGAAGGGTCTAGTGGACAAGAGATCAAGTATAAGTCATTTTACACTGGGTTTCAGCATGTGAAAATAGCCACGACGCGTTGTGAGCTTGTAGATCGGCTATTTTCAGCGAGTGAGTCATTATACGACGGCATCAAGGCCCGCCAAAATACATTTTAGTCGATTTAAATCACCTGTAGATTTAGTCGACTAAAATATTATGATTTTTCGTCGACTAAAACTAGACTAACACTAAAACATTCCAGGTGACTAAAATGTGACTAAAACTAAAATGAAAATGTGCTGCCAAAAACAACACTGGTGAATGTTGAAGTACATTGTGATGCAAGGCGCTTTGGAGAAAAGTGCAATATAAATGCAATCCGTTTAACCTCAAATACACGGGTATTTCTTCGCCGATCTGATTCCAGATCAACGCTAAGCGTATCCCAGTAGAATGGTAGACGTGGTGTTGGATTCAGTACTGCTACTGCAGTAGGCTGGACTCGAACCAGCTTTGTTCTTGTTTTAAAAACGCTCACCTTGGTATCCACGCCCGACCCGCTTGACTACGGCACCTCCGCACATTTACACGTTTCTTTAGTGCTTTTAAAGATGGAGTGCCACAATCTTTGTATTTTTCCAGTTTTGCATGTGTCTATGAGGTGACAGTACTTCATTAGACACCCTGGAGTCTACTGTATGTGTCTATGAGGTGACAGTACTTCATTAGACACCCTGGAGTCTACTGTATGTGTCTATGAGGTGGCAGTACTTCATTAGACACCCTGGAGTCTACTGTATGTGTCTATGAGGTGACAGTACTTCATTAGACACCCTGGAGTCTACTGTATGTGTCTATGAGGTGACAGTACTTCATTAGACACCCTGGAGTCTACTGTATGTGTCTATGAGGTGACAGTACTTCATTAGACACCCTGGAGTCTACTGTATGTGTCTGTGAGGTGACAGTACTTCATTAGACACCCTGGAGTCTACTGTATGTGTCTATGAGGTGACAGTACTTCATTAGACACCCTGGAGTCTACTGTATGTGTCTATGAGGTGACAGTACTTCATTAGACACCCTGGAGTCTACTGTATGTGTCTATGAGGTGACAGTACTTCATTAGACACCCTGGAGTCTACTGTATGTGTCTATGAGGTGACAGTACTTCATTAGACACCCTGGAGTCTACTGTATGTGTCTATGAGGTGACAGTACTTCATTAGACACCCTGGAGTCTACTGTATGTGTCTATGAGGTGGCAGTGCTTCATTAGACACCCTGGAGTCTACTGTATGTGTCTATGAGGTGACCGTACTTCATTAGACACCCTGGAGTCTACTGTATGTGTCTGAGGTGACAGTACTTCATTAGACACCCTGGAGTCTACTGTATGTGTCTATGAGGTGACAGTACTTCATTAGACACCCTGGAGTTGTTTTTATGTGCAATGGTGTATTAACTTTGTATTTAGGGTTTCTTCCTGGAGGCTGAACCCTTGACAGTCAACGGGCCAATGAAATAAACAGCAATATAGTGACATCACATTATCAGCCCCTCCCCTAACCCCTCCTCCTTTATCATACAACTACAGCTGTGGGTGTGGCTTCAGTTCAGGAGGATTCACCACCCATCACCACCCACCAGGCAAACCAGGCATACTTAATGAACTGGTGGGCGTGCCCACATAAAAGCATGATTTTAACAAATACTGTACACTTTTTGGAAAAGATATATTATAATAATACCTGATCATGTTTTAGGGTGGAAAAACATCGTGGCACTCCATCTTTAAGTGTGGTTTCTGGATGCTAGTCTTCAAAACATGCTTCACAGTAAAGAAGTTGTATAGATAATATAATATTGCTATTCTTTGAGAATAGTTTCTACAGTTAAGCTTAAGGCGTTGTTGCAATACATCACATGAGAAAATATTTTAGATTATCTTTTTTAAACTACACAAAACTTGTATGAGATCCTGGATATTAAAAAAAACATTTTGAGAAACTGCATTAACCTTTGACTCCACTACTTTTTTAGGAAGGAGTAAAAATGTGTGTGTGTGTGTGTGTGTGTGTGTGTGTGTGTGTGTGTGTGTGTGCTTATATGGGAGAGTGTTCCCTTTGAGTGACATGGCAGGCTGCTCAAGCTCAGTGTATCCATCCATGTGGTAATGCTGCTCTCTAGTGGTGACTTTAGGGAATAGCTTCCAGCAGTGCACTGGTACACATAATTATCAGCTTAAAGCAGCACTACAGACTGGGAGTCTGGACACAAATAACATGGCGGCCAATGAACGTCTTTGACTTCATTACCCAGGAGTCTCTGCAAGGATGTCATTCGAGGACGTGCTGTGATTAGCTTTATTAATGTACAGATTTTAGTCTTTATTTGTTGACGAAATAGTCAGTAGCCTATATTTAGTCTCAGTTGTAGTCATCGTAGCTTCGTTTTCATTTAGTTTCCATTTAGTTTTTCGTCAGTGAAAAAAGGTAGTCGACGTCATATGTCAGCCATGCGTCCGTTATACGTTTCTAGCCATTTTGTATTGAATACTTTCATTCATCTTTCCGTAGGCCTCAACCATTAAGACGGAGTATACGTTGGGTTACGTATACATACGGACCTGGGATATGACGCCCCCTAGTGTCGACGTACGATATATACGGACCTGGGATATGACGCCCCCCTAGCGCCGGGGTACTTATATATATACGGACATGGGAAATAAAGAATTAACCGGCCACGTAAGTCTGTTTGGTCGCTGTCAACACAGTCTTAACCGGCCACGTAAGTCCGTTTGGTCGCTGTCAACACAGTCTTAACCGGCCACGTAAGTCTGTTTGCTGTCAACACAGTCTTAACCGGCCACGTAAGTCTGTTTGTTCGCTGTCAACACAGTTTTATACGACCAATGAGCTGTGTCCATGTTGTTGTACAATAACATTATGACTTCTACACATGATCATACAATAACATGTGGAGAATGAGAACGATATCACATATGGATATTCAATGAAAACACAATAATGGAACGAGTTAGGAAATAATGATCTATTAATGAATCAATATATAAACAATGATTGATTTCAGTTAATTAACAACACATTTAGTAGATGTGTGAATCCAGAGTGATGACATGAAGTCTAGTCAACAACATGTTCATCACAGCAGTAGGAGAGCAGACAAGAAGTCTAGTCAACCTTCTGTTTGTGTGTTACTAGACACCTTTACAAACACATTGAAATCATTGCAAGGATTTGTTTTGGAAAACGTTCTTGTGATCACCGCGCTCTGACTTATGGTATACGTTTGGCCAATATATAGAAATATACAAATATACAAACATTATTCTACAAAATTGAACACTAATGAAAGTGGCTGAGGACATCGGGCATTACTGCCGTTCATAAATCGGTTACAGTCATTAGAGGAAAACCATTACTTTTCTACAGTCAATATTAACCCACATGACGAAGCATTTGTTTTACACGTTTGTTTGTTACTAGAAACCTTTACAAACACATTGGTGAAATGTATTGTAAGGAATGGATTCCAGATTGTACATTGTTGTGATAAAATTATATACATTGACTATAGGAGAGCAGAGAAAGTGAACAGGGACATCTTGTTGGATCTATGAATCTATTGATGGTGGTGCCAGGGTCCTGTTGGTTGGATCTATGAATCTATTGAGGGTGGTGCCAGGGTCCTGTTGGTTGGATCTATGAATCTATTGAGGGTGGTGCCAGGGTCCTGTTGGTTGGATCTATGAATCTATTGAGGGTGGTGCCAGGGTCCTGTTGGTTGGGGTCTGACACCAGGTGTTTGTTTGGGACCTCCTTGGACTCCCTTTCCTTTCTCCAGGCTGGTTGGACGGTGAAGTCAGCTGGTGGGGTCTAGATGGAAGTGGAGCAGTGTGTGTGTGTGTGGTCCCTGGTCCCTGTCTTCAGTCTAGATGACTGAAGACAGAGACTGTGTTTCTCCACCTCACAGCTGTCTATGATACCGTCTGGTACAAAGACCTCACAGTGAAACTCACAAAGACCTCATAGTGAAACAAAGGACGCTCCCTGCTGGACAACGGCAGTAATTCAAGCTCTGCTGACCAACCCGGAGGTTCAGAGTTCACCTCGGACAGAACACGAGCGCACGGAGAACACAGAGAAATGGAGTCCCGCAGGGCTCAGTTCTAGAGCTCCAACCCTGTTCAACCTCTACACAAAACCACCCGCCATCCACTGAAAACTGCAACATTCCTCTATGCAGACGACATCTGTCTGGCATTCCAAACCACCAGACCTTGACCTACCGGAACAGGTGCTCACCGAAGACCTTTACAGAACTGGACCGGTTCTGCAACACCTGGCGCCTAAAACCAAGCCCAACTAAACCAGTTTCCAGCGTATTCCATCTCCACAACGCTAAAGCTGCCAGAGAACTGAACATCATCTGAGTGGACTCAAGATAAAGCTGCCTCTAATCCAACCCACCTCGGTGTGACCCTCGACAGAACCTCTAATCCAACCCACCTCGGTGTGACCCTCGACAGAACCTCTAATCCAACCCACCTCGGTGTGACCCTCGACAGAACCTCTAATCCAACCCACCTCGGTGTGACCCTCGACAGAACCTCTAATCCAACCCACCTCGGTGTGACCCTCGACAGAACCTCTAAACCAACCCACCTCGGTGTGACCCTCGACAGAACCTCTAATCCAACCCACCTCGGTGTGACCCTCAACAGAACCTCTAAACCAACCCACCTCGGTGTGACCCTCGACAGAACCTCTAAACCAACCCACCTCGGTGTGACCCTCGACAGAACCTCTAAACCAACCCACCTCGGTGTGACCCTCGACAGAACCTCTAATCCAACCCACCTCGGTGTGACCCTCAACAGAACCTCTAAACCAACCCACCTCGGTGTGACCCTCGATAGAACCCTGTCCTTCTGGAACACCTAAGAGGGAACGGCAGCGAAGGTGAAGTCCAGAAACAACCTGCTCTGCTGCAGCCTCCACTCTGAGCTCTGCTGCAGCCTCCACTCTGAGCTCTGCTGCAGCCTCCACTCTGCTGCAGCCTCCACTCTGCTGCAGCCTCCACACTGAGCTCTGCTGCAGCCTCCATACTGAGCTCTGCTGCAGCCTCCACTCTGCTGCAGCCTCCACACTGAGCTCTGCTGCAACCTCCACACTGAGCTCTGCTGCAGCCTCCACTCTGCTGCAGCCTCCACTCTGAGCTCTGCTGCAGCCTCCACTCTGCTGCAGCCTCCACTCTGCTGCAGCCTCCACTCTGAGCTCTGCTGCAGCCTCCACTCTGCTGCAGCCTCCACTCTGCTGCAGCCTCCACACTGAGCTCTGCTGCAGCCTCCACTCTGCTGCAGCCTCCACACTGAGCTCTGCTGCAGCCTCCACTCTGAGCTCTGCTGCAGCCTCCACACTGAGCTCTGCTGCAGCCTCCACTCTGAGCTCTGCTGCAGCCTCCACTCTGAGCTCTGCTGCAGCCTCCACTCTAAGCTCTGCTGCAGCCTCCACTCTGCTGCAGCCTCCACTCTGCTGCAGCCTCCACTCTGAGACCCAGCAGTTACTCAGAGGATTTTTCAGAAGGTCAAAGGTCAAAGACTCTCCCTGTCTACCAGGTCAAAGGTCAAAGACTCTCCCCGTCTACCAGGTCAAAGGACATAAATCAACACTAACTGGTTCTCAAAGTGTGGTACAGGGTCCCCCGGGGGTCCTTGAGGGGGTTCCAGGGGGTCCTAGAAGCTAAATGATCAAATATTAACCATATAATACTTTGGTATTTGAAAATAGCAGATCTACAAGCTCACAATGCATTATTGTACAGTTTGTGACATTTTTAACGACACAAATCTGATCTAACGGGGGTCCGGGGTCAAAGGTCAAATGCTTGAGGGGGTGTTGACATGACAACGGCCAGGAGCTGTAATGGTGATGTCACTGCTCTGATTATCACATCATCACAATGATGTCACTGACTGTGCTGCTTATTACATCATCACGATGATGTCACCGTGATGTCACGGCGAGTCACTCATGCCCAAATATGGAGTCCATGATGTAACACTAGGCCGGTGGCCGGTACCCCGTGGCAACGGTGGTAACCATGACAACCTGCACTCACTCAAACATGTTGAGTAACCATGGCGACCTGATGATGTCACCCTCACATGATGACCTGATGATGTCACCCTCACATAGAGACTCTATCTCTGCTCACACAGACGCACTGAGGAGGGGGAGTAGGAGGAGGACTCTAACCAGAACCCAGCATAGAGAGGTCCAGTGGACCTGGTCTGGAAGGTGTACAGGTGTCTCAGTGAGTCAGAGCACACTGTGTAGAAGGACAGAGTCCCAGCGGGACGGTCCACATACACTGATACTCTGTTGGAGCCTTTAGAGGCTCTGACAGGGAGGTCAGTCCTCTGTCTGTTGTGTCTGACAGAGTAACTGAGACCACCAACACCATCACAGTACAGACCCCAGGACTTATCATTGGATCCAAACCAACAGTCAGCACCAACTCCTTTCCTGCTGATTGTTCCGTCAGCCACTCCTATATGAACCCCTCCACTGCACTCTACCTCCCAGGAACAGCGTCCAGTCACACTCTGTGAACTCAGAACCTGTTCAGGGACATCAAACCTGTCTGGGTGATCAGGAGGACACTGACCCCCTGACCTCTGTGACCCCCGTGTGACCTTCCTGTTGTCCTCAGACAGAGAGAGGTCACAGTGTGCTGAGTTTGAGTCCAGTGTGAGACGCTGGAAATCTGATGAGAAAACAACACAGTAAACATTATATACATCATTCACTGACTGAAGCACTCGCATGTACGCGCACGCACGCACACACACACACACACACACACACACACACACACACACACACACACACACACACACACACACACACACACACACACACACACACACACACACACACACACACAGATCTACAAACTAATGCAGTGTTAATTTTGACAACACATTTTGATTTTGTCTTTTGAATAACATACCATTTAGTTTTAGCCTATTTTAGTCATTTGTACATTATTTAGTCTTAGTCGACTAAATTAAGACTTGATACATTTAAAATGTAATAGAGAAGATTGTCACTGTCAGAGTCCAACCACCAGGGGGCAGAATGTCTTAAAGTCTCCACCAGGGGGCAGAATGTCTTAAAGTCTCCACCAGGGGGCAGAATGTCTTAAAGTCTCCACCAGGGGGCAGAATGTCTTAAAGTATCCACCAGGGGGCAGAATGTCTTAAAGTCTCCACCAGGGGGCAGAATGTCTTAAAGTCTCCACCAGGGGGCAGAATGTCTTAAAGTCTCCACAGTGTAAATGGTAAATGGTAAATGGTGCATTTATATAGCGCCTTTATCCAAGGCACTTTACAGAGATTGTGCATTACATTCACCCATTCACACACACATTCATACACCGATGGCAGCGGAAACCATGCAAGGCACCAACTAGCACATCGGGAGCAATTAGGGGTTCAGTGTCTTGCTCAAGGACACTTCGACAGTAACTCTGGGGGAGCCCGGGTTCGAACTGGCAACCTTACGGTTACCATCCAGGCACTCTACCCCTGAGCCACCGCCGCAGTGTGATTTTATTTGAACTGTGGACCCCCAAAATAATCCTATTTGAACTGGGGACCCTCAAAATAATTGAACCCCCACATTGACAAGCCCTTGGAATTCTATAGGCATTACATTTAGTTTGAGGCATTGTGAGCTTGTAGATCTGCTATTTTCACAATCTTTTCCACTTTATTACACGCCTTGAAATCTCAGATCTGTAGTTTTATGAGCAGTGCCTCCTCTCCATTACACAGCTATGTACCTGTCTGTCTCTCTGTGTACCTGTCTGTCTCTCTGTGAACCTGTCTGTCTCTCTGTGTACCTGTCTGTCTCTCTGTGTACCTGTCTGTCTCTACATGTTCCTGTCTGTCTCTGTGTGTACCTGTCTGTCTCTGTGTACCTGTCTGTCTCTCTGTGTGTAGTGTGTACCTGTCTGTCTCTCTGTGTACCTGTCTGTCTCTCTGTGTACCTGTCTGTCTCTCTGTGTACCTGTTTGTCTCTACATGTTCCTGTCTGTCTCTGTGTGTACCTGTCTGTCTCTGTGTACCTGTCTGTCTCTGTGTGTAGTGTGTACCTGTCTGTCTCTCTGTGTACCTGTCTATCTCTGTGTGTACCTGTCTGTCTCTATGTGTCTGTCTCTCTGTGTACCTGTCTGTCTCTCTGTGTACCTGTCTGTCTCTCTGTGTACCTGTCTGTCTTTCTGTCCGAGCACGGAAAGCTGCAACACGGTAACTCTCTCATTTCTCGACCGTTTTGGACGTGGGAAGGCTTGCCAGAACTGGGCCCTGCCCCCTGGTCTGGATGTTCTGGGGACCCCCCGGGGACCACCGCATGGTAACACACGGTAACTAACTATTTTCCCCCCAAAATAATCAAAGTACAGCATAGAGCACAGTACACTACAATACAGTACAGAGCACAGTGCAGTACAGTAACTATAACAGTAAATGTATAGTTGCACTGCTCAGTTCACACATGTGTGATTTATATTTCCAGTTGTCTTGTATGGCGTTAAATGGAGCGTGGAACAATGCCAATGATCGACACGGGAGATCACTTGTGACTTTCAAACAAAAACGAGATCCACCTGTGATCTGCACACATCACGGCTCTGCACCACCTTTCATGCATCGCACGTCAGAACTGAACTTATGCCAATATAGACGAAATACATGTTGTTTACAACCAGGTTAGTGAATGAGGCCCATTGTTTCTGTCAGACCACATGACCTCATCTTGATGTGTTAAGGACCAGGCCAAGAGCAGAGAGTAGAGAGCACAAGAGTTTTTAGGACAACATCAACCAAGTATGCAACAGTATATAATGTTAATGTGTGATTTTGACACAGACAGATACTCACGTTTTGAAATGAGTGTAGAATTAAACCTATCTTCTCCTCCATGTTTCACTCTGTAGGAAGTAGAACAACAATGCATCAATGTCTAACTGTCCAACACAACGTCTCCACTAGCTGACACTACACTGTTTCACTCTGTAGGAAGTAGAACAACAATGCATCAATGTTCTTTTTTTTTTTAAATCCAAAATGAGTTAAAAAAGGCAGACTGTCACTATTCACATACTAGAGCATGTCTGAAATAAATGTCAGAGCTGAAATAAGTCCTTAAACATGTACCTAGATGTAATGTTAGAGTCCACAGAAGTTAACCTTTCAAGCCTGTTTTCTCAACTCGTTTTCTGCAAGACATTACACTATAAGACATTACTCTACAAGACATTACTCTATAAGACATTAAGCCATAGCTTTTTATAGATATGATTCCCTGCTGACATGAAATAACTGAAAATGTTAATTAAAAAAGTAAATAAATCAATGACTTAGCCTCGGTGAGAAACTATTACATATTGGATATGTCTTGTTGTTATTAGATTTAGTTTGTTGTTGTTGTTTAGTTTTGAGTACAAATGCTGTTAATATTTCCAGTTTCTTTGAGGCACTGCATTGTTCTCTCTGCATGCTTTGTGACGTTGTGTCAGAGTGAATACACTGTTAAGGGAAACACTGCACTGTCCAACATGGACACAGCCCAAGTCTACTCACTTGCAGTTCTCCAGAACTGAATCATTCACCACGTTGAGGCTCAGGTCCAACTCTCTTAGGGAGGGATTAGAGCTTACAGCTGAGGCCAGAGCTTCACAGCATCTCTCTGACAGGCTGCAGTGAGACAGTCTGAAACACCAGATGGAAACATACATAAATAAATGAATGAATTCATTAATACATAACACATTTAAATATGCATTATTCCTGGATTTAGAACCAGCTTCCAGCATCTATTAAAGGACTCTCTTGTCCCACTTAGGGTGCCTTCACACCTGGATGCTTTAGTTCAATTAAAACAAACCCTGGCCTCCAACATACCGTAATCATATTCCGATTCCGATTGCTACCCTTAGAAGCAATCGGAATTGTAGGCATTACATGAATGCGAAAATATTACAAATCTACAAGCTCACAACGCCTCACAGTGAGCTTGCAGATCGGCTATTATTACAATGTTTGTCTCTTTCTTTCGTAACATTAATATTAATTAACACTACTGCCTAACTCGTGTTCTTCGCTATTTAATCCATGTGTCGGTGCTGCGTAATACGCTAAACCCGCTATTTGTTTAATTTGTTTAATTCTGCGTTTTTTAATAATTAAAAAAGAGCTGATTTGTCGCGGACCTGGTGACGAGGCCGTTGCGTTATGATGACGAAACCGGAAATCTAGCCATGCTCTGGGCTGCTAGGGCTTCTGGGAAAATGAGTTCAATGCAAGTGAACGGGGGTTTGTTTGGACTACAACATGCTGTGGAGGCTGTTTTCGTTTCACATCGTAATGGTTTTTCTCTTCAACAACAAACCATGGGACTATTTTACGCCAGGTTTCGTGAATAAAAGCTGCAAATACTTACAGTATATGTAGAAAAGAGTCATCTAGTCAGCAACCCTCCCCCTTTCTCATGGATGGGATCCACCCCCCTCACCTGCTCCTACTCATTGCCAATCACCAATCACTGCTGTCCTCACTCAACTCATTGGTGGCCTGGTATATAAGGCTGCCTGTTCTCTCAGTCCCTGTTTGGAAGCAGCAGCAACCAGCTGAGAGGCCTCTGCTCTGGAGTCTCAGCAGGCCACGGTTATGTGTCACTGAAGTGAGTTCAGTTAACTTAATGAATGCATATGTTGTACTTTATTGGGCTTGTGATGGAGATACTGTCTATTATAGCTACATGTTTGCCTTGAAGCTCATAGTATAGGTGTGTTTGTAGCTACTTGCTTGCCTTGAAGCTCATAGTATAGATATGTTTGCGTAATGCAAATGCACATGTACTTGGCCTATTGTGAACGTCAGGGAAATGCAATGATTACAGACTTAGGAGAATATTCACTTGGTGTATTGTTTAAATGTGGTTGAAATGTATAATAATGATGTGTTTCTATCTTTCATAGTTCAAAAACCATAACCGTGATGCCTCACCACCTCCTTGCTCAATATAAATGCGTCTGTGAAATGGAAATAAAGGCTTAAACGGAAATCTCCTTGTCTACACATTCTTGCCGATGCACCATGGTGATGTGAATAGTGCACGAGCCAGGCTCGACCTATCCCTACCTAACAATATGCGTTATGCTCCAAAGGTAATTGATCAATCCCGTCAGCCTAGGTGGTCTGATTATATTAATCTATAGTCCTTAAAGTGATAATATAATATTATTAAGAAGCTTGATAACTGTGGCGTAGCTACAACGGGTCGCAAGACAAAAATAAATCTACAAACTCAACGCGTTGTGAGAAACGCTGTTATATGATGAAGTAGCCAATACATTCGCCTTAAAGCGATATTACACTTTGAAACATGTCTGGGGTCATTTTAACGTCTACTCAGGCACATAGGCTTGGGTTACCATGATATCAAGCTTATTAATACATTCTCACCACAGCATTCATATTCTATTCACATAATACAGTACATAATAAAACAGAAGTTATAATTGTCTTTGTCTCTAATATGTCAACAAAATGAAACCATACTTTTGAACCTGGCTTTATCCGATCTTCAGATTTATCGTCCCGGAATGTATGCAAATTAGCACATAGGCCTATAATGCCTAATTTGCATATTTAAACATCATTTCAGTAATACAAAAAATCTTAGTCTTAATATAATTAATCAACTGGAGAAGTTTCATCGTGATAGCTATTAGTTAACTTTTTTTCCCTATTCGCCTACCATGTCTCACCATCAAGCTTATTAATACATTCTCACCACAGCATTCATATATTCACATAATACAGTACATAATAAAACACAAGTGATCATAATAAAAGTGGTTAAATGTATCATACTTTAGAACTTCCAGTCTACAGTGTGGGCTCTTCAGTGAAGCACAGAGCAGCTCCACTAGTCCTGAGTCCTGCAGGTTGTTTTCACTGAGGTCCAGTTCTCTCAAATGGGAAGGATTAGAGCTGAGAGCTGAAGACACAACTTCAACCTCTGTCTTTCTGAGCTCACAGCCAACAAGTCTGTAAATGCGAAAAGAGATTATCAAAACAAATGATACCTAGTTCACTGCCATGGAAGTTAACTAAAACATCTCCTATCTAGTTATCCAGACATAAACAGTATTGTGGAATAGAACAGGGGTTCTCAACCTTTTTGGCTGGGGACCCCCAGGGATGCTTTGGCCATGTCTCGCGGCCCCCGCCCCACGCCGCTTCCCCACCCCCAATACAAACTGACTGCAAAAATAACCTTAATAATAGAGAAAATATATCATAAATGAATACTGAAACCAGATATAATCATAAGGAAAGTGTATGCATGTGCCATGTGTACTATGTAAACACTTCATTTCCATTTCCCAGCCATTCAGTTATAATAAATAATTTGGGGACACCCCAAAATAATTTGGCTTATTACATATTTTTTTACATTTTGGAAAAAAATGCTTTTTTGCAATGTGAAATGCCACAGAATTCTTAATCATTTTCCTTGTCTTAATTATGGGCCAACTTGTGAAAGCTGCATGCTTTTATTGTGAAGGCTCTCAGTTCTCAGTTCAGTTCTCACAGCCTGCATATCTCTGCGTGCTGAAAATAGCTGATCTAGGCGCTCACAACGCGTCACGGACGCAACGCATTGTGGGCTTGTAGATCAGCCATTTTCAGCATGGAACACGTTGTACGATGAAGTATAAATCAGGCATCACTGAGCTTCTGTGGAGGGAGATGTATTTTTCGTGGCACATTATGTTTAATCAAACAACAATACATTTCCAGCGTTTGGGTCGGGAGTCGGGATGTCCTGTGTCTGCGTGCATGTCAGGATCCTCATGCAGAGATGTGAGCTGCACGCTCCAGTGAAATTGTACGGCTGAGAAAGATTAGTTAAATTGTGTTGAGGACTTATTGGTGGGTTTTCCGTTAGATATTAAGGCCTGTTTAGGGTGTGTCTTAGCGGGGATTTAGCCTGGAAGGCTCTATGGAAACACTCACTCTCGAACGAAGTTGATCGTGAGAAAGTGACGTTCACACACGCCAGAAATGAACGTGTTCACAATGACGTTCATCAAACAGAAATACAGTACGTTCACCTAAAATATGAACGTGTTTGTGAACGATCGTTCATTGAACGCGTTCAGGGACAACACTGAATGTTTTCCCAATGCAATCTTACGGAAGCAGTCCTGTGCATAAAGACAGGGTTGACATTGAAGCAGTACTGACTGTGCATGTAGACAGGGTTGACATTGAAGCAGTACTGACTGCGCATGCAGACAGGGTTGACATTGAAGCAGTACTGTGCATGCAGACAGGGTTGACATTGAAGCAGTCCTGTGCATGCAGACAGGGTTGACATTGAAGCAGTACTGACTGTGCATGTAGACAGGGTTGACAATGAAGCAGTCCTGTGCATGCAGACAGGGTTGACATTGAAGCAGTCCTGTGCATGCAGACAGGGTTGACATTGAAGCAGTCCTGTGCATGCAGACAGGGTTGACATTGAAGCAATCCTGTGCATGCAGACAGGGTTGACATTGAAGCAGTCCTGTGCATGCAGACAGGGTTGAGATCGGGAAAACATGGAACCGGCTGTGTCAATTGTAAATGGTGCATTTATGTATCACTTTTATCCAAAGCACATTTCTGTTTAAATTGAGGCGGACGGGAGGCAGACTTTCACTTCTGGTTAATTTCTGGTTTTATCTGTTGCCTAGCAACCTAGCATCATTCATACAGTACGTTGATGAAGAGCGCCATCTATACTAATCCACTGAAAAGACCATAGGACACAATACTGCGTGCTTGGCAGTCAAGCCATGGATTCAATGCGACCTAACATGACGTGATTGGCAGTCAAGTCAATGTGTTAACTACTAACCGAGCCTTTCTGCAGTTCCTCACAGCTGGGACCAGTCTCCATCGCCCCTCCTTTGATGCGTTGTATTTTGTCAGGTCCAACTCTTCCAGAACCTCCTCTGACATCTGCAGCATGACGGCCAGAGCTGAACACTGGGTATCAGACAGTTTCTCTGTTCTGTTCTCGGACTTCAGGAACTGTTGGATCTCCTGATGTAATGAGTGGTCGTTCATCTCCATCAGACAGTGGAAGATGTTGATACATCTGTCAGGAGAGACGTCACGATAAGTTAACATCTCCTTCAGGTTCTGGATGGCTTTCTGGATCTCCTCGGGACTGTTCTCTGTGTGACCCAGCAGGTCTCCTAACAGACTCTGGTTGGACTGCAGTGAGAGGCCATGAAGGAAGCGGACTAAGAGGTCCAGGTGGCCATTTTTACTCTCCCGGGATTTATTCACAGCAGCTTTCAGGAAGTGTGAGAGGGAGATGTTACTGTTGTATTCATATCCCAGGAATGTGTACAGGACCTCCATGTTCTTCTGTGTGAAACAGTGGAACAGGTAGACTGCAGCCAGAAACTCCTGGATGCTCAGATGAACAAAGCTGTAGACCGTTTTCTGGAACAGCACACTCTCTGTTTTGAAGATCTGTGTGCACACTCCTGAGTACAGCGCGGCGTCTTTCACGTCAAGACCACACTCTTCCAGGTCTTCTTGGTAGAATATGATGCTACTTTTCTTCAGGTGTTTAAAAGCCAGCTCGCCCAGATTCAGAAGAACATCCCTGTCAGTCTTAGTGAGCTGCTGTTGACTCCCCTTTTCTTTGTCTTTCTTGTTCACATCATGAGTCTCGTCATACTTCTGCTTCTTGGTGTTTGTCTGAACCAACAGGAAGTGGCAGCACATCTCAGTCAGGGTCTTGGGCAGCTGTCCTATGGTGGTGTGTGTCCTCAACATGTCCAGCAGAACGGTGGCAATGATCCAACAGAAGAGTGGGATGTAACACATGATGTGGAGGCTCCTCCATGTCTTCAAGTGTGAGAGGACTCTGTCGGCCAGCTTCTCTTCACTGAATCTCTTCCTGAAGTACTTCTCCTTCTGGGGGTCTGTGAACCCTCGCACTTCTGTCACCATGTCAACACATGCAGGAGGGATCCGATTGGCTGCTGCGGGTCTGGTGGTTATCCAGAGGAGGGCCGAGGGGAGCAGATTCCTCTTGATGAGGTTTGTCAACAGAGCATCCACCGATGATGTCACTGTGACATCAGAGATGATTTCATTTTTGTCGAAGTGCAACGGAGACCTGCTTTCATCGAGGCCATCGAGGATGAAGCAAACTTTCCAGGCAGCGAGCTGCTCTGCTGTGACCTTCTTTAACGTTGGGTGGAAATCATGGATCAGGTTCAGAAGACTGTACCGCTCATCTCTGACCAAGTTCAGCTCCCGGAATGAAAAGGGAACCAGGAGATCTATATCTTGATTCTCCAAACCTCTTGCCCAGTCCAGAGCAAACTTGCGAGCAGAGAATGTTTTTCCGATGCCAGCGATGCCATTTGTCAGAACTGTTTTGCTGGGTTCCTTTCTGCCAGGGAGGATGATCTTAAAGACTTTACAGCAGTTGATTGCATCGTCATGGAAGGTCTTCATGTTGGAAGTTCTCTCAAGCTGTATCACCTCATGTTGGCTATTAACCCCTTCACTCTGTCCCGCTGAGATGTAGAGCTCTGAGTAAGTGCTGGTGACGGAGTCTCCAGACTCTTCCGTCATGTGGTTTTTCACTCCATCAAGACTGTCCGAACTGACCTCCAAACTGACCTTATAATCGTTCAAATCAACCTGCAGACGGACATCTGAAATGAGAAGAAAATTTATGTTTTAAACATTCAGGTTAATTTATAACTTTACATCTTTTACAGCACACATTGCTAATTAATTACCCCAAGATAATATGCTTTTTGATAAGAAACATTTTGCCAAAGGTAACAACACAAGATCAGCTGTTTTTGTCCAGAGTTGATAATTGTTTAGCTTCATTATTTGCACTTAGATCTAATTGATACAGAAAAATTGAACATTTAGTCTGACTGAATTTTCAATGAGTTCACATTCTTACTTTGACTGGGTGTCTTCAGTCCAGGTGTGGTTTGACTGGGTGTCTTCAGTCCAGGTGTGGTTTGACTGGGTGTCTTCAGTCCAGGTGTGGTTTGACTGGGTGTCTTCATTCCAGGTGTGGTTTGACTGGGTGTCTTCAGTCCAGGTGTGGATTGACTGCTTGTCTGATCAGCCTCAGTCACAATGCACCTCTCTCTGTGGACACGGATACATATAATAGTGGGTGCAGGTCTTTTTTTACGACCCGCAAAAATTCCGACGGGCAATAGTCAATCAAATATCAGCTTTTACCGCCAACAGTCCGACATGGCTTTATACATACAATAGTTCCAGAAATGGTCCGACACGAGAGACTTTGGCTGGATGAGAGAGGGTGGGGGGGGAGGAGGAGGGAGAGGGCGGGCCCAGCCTACTTTGGCAGCCCTTGTCCAAATGTAATCAGTTTGTAGCAAGCCGTCTTTGTTTAAAATTGTCCCCCATTAGTACGTCGATCGACTGTGTGTGTGTGTGTGTGTGTGTGTGTGTGTGTGTGTGTGTGTGTGTGTGTGTGTGTGCGCGCGTGCGTGCGTGCATATGTATTCATGTCTGATATAAGTATATGTTCACATTGCATTGTGTTGGTACTTGATATACAATAATAATAATATCATAGTTTGTGCTTATTGTACAGGAGGATTGTTACTGTCTGAGTGTCTGTTATGCTTTATATTGTACAGGAGGATTGTTACTGTCCGAGTGTCTGTTATGCTTTATATTGTACAGGAGGATTGTTACTGTCCGAGTGTCCGTTATGCTTTATATTGTACAGGAGGATTGTTACTGTCCGAGTGTCTGTTATGCTTTATATTGTACAGGAGGATTGTTACTGTCCGAGTGTCTGTTATGCTTTATATTGTACAGGAGGATTGTTACTGTCCGAGTGTCTGTTATGCTTTATATTGTACAGGAGGATTGTTACTGTCCGAGTGTCTGTTATGCTTTATATTGTACAGGAGGATTGTTACTGTCCGAGTGTCTGTTATGCTTTATATTGTACAGGAGGATTGTTACTGTCCGAGTGTCTGTTATGATTTATATTGTACAGGAGGATTGTTACTGTCCGAGTGTCTGTTATGCTTTATATTGTACAGGAGGATTGTTACTGTCCGAGTGTCTGTTATGCTTTATATTGTACAGGAGGATTGACATACGGTGTATCTGGAGGTCCAGGTTCATTACTGAAGCTAGGGGGTTCACATTTAGAGCCGTCACTCTTCACAGACAGAAGGCTGGGAGTTGGAGACTCTGCTCTGTGGTACAGACTTCTAGAATCACAGAAATAGTTATCACATTATCACACGCATAGCATGTGTTCAGAAATATGTATTCTTATGTCCCACACGTATAAGAGAGCAACATCATTAGGTTTACCCTCACAACATACAATTCAATCAATTCTATCAATTAAATAATAGATATATTATGTAACATAGTTTGTTTCATAGACAGGACATCATGCACACAAGCAGTCAGTCTGTATAGTTTCACCTCTGAACTCCACATTGTAAAATTGTACAACTTAATTCACAACTGATCATAGTAACTTATAATCTATAGTTAAGAATGGACAGGGAGGATACATCATACACCTTTATGAAATGTTGTCTGTTGCTTTAGTAATTAGCATGTACTGTATGTATATGTACTGTACTCAGTATGATATTATGAGGTCGTAGCATAGTGTTGTGTTTATTGTACAGGAGGATTCACATGTGTGGAGGTCCAGGTTCATTACTGAAGTTAATGGGTTCTCCTTTAGACCGGTCACTCTTCACAGACAGAAGGCTGGGTGTTGGAGACTCTGCTCTGTGGTACAGACTATGGAATAACATTAATGTTTTTATAATTATCATGTTACTTCAATTTAATACATAGTTGCTATTGATTAATAAGTCCCATATTACATGGATCTACATTACAGTTCTCAGTCACTACAAGTTCTACAACTGGTTGCTGTCAGTTTAATTAATCTGGATTGTTACTGTCCGAGTGTCTGTTATGCTTTATATTGTACAGGAGGATTGTTACTGTCCGAGTGTCTGTTATGCTTTATATTGTACAGGAGGATTGTTACTGTCCGAGTGTCTGTTATGCTTTATATTGTACAGGAGGATTGTTACTGTCCGAGTGTCTGTTATGCTTTATATTGTACAGGAGGATTGTTACTGTCCGAGTGTCTGTTATGCTTTATATTGTACAGGAGGATTGACATACGGTGTATCTGGAGGTCCAGGTTCATTACTGAAGCTAGGGGGTTCACATTTAGAGCCGTCACTCTTCACAGACAGAAGGCTGGGAGTTGGAGACTCTGCTCTGTGGTACAGACTTCTAGAATCACAGAAATACTGTTATCACATTATCACACGCATAGCATGTGTGAAAAGGCCCATGGAGCCTCCCTGCCAATCATGCAATCAAGGCTGAGTGGCTGGCAGCTTGCTCACTGCACACAGGTGTGGGAGGCTACAAATAGGACTCAATGCACTCACTCATTCATGCATGCTTCACCATACTGGCTGGTATACCAAACCTCCAGCACCATCTCTCTTCACTCTCCAACTGTGTGCGTCCATTAACCAAACCACACCAATTAAAACCTTAAATCGAATCCTCTGCCTCTGCCTCCTCTTGGTCAGCCTGGCCGGTGGCCTTGCCTGCTCACCATTCTGTCCATTTCACATATACGAACTATTTCCGAGTGCCAGCACTCTTTCAATGGTCCTTCGAGCCGGATGTAATGGAACCGATGGCAGGCAGAGAGGAAGGCAGAAGGCTGGAGGATGAAGAGGAGGAAGAAGAGAAATTGGATGATCAAGCGGAGCCGGACGAAAGGGCCATGAAGCCGCTCCAGGGAGCCACCGTCCGACCCAAGGCCCATGCCACAAGGCAACAACCTGCCTTGCTGGTTGAAGGGTTGCCTCACCCCCAGAGGAGGCGACAACAGCCGAGTGCAGCCTTGGTGGAACCGGGCCAGCCCGCAGAGGAACCGCCTGCTGCATCATCCAGCCACGCAGGCTCCGCCCACCACTCCAGAGCGCCCAGCCACGCAGGCTCCGCCCACCACTCCAGAGCGCCCAGCGACGCAGGCTCCGCCCACCACTCCAGAGCGCCCAGCGACGCAGGCTCCGCCCACCACTCCAGAGCGCCCAGCCTCGCAGGCTCTGCCCACCACTCCAGAGTGCCCAGCCACGCAGGCTCCGCCCCCTATTCCAGAGCTGCCAGCCAGGCGGTTTCTGGACAGAGCGGCTCCAGAGCATCCAGCCATAGAAGTCGGCACAGCGGACACTCAATAGCCCTGCATGACACCCAAGTGGCCGCCCTCGAAGAACGGAAGAGGGCCATGGCTCTGTTAGAGATCGAACAGCAGATTAAGGAGGACAGAATAGCAGATGAGCGATGTCGGATTCTGGAGGAGCGGACTCGGCGGGACCTGAAGGAGTCCATCTCCAAGCACATGGTGCAACAGCGGCGGCTGAGACAGGCCAGGCAGAGGTTGGAGGAGGCCCAGATTGTCTCGTCTTTCCTTGTGCAGAACGAGCAGGCAGATGAAGACACAGAGGCCGTCCACCCGGCAGAGTCCGTCCACCCGGCAGGGGGCGCCGCCCAACAGGTCTCCCTGGACCGCCCTGCATACGCAGCCTTCCAAGGCGGACAGAGTGCAACACCGGGCCCTGTTGCATTCAATGCAGAGTCGTCGAGGGAGGAGGAGAGAGGGCTGCCGCACCAAACCTTTCACTCTGCGATGGAAAGGACTCCTCCCCAATGTAGGGATCTATCCAGCCCATCTCCCTACCGCCAGTTACCGCCACCTACCGGTCAGAGGCCCTCTCGACCAGAATCCGGGCCCGCCAATGTGACAGTCCAGTCGGACCGTAACTGTGGACCCACCAACGTGGTGCAGAGCAACCCCCCAACAGCTGTTGGTCCACTGTTTGCCCGGGAAGTTCAGTCACCAGGCCTTATGGAACTTCTGGTGGCCTCGGCATACGGAGTGCCACGGCCCAAGCTTCCCTACTTTGAGAGTGGGAAGGAGAGTGACTTTATTCTGCTGGAGATGGCGCTGAAGAGCTTGCTGGGGATCCACAGTCATCTCTCCGAACAATACAAGTACCAGGTCCTGCTGGACCACCTCCATCTGCCCAGTGCCTACACCCTGGCAAAATCTTATATGCACTCACCGACGCCATATACCTCGGCCCTCCAGGCCCTGAAGGCGAGATATGGAGAGCCCCGTCAGCTGGTCCAAGCCGAGCTTAACCGCATCTTTGAAGGACCTACTGTCAAGGCCAGGGATGCTGCTGCTTTCCAGGACTTCACCCTGGCAGTACGGTCCCTGACGTCCATGTTGGAATCGGTCGAGGGAGAGGATTGTAACGAGCTCAAATGTGGTTCCCACGTTGACAAACTGCTCTGCAAGCTTCCACCTTCCCTCAGAGACAATTTCATTGAACATTGCTTGACCCGAGGCATTCTGAAGGAGGGCTCCAGCCGCACATATGTCCTCAAGGATCTGGCCAGTTGGCTGGAAGTTAAAGCCAAAGCAAAGATCATTGCCCAACAAGCCACCGTCTCAGCCAATGATGCGGAGGTGAGGAAGGAGTCGGAGGACAGGAAAGCTCCCCGCAAGGCTAACCCGACCTCTATGTACTTCAGCACTGAGGATGGGAAGAAAGCTTCTCCTCAGAAGGGCAAGAACTCCAAATTCCAGCCATATTGCCCTTACTGCAATGCTACAGGCCACTTCATGGGCTCCTGTACCAAAGTCAGAGAGCTCACTCAACCACAGCTCAAAGCCTGGATAATGACCGGTGACCGCTGTTACAAGTGTGCACGGACCCACAAAGTGGAAACCTGCACTTTAAAGAAACCCTGCAATCGATGCAAAGACATTCATCTCACCGTTCTGCATGATGTCGTCCCCCACTTCCAGAAGGAGCAGGGCAAGAGGGAGCAGAACGTACTGATGGTGGGAGCAGCCCCTAAGAGGCTGTACGTTGACCAACCAAGCTGCTCATCCAAGGTCATGTTGAAAGTGGTGAAGGTCACCTTAAGAAATGGACAAAGGAGCATGGAAGCATTCGCCGTCTTAGATGATGGATCTGAAAGAACCATCATTCTCCCAGCTGCCATCCGGCAGCTTAGCCTCAAGGGGACTCCAGAGACCCTTAACCTCAGGACGGTGAGGCAGGATGTGCTCCAGGTGAAGGGCGCAACAGTCGCCTTCTCCATTTCCCCCCTAGGTCGACCTGACCTGGTGTACCCGATTGAAAATGCCTTCACTGCTCATGAACTTGACTTGGCTGAACACACCTGTCCAGGGAGTGCCCTCCAGAAACATTATTCTCACCTTGAGGGACTCCCACTGCCTAACCTGGTCAAAGTTAAGCCTCTCCTCCTCATCGGGTCCGACTACCCGTCCCTCATTACCCCGATTGAGCCAGTGGTGGCAGGTCCTACCGGAGGGCCTGTTGCTATTCACACATCCCTGGGTTGGGCAGTCCAGGGTCCAGCCCATCCCTTTACCCGTGCCCATGGGGCACAACAAGCCTGGAATACCCTCTTCACCGGCAGCAGCCCAACTCCAGCCCCTAACCTCTCCGCTGAGCTTCTTCGCAATGTGGAGTTACTGTGGCAGATGGACACTTTCCCACATCGAAAGCCCAAGGAAGTAACCCGTTCCAAACATGACACTTATGCCCTGGACCTTCTGGAACGGAGGACTGCCGTCGTCCCGGAGGGTGAGGGAGTCCAACGGTACGCAACTCCGCTGTTGAGAGTTCCAAACCATCCTCCTCTCTCCACGACACCAAGGGTGGTCCTCCCCCTACTCCGTGGAACCGAGCGTAGGCTGGAAAGGGATCCGGAACTGGCTGAAATCCACAACAACGAGATCCAGAAGTTGGTGAAGTCAGGATATGTGTCTGAGGTGGCACCGGAAGACGATGCGGAGAAACCTCAGGGTGAGAGCTGGCATCTTCCTCACCATATTGTCCGACAGCACGGTGGGAAGAACCGTCTTGTCTTCAATTGCTCCTTTCGGGTTGCTGGACAAAGCCTAAATGACTGTTTGCTTCCTGGTCCAACCCTGGGTCCTACCTTGCTTGGGGTCCTCATCCGGTTCCGGCAGCACTCCACGGCAATCAGTGGGGACATAAAATCCATGTTCCACCAGATACGCCTGCTGCCTTCAGACGCGGCACTGCTGCGTTTCATCTGGAGAGAAGTGAAAGAGTCCAATCCCACCATCTATGAATGGCGGGTGCTTCCCTTTGGCACCACCTGCAGCCCTTGCTGCGCAATATATGCTCTCCAGAAACATGCCAGAGAGCATCCGGACAGTTGTCCTGAAATCCAGGACACTGTAGAGAAGGCATTCTATGTGGACAATTGCCTAAAGAGCCTACCGTCCACGGCCGACTCCAAAGTCCTCCTGGACAAAGTCCGCTGTATCCTGGCCAAAGGAGGCTTTGAGGTGCGCCAGTGGGCTAGCAATGCGGCAGAAGTTGTCCAACACCTTCCACCAGAAGCCCGGTCGAGCAGTACAGACCTATGGCTCTCCCAATCGGGCACCGACCCTCAAGAGTCCACTCTAGGACTGAGATGGAGCTGCCTTCCAGATACTCTGGGCTACCGGAACCGCTCCACCCGGGATACTGAGACCCCCACGCTACGTGGCATATACCGGACCCTAGCCAGCCAATATGACCCACTCGGCTATCTTCTCCCTTATACAACTCGAGCCAAAGTCCTAGTCCAGGACTTGTGGCACACCAAGAGAGAATGGGATGAACCCATCCACCCGGCTGCGTTTGTGGAGCGATGGACATCTTGGGAGTCGGAGCTATCCGAGATCGAGAAGGTGCAGATGCCGAGGTGTTATGTGCCACCTGGTGCTGACCGACCCGACTCCACGTATGAACTCCACGTGTTCTGTGACGCATCTGAACGGGCATATGGCGCCGTCTCGTATCTCCGTGTGGCCGATGGAGATGGCAACCTTCATGTCTCCTTCATCATGGCAAGGTCTCGAGTCGCCCCAAAGCGCCAAACATCCATGCCCCGACTAGAGCTCAATGCCGCGCTGTCGGGTGCCCAGTTGGCCACTACATTAATGGCCGAACTTACCTTGCCAATAGAGAAGGTCACTTACTGGAGTGACTCTACCACCGTACTCACCTGGCTCAAGTCCGAATCCTGCCGGTATAAAGTCTTCGTTGGGACACGTATCGCAGAGATTCAAGAGTTGACGAACGTCGATGACTGGAAATACGTCAACAGCCCACAGAATCCCGCTGATGACATCACACGTGGGAAAACACTCCAACAACTCACTGAACCCAGTCGCTGGACTGCTGGACCACCTTTCTTGAGGGAACCCGAGGAGAGATGGCCAGCCCATCTGTCTGCCTCCCTTCCGTTGTCTGAGGAGCACTCAGAGCTGAGGAAATCCTACCGATGTTATCACATCTCCTCCGCACCAAACACTGCCCTCCCCAACCCTGAAGATTTCCAAACTTGGGAAGAGCTGATTGCTGCTACACGGGGGAGTGTTGACGGGGTGGCTCCCTCAACCTCTATCACAGCAGAGACATTCCAGTTCCAGGAGTCTCAGGCGAGCAGCTTCCCTGAAGACTTGAAAGCTCTAAAGGCGGGGAAGGAGGTGTCGAAGGATAGCCGTCTCATCTCTCTGGCTCCTGAGTACGACCAAGCCCTAGGGCTGATCAGAGTTGGCGGAAGATTGAGGCAGGCTGAGGACATGGAACCCGATGCTATTCATCCCATCGTCCTTGACTCCAGACACCCATCGACCAGGCTACTCATCAAGAGTTACGACTCCAATCTCCTCCACCCGGGACCGGAGAGAGTCTATGGTGAACTCAGACGGAAGTATTGGATAATTGGAGGACGAGGGGCCATTCGCAAGCATCAGTTCGCCTGTATGGAGTGTCAGAAATGGAGAGCCGGCACAGTGGTACCCAAGATGGCAGATTTACCACCAGCCCGTCTCCGCCTGTACAAGCCTCCTTTCTGGTCGACGGGAGTTGATTGCTTCGGGCCCTTCACCATCAAGATCGGCCGGCGATTGGAGAAGCGATGGGGCATCCTGTTCAAGTGTCTGACGACCAGATGTGTCCATCTGGATCTACTCGAGAGTATGGATGCTGAAGCCTTCTTAATGGCCCTGAGACGGTTCATTTCAAGACGGGGGACCCCCTTCGAGGTCCTCGCTGATTGTGGTACCAACTTCCGATCAGGAGAAACAAAGCTAGAGGAAGCTTTCAGAACGATGGAGCCTCAGTTTCAGGACCAGTTATCTGACCACCAGATCTCCTTCAAATTCAACCCCCCGGGTGCGCCGCATTTCGGAGGGACATGGGAAAGGGAGATCAAATCTGTGAAGACTGCCCTGAGAGTCGTCTTGGGGGACCAGACCTGCAGCGAGACTGTCTTGCGAACAGTTCTAATCGAAGTGGAGGGAATACTGAATTCCAAGCCCCTTGGTTACCTCTCCTCAGATATCGCTGACCCTGATCCAATCACCCCAAACCTCCTGCTGATGGGCAGAAAGGATGCCTCACTCCCTCAGGCTATCTATGCAGACCACCATCTCATCGGCAAGCGCCGCTGGCGGCACAGCCAGGTCTTGGCTGACCACTTTTGGGCTCGATTCATCCGAGATTACCTTCCGAGCCTTCAACAGAGAGGGAAATGGAGACAGGAAACACCCAACTTGACCAAAGGTCGAGTGGTCATGATCGTGGACCCCCAATTGCCTCGTGCCTCTTGGCCAACCGGCCGGGTCACGAAGACCATTCCTGGTCGTGATGGTCGTGTCCGAACTGTTGAGGTCCAGGTAAAGAACCGGACTTATCTCCGCCCTGTTGCCAGGATAGTCCCTCTTCCGGAGGTGTCTGAGGAGGAACATTGAGCCTTTGTGTAAAAAGGAATTTACCTAAATTCCGGGGTGGCTGTGAAAAGGCCCATGGAGCCTCCCTGCCAATCATGCAATCAAGGCTGAGTGGCTGGCAGCTTGCTCACTGCACACAGGTGTGGGAGGCTACAAATAGGACTCAATGCACTCACTCATTCATGCATGCTTCACCATACTGGCTGGTATACCAAACCTCCAGCACCATCTCTCTTCACTCTCCAACTGTGTGCGTCCATTAACCAAACCACACCAATTAAAACCTTAAATCGAATCCTCTGCCTCTGCCTCCTCTTGGTCAGCCTGGCCGGTGGCCTTGCCTGCTCACCATTCTGTCCATTTCACATATACGAACTATTTCCGAGTGCCAGCACTCTTTCAGCATGTGTTCAGAAATATGTATTCTTATGTCCCACACGTATAAGAGAGCAACATCATTAGGTTTACCCTCACAACATACAATTAAATCAATTCTATCAATTAAATAATATATATATTATGTAACATAGTTTGTTTCATAGACAGGACATCATGCACACAAGCAGTCAGTCTGTATAGTTTCACCTCTGAACTCCACATTGTAAAATTGTACAACTTAATTCACAACTGATCATAGTAACTTATAATCTATAGTTAAGAATGGACAGGGAGGATACATCATACACCTTTATGAAATGTTGTCTGTTGCTTTAGTAATTAGCATGTACTGTACTCAGTATGATATTATGAGGTCGTAGCATAGTGTTGTGTTTATTGTACAGGAGGATTCACATACTTGTGTGGAGGTCCAGGTTCATTACTGAAGTTAATGGGTTCTCCTTTAGACCGGTCACTCTTCACAGACAGAAGGCTGTGGAATAACATTAATGTTTTTATAATTATCATGTTACTTCAATTTAATACATAGTTGCTATTTATTCTACATTACAGTTCTATTGTTTAATAAGTCCCATTTTACATGGATTTACTTTATAGTTCTCAATCACTACAACTGGTTGCTGTCAGTTTAATTAATCTGGATTGTTACTGTCCGAGTGTCTGTTATGCTTTATATTGTACAGGAGGATTGTTACTGTCCGAGTGTCTGTTATGCTTTATATTGTACAGGAGGATTGACATACTGTGTATCAGGAGGTCCAGGTTCATTACTGAAGTTAAGAGGTTTTCCCATAGACGTGTCACTCTTCATAGACAGAAGGCTGGGTGTTGGAGACTCTGCTCTGTGGTACAGACTTCTGGAATCATAGAAAATGTTTGTGTGATTATCATGTGGATTCAATTCATTGTATATTTGTTTATTGTTAGTCCCCATTTTTCATCTTATAGTTCTCAGTCGCCAAAACTGATTTCAGTTATTTGGAAGCACGTCGCGCACCGAAAGTAGCTGATCTACAAGCTCAACAACACGTCACTGTGCAATGTACTGTGAGCCTATAGATCAGCTATTTTCAGTTATTTAAACAGTATTAGATTGTGTTTAATTTCAGTTGTTTTCCACTTGTTTGCAATGTTTCAACTTTCATGTACTTTATTCTTTTCCACCAATCTGCTACTCTATGAGTTTTTCCTAGTTATCCGCTGGACTATATGCCACAAGAAGCCAGTGAGATACATGTGTTGCCATGGCAACAGGCAGTGATTGGGAAGCCCCGCCCACAGCTCACCTGGCTGATGGAGTGATGGGCCAATCACAATGTTTGGGCCACCTGGGGAGTTTGACTCTGTCAGTCCAGAGTGGAGCTGAACAGACAGACAGACATACAGGCTACTGGGGGGTGAACAGAGAGACAGACAGGCTACTGGGGGTGAACAGAGAGACAGACAGGCTACTGGGGGGTGAACAGACAGACAGACAGACAGACAGGCTACTGGGGGGTGAACAGAGAGACAGACAGACAGGCTACTGGGGGGTGAACAGAGAGACAGACAGGCTACTGGGGGGTGAACAGAGAGACAGACAGGCTACTGGGGGGTGAACAGAGAGACAGACAGACTACTGGGTGGTTAACAGAGAGACAGACAGGCTACTGGAGAAGCAAGAGGAATATTTCCCTAATCTTGCCATATTTCCTTTCTGGAGTAGTTTCCTGAATAGTGTATTCTACCATTAGATTTAGTGACCTTCTTTCCATTTTGGATTATTTCCCTGGATGTTGGATGTTGGACCAGACCACACTCTACAGACTGGATTTGCTTTCTTGTTGGACACATGAGTTTAGTTTTGGACAGTGCTAGGACACTTGGCCTTTACCTATTGAACTAGGTGCAAATATTTAATCTTGTGTATATTGTACAGGAGGATTGACATACTGTGTATCTGGAGGTCCAGGTTCATTAATAATACGAAGCTTGCGAGGTAGTTCAGACAGTCAACCTCAAGGGCGGTTCTTGCCATGCTCATAGGCTCATTCTATACTCAAGGGGTTAACATGCTGCATTACTATGTGGGCGTATAAGGCCTGGGCTTTACGACTCTGGGTGTTTTTTCAAACGCACATTTCTATGTGCGTTTGGGCCTTTCAGCCAGACGCAAACGGCGTTTTCGGCCACTCAAACGGAGGTTTTTGGCAACGGATAAATAAGTGGAGTTGCTCACTAGACGGAGTCCTGTCTGCATGCCTGGTTTGTTTTGTTTTTAGTACTACCGGGTTACGTGGGGGGGATCTATTGGGAAACCAGATCACCGCGCATGCTCAGAACATTTTTCTATTGCGTTACATATTTCTTATCGTCACCTACTGGCCTGGCATGCTTGTTGGAGTCAAAAATGATCGTTTTGGCCCAGGCAGTAGCGTAACGGTCTGGGCACCGGACTGGTAATCCAGTCGCAGTGTGCCGCGGGTTCGACTCCCGGACCCGACACGGCCTTTACTGCATGTCATCCCCCCATCTCTCTCCCGTTTCCTGTCAGCCTACTGTCTGTCCCTTCAAAAATCAATAAAAGGCGTAAGCCGCAAAAAAATATATTAAAAAAAAAAAAAAAAAAATCGTTTTGGGTTGTATGTGTGGACACAGATATCTTTGTCGTATGGGCCCCTGCCCATACGACAACGGAGTACGAAAATATCCGTTTTATAAAAACCTAGAGACGTATAGCCCAGGCCTAAGTGTGTGCAAGTCTCACACGTCATTCGCCGATGCGGCAGTCAGCTGACCAATCGGGCAGGCTACTTAAGCTCACTAGACTCCATGCTCTTCCTGCCTTCCTCTGCTCATGGTTCCCGGTTGTATGTGATGTTTTCTGTTCCTCGTGGTTGTTGCTGCTGCTTTTGCTGTCCGCATGTGCAGCTACTGCTGTTTAAATCATGCTTCTCAGCTACTGCCCATGCTGTGATAAGGGCCTGCAGGTTGTATGCAAAATATTGAGTTTGATATGATTCTGCTAATGCTGCCGAGTTCTATCATGTGGCTTCAACAAGCTTCATAATAGCCTGTTCTGGTAATTAAGCCGGATGCGCAGACAGTGCTGCAGCTTCTGTTATGTGGTATGTGTCTACAGTCAAAGCCACGTTTTCATTTTGCTGATGTTTTGCCAAGTCAGCTCAGGTGCTGTGTTTGTCCCCTCCAGCTATGGGTCCTCAACTCATGTGCAGTGGTTGCCACGTGCGCTTTTATAAGCAACGCTCGTCTTGTTTTTTGTAGTCAATCGTTTGTTCTGGTGTTCTGTCATGGATCCAAATGACCTTGTCCAATGAATTGTATTGTTTCAAGTCATCATAGTCATTAGGGTGTTTATATATTGTAGTTCGGTTCTCATGTGATGAGTCCTAGTCAGGTATGGGATGGTTCTACACCTAGTTGCTTTCTTTCTCAGCTGCCTGTTTCATTCATTTTGAAGCAAGACTTCAGTCACACTCTGCTTACCAAAGTATTATTTAACACTTCCTATATGTGCCTTGGAAAGTATTGCTGTGAGTTAACTACCTTAATGGCAATCTCTATAGATTTGGTGCTTTACTGCTTTTGTAGCCATGTGGTTTGTTGAGGTTTCCTCATTGCCATGAGGGTTTGTTCATGCTAAACTTATGCTAAAGCTTGCACCCTTTCACCCTGTGATTTATTATGTTTCAGTTTTATGCCTGGCTAAACACTAATACGTCTATGCAGCAGCTCTAGAAGAGCTTTCTGACTGTCAATAAATTCATATGTGGCATAGTTATTAATCTTAAAGTTAGTCCATGTTCCCATTTTAAGGACGGTATCATACGTTATTGTTCATCTCAATCCTTTTCAGTTATATGCAGTATCATATTAAAGTAGGTCAAGATTGCAAATTGCATTTGCAGTGATCTCATGTCAAGTGCCAGCCTTCTGTCTAGTTTATTCACTTCTGGAGATTTGTTCTAGCTGTTTATTTTTGTAAAGTGATAAGTAAGTTATAAGTTTGAGATATTATTATTATTATTACGTATTTCTCAATGAGCATCATTTAATTAGTGCTTCTTTGTCGTGGTATCACGTCTCAGCTTCACTATCCGGGTTGAACTGTCTTGGAGAAGAGTTTAAAGCCTTAACAAACTGCTGCCTCCGTCCGCCCCTCAAGCCTATCTAGCTGCCGGTCTAATCACTAGTGTATACCCTCCTCACTCTTTGAGGTCAGAAGTTCAGATCAATATATACGTATACGTATATAGCGTCTTGTCACCATGCGTCCCATTGCCCATTTGTCATGTTGGTATGTTTAATGTCTCAGATTCATATTGTATGTTCTGTTGATCAGTCCTTGAGTAGGATTAGGTAATGGCTTTGTGGGACTGAAGATGTTTCAGAAGGTGGTAGGCTAGCAGCTTGCTGTGTTGCTTCATTTCTGCACATCTAACATCCACTGCTCTAAATTGATGAGCATTAATTCATCACTTATCTGTGAGAGGATCTGGGAGGAAGGAAGGCAGCCATAGACTTATGTCTATGTTCGCAGCAAGCTTGGCTACTGTGTCGCAGTGCTTATGCGACCTATCGGTTGTGGTTTCCCCGGTGCAGTCTGGGAAATGTACTCTGCCAGTTGTATTCAGATCAGAATTGATTTGATGTCGCTCAGTGCCACTATAGTATCGAGTAACAGCTTTAGGCAAATATCACAGTGATGACGTTTAACGTCCATTTAATTCTGCAGTGGATATGTCATAAGTTTGGGTTGGTTGCAAACTTGCATAGGAGGCCTTTGCTATGTTTCACCAGTTTCAATTGACACAGGCCTCCACCCTCAGGGCGTCTTTGAGCGCTGACTGTCAGTCAGACACCTGCCACCCTTGGCCTCTCTCTCTCGCTCACTTGCTGCCTTACTCTCTCCCACAAGGTTAAGTTACACTTATTTCCTGTTAATAACCATGGGTAAAAATGTGCGGCTTGGGAGGTAAAGTAGAGACTCATATCGTGAAGGGACGGCAGGATGAGGAGAGGCGGCGGTGTCGCCGCATAATCGTCCAGAGTAATGGCTGTGTGCGATATTGATCAGACTCAAAACTATTGTATCAATACACCTGTATCAACAGAATAATTATGTCATAGGTATATATGGAGGCCTCATATTTGGTCTCGAAATGAGCCTCCAGATTCCACCTCATTCAGCAGTGTGTCATCAGGACGACGGATCCAAATGTTTGGCTCATGGTGCTCATTAACCCATTCTGGGCGGGAACCCCTTGGTATCTTACGCCCTCAGGCTGGGAACCCATATTTGGGTTCTGTACAGTATGTACAGTATTCAAAAATGTAATTTTTTTGATGCTGCTATATAAATATTTGAAGTTTTTCAGAAACCTTTGGTCAGGATTTAGAGGCGTTTTTAGAATCGGCCTTAGGCCTAAATGGGTCAAACGTCTATGTTAAAGTAGTCCATCTTGTGCAGATGGCCAGTATATCTTGTTAATCCTTTCTACGTTGCAGTTGGTAGGGATGGGACCGATTTTCTCTGTGGCTGCTTGGTAGCTACTTTATCAGGTGGAATCTTATTGTAAGCCTACATCTTCTGGTACCAGCCCAGTGGCCTCGTGGTTAGACGTGTCCACCCCCGGACTGGGAGGTTGCGGCTCGATCACCGGCTGGGTCATTCCAAAGACTCTAAAAAATGGGACCCAGTGCCTCCTTCGATCCTCTGCACTCGGCACCAATGGTCGGAATGGAGTAAGTCCCTGCGTCATACTAGTGTCACGTCCAGGGGCTGTATGTGTACATCAATTTGCCTCACTCTACTGAAACAAGAGTTAGGCTCCTGCCCTCGGGCCTCATGACTCGGCAAGGCTGTTTTCCGCTCATCTTAGTTATTGCAACTAATGGCATTGGATGACAGTAACCAATTCATAGTTAATGGCATAGATGTTGTCAAATAACCGTAGCCATTTGTCATTGTTTCTTCATAGAATTGTTTAGCATTATGTTAAATTGATTAATACATGTATTAATAATTATTAATATTTAATTCAATAAGTTGCTATTCAGGACAGGCTATCTAGGCATGCTTTCTCTCAAAGCATATCATGTTTTATCTGTTATCTGTGGCTCATTCGTTCATCAGGTTCATGACCCCCAGATGATAACCCTAACCCTAACCCTTTTGGTCCTATAGGCTTTTTTTTTTCAGCACAATCACAGATGTCCTGGGTCGCTCAGTCAGGAGATTCACCAATTCTTCTTCAGCCGGTGTTGACCGGTTGCGGTTTCTTCTAAAGTGATGGTTCTAGTATCTAGCGAAGAAGTAAGTCCATCACCATCACCCACGTGCAGGCTGCAGTGCTGTCGATTATGCAGCGTTATAGATTGCTTGCATGGGACATAGTAGTGTATCTCATCTTAGTTTCGGACAACGGTGGTCTCGGAACAGTTCTCGGGTCTGCATGAAATGAAGCTTATTTTAACTTCTTTAAAGCTCATTATCAATTGCTCAAAGGCCGCATGAAGAGCATATGCCGCTCATGTAAGTTAATCCATAAAGGGCCTCTATCACTTGGGTGTTTAAATAGTTTAGGATTAAGATCTAAGGCTTCTCTCTTAAGTATCGGTATCTCGGCTCGCGTGGTGTGGGAAGTCTCTTCTGCTGATCTCGACCCTCAGCATGATCTCTGTTTTCCGATCCGTGCTTAGGATCCCCTATGCACTCTTTAATTAATTCAGTCAGGATGAAGTATAAGTAACTCTGTCTTTGCTTGTGTCTTTTAGTTCTGCATCGGGCAACTTGCTCTGGCTGCGTTCTGGACTCCGTAAGGTGGCGTGAGCCCTGCTTAATCGGCTATCGGTCTCCTCAGCTCATTCCCTGGCTACTGAGTCCTGATTCTACTGCCACGCTGATGCACCAGTCGTCACCTGAAACTCAGGCCATGGTCCTCAGCTGCCCATGAATCATCATCATGTGCATCTAATCGGAAGAGCTTTCAGTTGTTTATTTAGGATGTAATGAGTGCAAGTGCTGTATTCGATCAGGAATGGTAATCTTATTTCCTTGCGTATACGGTGGTCGCTGGGGGCAGTTCAATTGGTGGCATGTCACAAGCTAACGTTAATAATGGTTCGTTGATGTTCGTTGGTTCGGCCGATGGCGTTTCCTCATACTGGCGTAGAGGACGTCGGCATAACAGCAGGCCGATGGCGTTTCCTCATACTGGCGTAGAGGACGTCGGCATAACAGCAGGCCGATGGCGTTTCCTCATACTGGCGTAGAGGACGTCGGCATACCGGTAAGCAGGCCGATGGCGTTTCCTCATACTGGCGTAGAGGACGTCGGCATAACGGTGAGCATGCCGATGGCGTTTTCCTCATACTGGCGTAGAGGACGTCGGCATAACGGTGAGCATGCCGATGGCGTTTTCCTCATACTGGCGTAGAGGACGTCGGCATACCGGTAAGCAGGCCGATGGCGTTTCCTCATACCGGCGTAGAGGACGTCGGCATACTGGTAAGCAGGTCAATGGCGTTTCCTTATACTAGCGTAGAGGACGTCGGCATACTGGTAAGCAGGCCGATGGCGTTTCCTCATACTAGCGTAGAGGACGTCGGCATACTGGTAAGCAGGCCGATGGCGTTTCCTCATACTGGCGTAGAGGACGTTGGCATACCGGTGAATGGTTGCACTACACGTAAGCCCTGCGAAAGCAGCTGTAGAATATTCCTCTATAGTGGCAATAGAGGAATGGCCTATCGGCTAGCGCAGCCACGCTAGGCCTTTTTCAATTTAAGCTTAAAGTTAGTATGCCCCAGCCGATCCCAGATGGTTGTCGCGCATCCAAAACGGATGGGATATCGGCCGGGGCCCCAAATGGGTTTGAGTTCGTCCTTTCACCCCACACATTATTTTTTCTCAGATAAGCCTAATGGCTACACATAGCTCACGTAGGGCGTTCTCGGTTCTGTTTGTTGGGGGGGTTAGCATATCCGTGCAGGTTCCAGAAATGCATATTTTTATATTTGCATTTCGTCACTGTGCATTCATAGTGGGTCACCTGCCCGGATCGACGGTGAGAGTTCACCGACGATATGTGTGTTGGGGGGTTATTGTATATTGTATATCTATCTCCCTGCTCTTTATGTTTTATGATTGTTGCTTAATCGTGCCGAGCAGGGAGAAATCCAGCAGAGCCGAACGCCAAGTCAAATATCATATGCACACTTGTTACTCATTCTGCAAATAAATATTGGTTAATCTATTCGGGAGTTGTCTGTCTGAAATAATACGAAGCTTGCGAGGTAGTTCAGACAGTCAACCTCAAGGGCGGTTCTTGCCATGCTCAAAGGCTCATTCTATACTCAAGGGGTTAACATGCTGCATTACTATGTGGGCGTATAAGTGTGTGCAAGTCTCACACGTCATTCGCCGATGCGGCAGTCAGCTGGCCAATCAGGCAGGCTACTTAAGCTCACTAGACTCCATGCTCTTCCTGCCTTCCTCTGCTCATGGTTCCCGGTTGTATGTGATGTTTTCTCCCACCACCACCCCAGCACCACCGGTGGGCTCTGCTATTTATACCCCCCATGGGGGGGTTATTGTATATTGTCTATCTCCCTGCTCTTTATGTTTTATGATTGCTGCTTAATCGTGCCGAGCAGGGAGAAATCCAGCAGAGCCGAACGCCAAGTCAAATATCATATGCACACTTGTTACTCAATCTGCAAATAAATATTGGTTAATCTATTCGTGAGTTGTCTGTCTGAACTGAAGTTAAGAGGTTTTCCCATAGACGCGTCGCTCTTCATAGACAGAAGGCTGGGTGTTGGAGACTCTGCTCTGAGGTACAGACTTCTGGAATCATAGAAATGTTTCTATAATTATCATGTGAATGAAGAAGTCAATGTATTCAATATGTGTTGTTTTGGGAGGTCTGAAGTTTAGTTTTTAGTGACATTGGGATGTTGGAGAACCAAGAGGTGGAAGCGTGGTCAAAGTGGCATTGAATGAATGAGGCTCCAGCAAGAGTCTAGAGAGCACCTTTGTTGACAAAAGAGTAAATTCTGCCCAAAGATATTCCTTGATCATTTTCTTTATCACACATTTCCAAAAGAAAGAAAAGTGTGCTTTTTCACACATTGCACCCATGTTCTACCAGTCACAGACTACTCTTGTTATTAATCTGTATTTGTCATTCATGTAATTCACATCGTAATGCTATTCAGAATGTGTGTAGTAGGTCAATGTAATGTTTTCATATTTGGAAACGTGCGCTGTCAGTGTTTTCATATTTGGAAACGTGCGCTGTCACAGAGTTTTCATATTTGGAAACGTGCGCTGTCACAGAGTTTTCATATTTGGAAACGTGCGCTGTCACAGTGTTTTCATATTTTATGTGCATTATATTATATGCAGCACAAGTGTGCAAATGCACATGCATTACTGCACGTGCACTCCCCACTTCAGAAAATATCAATGTTCATATGTCATCTATATGTCATCGATATGTCATCGATGACTGAAGTCACAAGCTGGTCACCTGAAAGAGTTATTTTTCACTAATTTCTTCCAGTCATAGACTAGTAGTCTCTTGTTATGATATTCTGTATTTGGCATTCATGTAATTCACATACAATGCTATCCAGAATGTGTGTAGCAGGCCAATGTAATGTTTTCATATTCGGAAAGGTGTGCCATCACAATAATTACACCAGATGATCACACCAGCAAAACTATATGTTATTCCCACCCCTAGTTGTATAGTGTAAAACTATATGTTATTCCCATCCATAGTTGTATAGTGTAAAACTATGTTATTCCCATCCCTAGTTGTATAGTGTAAAACTATGTGTTATTCCCATCCCTAGTTGTATAGTGTAAAACTATGTTATTCCCATCCCTAGTTGTATAGTGTAAAACTATGTTATTCCCATCCCTAGTTGTATAGTGTAAAACTATGTTATTCCCATCCCTAGTTGTATAGTGTAAAACTATATGTTATTCCCATCCCTAGTTGTACAGTGTAAAACTATATGTTATTCCCATCCCTAGTTGTATAGTGTAAAACTATGTTATTCCCATCCCTAGTTGTATAGTGTAAAACTATGTTATTCCCATCCCTAGTTGTATAGTGTAAAACTATGTTATTCCCATCCCTAGTGTAAAACTATGTTATTCCCATCCCTAGTTGTATAGTGTAAAACTATATGTTATTCCCATCCCTAGTTGTATAGTGTAAAAATATATGTTATTCCCATCCCTAGTGTAAAACTATGTTATTCCCATCCCTAGTTGTATAGTGTAAAAGGGTAACATATTTAGTTTCCTCTCACAACATTGCAGCAAAAGGAAAAATGAATAAAATGGCAAGAAACATTATGTTGAGGTTTTACTAGGCATGTAAAAAACTGTAGTTACAGGGCCTGGCCAAGAGGGGGCACAAGTATACCAGACTAGGACTAGGCAGTCAGTAGTAGCCATAGAGTAAGACAGAGTTACTACAACTCCGTTCACTTCATGGGGCTTCAGTCCAATCTTCTACATCTATACTCCTATTGGTGAAGAGCATAGCGAACAGTGACAAAGTCCTGGACCGGGAGTTGGCAGAATGCACTGTACTCAGCTTTAATGATCTTAAATACCTTTATTTTAGATTGATTATTAGTAATAGTACAACATAAACATTGCAGAGAGTTTATAGTTGTCACTGTACAATACTTTTACTTTTTACCAACAGTTGCCATGTTGCATAAATGCCTAAAATAGCTCTTATTTGCGCTGCCCTCGTTGAAAACAATGTATTTCAAATTCCAACTCCAGCTTATTGTCCCAGTTCAGAGATTTCTGCCCCTCAATGTCGTAACTCTGTCTTACTCTATGGCTCTGGTCTAACAGGAAACCACCAGCTTGGAGGAAGTGACTTTATTATGTGGCGATAGAGCTTCCAGTCTGTTTCTCACTTGGGAAATAAAGATCAAGCTTAATATTGTACTGTAACCTTGTGTGGCGTCTTTAAGTTACTAAATATACAATAGGCCTACACTAACAGGTGATAGTTTAAATGTTTGGCATACTGTACACATACTGTACACATACTGTACACATACTGTACATGCACACAAGCAGCCAGCCTGTCTACTGAACACCACACTGAGACCCTTTCATGACAACGCCAGGCCCAGTCCCGCCCCCTTTCATGACGACGCCAGGCCCAGGAAATGAATCCCAATGCATTTTTCCTCAAAGACATTTCAAAAAGTGTTTATTTAAAGACCTTTGAAGTGTCGTACGAAGCCAACTCTTGTCGTGACAATTCATGACAACAAACTTTATTTTGGACCAAACAAATAATTACAAAGAAGAAAAACAACAAAAAAAGTTTGGCCCAAAACATTGTGTTTATTGTCATGTTTTGTCACGACAAGAGTTGTCTTTGTCCGCGGCGTAAACGTCTTTAAATAAATACTTTCTGAAAAGTCTATGAGGAAAATGAACGGGGATTTATTTTCCGGGTGTCTCGAGGGGGCGGGACTGCGACGCTTAATAGGAGGATTGACATACTGTGTATCTGGAGGTCCAGGTTCATCACTGAAGTCAGGAGGTTTTCCCATAGACGTGTCACTCTTCACAGACATGTAGCTGGTTGTTGGAGACACTGGTCTGTGGATGAGATGTTTGTCAGCTCCCTCCTCCTTTCTCTCCTCACGGCGTCTCATCTCTGCTCTGTGGATGAGATGTTTGTCAGCTCCCTCCTCCTCTCTCTCCTCACGGCGACTCATCTCTGCTCTGTGGATGAGATGTTTGTCAGCTCCCTCCTCCTCTCTCTCCTCACGGCGTCTCATCTCTGGTCTTCAGGAAACCTGTCAAGACATTACAGACACAATACACCAGGAAACAACTGCGTTATTTGATGTGATCCAACAGAACTGGTCCCCCTGCAGAGTCTTATCTGTCATCTACCTCAGTGATTCTCATTTTTCAACTTTTTCAGGCCGTGACTCCCCAAAAACATTCACATGTGAACTGTGGGGACCACCCAAAACATTCACATGTGAACTGTGGGGACCACCCAAAACATTCACATGTGAACTGTGGGGACCCCCACAAAGTACTTGGAATGTAAGAGTTCCAAGTGCTGTGAAAATAGCAGATCTACAAGCTCACACATTTTTGCCCCTTTCTCATATTTAAGCCCATGTTTAAAACCCATTTTGGGGCGGGAACCCCTTTTGGTGTTAGCATCATGTTATGCTTTAGCTATTGAAAAATAGCAGATCTACAAGCTCACAGCTTGTGACGATTGGTTAACATTCTTAGCCAAAATCTCGGCCACTCCCTGACTCACACTGGCTCACGCCAGCATGGTGGTGTTACGGTGTAATCGGTGATGGTGGTGTTACGGTGTAATCGGTGATGGTGGTGTTACGGTGTAATCGGTGATGGTGGTGTTACGGTGTAATCGGTGACCTGCTGGAATATGTGACAATCGTGTAGTAAGTAGACAATCGCACAATGTCAGTGTCCGAATGTAAATCGTTGCGGTTTGTTCATTGTCAGAGTTCAACCTATAGCTGGTGTTCTGGCCAACGTATTTAAAGACCTCCATGTGTGTTAATGTTGTGTGAGGTCCACAAGATGGTCACGTGTTTCAGTAGGTCACCAATTTCACAGTAACACCATGCTGGAGTGATGGCGTGTGAGTGAACAAGTGGCTGAGATTTGGTGTATTGTAATTTGGTAAATCTCCTTTGAATTGATTTGACATCAGTTAGGGCGGGTCTTGCCGCCACACACACACACACACACACACACACACACACACACTGTCGCCTTCTGTCACTGAGGCATGTATCAGTTGTGAGGTGAACACAAAGCTGTCAAGTGACAACATTTAACATGTAAACTGGTTGTAACATAACACCACCTCTCTCTGTGTGTGTGTGTGTGTGTGTGTGTGTGTGTGTGTGTGTGTGTGTGTGTGTGTGTGTGTGTGTGTGTGTGTGACAGTGGAGTTTGTGCTTGAAATGTATGCTACTGTAATTCTGCAAACTGTTAATAAATATTTCAATAAATCAATCAAGGCTGTGGCCCTGAGTCCAGTGCATTACTTCTGCTCCAGGACATTAAATTGTCAAGAGCCTCCATTGGACTGAAGCCCCAAGAAGTGAACAGAGTTTTAGTCAGAACTAACTTAACTCTGTCTTTGGCCCTGGGCTAAGGAGTGGCGGTGTGTGTGTGTGTGTGTGTGTGTGTGTGTGTGTGTGTGTGTGTGTGTGTGTGTGTGTGTGTGTGTGTGTGTGTGTGTGTGTGCGCGAGCGTACACACATAATTAAGTGAGAGAGAGAGGGAGGGGAGAGAGAGGGAGGGGAGACTGGGAGAGAGAGGGAGGGAAAGAGAGAGGGAGGGAGGAGGAGAGAGAGGAGAGAGAGAGAGGGAGGGAGGAGGAGAGAGAGGAGAGAGGGGGGGAGGAGAGAGAGAGGGATGGGAGACTGGGAGAGAGAGGGAGGGAGGAGAGAGAGAGGGAGGGGAGAGAGAGGGAGGGGAGACTGGGAGAGAGAGGGAGGGAGGAGAGAGAGGGAGGGAAAGAGAGAGGGAGGGAGGAGGAGAGAGAGGAGAGAGAGAGAGGGAGGGAGGAGGAGAGAGAGGAGAGAGGGAGGGAGGAGAGAGAGAGGGAGGGAAAGAGAGAGGGAGGAGAGAGGGAGGGAGGAGGAGAGAGAGGAGAGAGAGAGAGGGAGGGAAAGAGAGAGAGAGGGAGGGAAAGAGAGAGAGAGAGAGAGAGGCTGCTAGAGGGGAGAGGAAGTCAGAATGAGAGCGAGGGGCGAGCTAGGGGTCATTCTTTGAGACACGTCATTTTTACATTAAGCAATAACAAAAACATGGCATACATCACATAATATAAAAAGTAGTTATCATGAATCATGTATAAACTAAGAACGTAACAGTGGAGTATCCATGTCAACTATACATACTATACTATATTATATGTTATACGTGTGTAGGCCTACTATAAAGTGCTATGACTACATAAAAATGCAATTCTAATGCTGTCTACGTAACAAGCTATATGTCTGTTTAAAATACTATCTAAGTCTACATAAAGTGCTATCTAAGGGGCTAGGGTAAGTGCTACGGGCCATGGTGGAGTCTGAAGAGGTGGGTTTTCAGACTACGGCGGAGGATTGGGAGTGAGGCTGCAGTTCTGACTTACTTTAATCAGACCAGTGTGTGTCCAGTGGAAACCTCGTATGAATCTGATCTCAGGTCAGAATGGGTTATAATCAGACCAGTGTGTGTCCAGTGGAAACCTCGTATGAATCTGATCTCAGGTCAGAATGGGTTATAATCAGACCAGTGTGTGTCCAGTGGAAACCTCGTATGAATCTGATCTCAGGTCAGAATGGGTTTTAATTACCCTTTAAAGTCAGAATAACTTTTTACAATCAGGATACAGAGTCTATTTCTTCTGTTCACCAGTGAAGTGCAGGCAGGATAATTAGGAAGCCAAACTTCATTGTTCAACTTTTATGACCGTCTCAACACCCTAAAAAACGGTCTAATACATCCTGGGCCGTGGCTCAGCGGTCCAGGCTTACCTTGGCTGGTAATCCAGTCAGGCAGACAGTGTGCCGCGGGTTCGACTCCCGATCCCGACGGCCTTTACTGCATGTCCCCCCCCCCCCCCATCTCTCTCTCCTTTTCCTGTCAGCCTACTGTCTGTCCCTCCATAAAAAATATAAAATAAAGGCCAAAAGCCACAAAAAAACATACAAAATATATAAAAGAAACTGTAGAATACCAGACTAGACATTAGTTCCAGTAAAGTGATTAAAAACACTTACCCGATATTAACCTTTATAGGCTTGAATCCAACGTGTCAAAATGGAGTCCATGCAGTGTTCAGCTCTCTGTGTTGTTGTTGTGTCAAAATGGTCGACTGTGTTTTTAACACACATAAAGTAGGAAGTGTCTAGAAAGAAACAGGTTTTTCCAGTCGTGGGGTGTCGCTATAGGCAACCGGCCGCCAGCAGCATCGTAGCCCAGACAGCCAGTGGGGAGGCACCCTGGGCAAGACCGCGACTGAAAAGACTATCAGCGGAAGTTGCAAGATTTTAGCGGAAGTATCGCCGAAGGAAATTACGTTGATGCTTTACAAATCAGTTTACATTCTCCGCGAATGAAACAAGTGTTGTGATTGGTCGGGAAAAAATATCGTATCCGGGGGAAATACATCTGACGGATATTCCGGAGGATACAACCGCCGATAGCTTCTCTGCCTTAGGTTGTGACCAGGCTTTTCTTTTCGCAGATAAGTAAGCCTGGGACCGAGGCTAGTGGGGAGGAGCAGGGACAAATTAGCCATTGGGCCAGTGGGGCCGTGGCCCAGGGGCCCTTGGCATTATGGGGCCCTTCGGGGAAATTGGACCGTGAGGTACTAGGCTTGACGCCCTGAAAAGGGCTCCTGGGACCCTCCATTGGCTGTTGATTTTGGTAAATTTAGGTTAAAAAGATGATAAAAACACGAAAATGTTGTGCGCACACACGCTATGGGGGCCCAGCAAATATTACCGGCCCTGGGGCCCTCGTGGGGGTTAATCCGTCCCTGGGGAGGAGGCAGAGCGCAGCCAGAAGAACAAGCCTACTCGGCCTCGTCATTGAACAGAAGTACCCCGCCTATACCTATTGGCTCCAGGCCAAGTGTACTACGCAAGCCACCTTCCAGGGAAGGTTAAAAGGGAAGGATTGACTGCCTCTGCGTCTGCGCTCATTCCCCACTGCCTTCTGAGAGGGACAGTTCGGGCAAATGCTCGGCGGTAAGCGACATCACCAGGCTTATATCCACGTTAATATGAGCGTCATATTAAAGTCCGTCTTTAGCGACTACGAATCTATAGCGACTACGGTGTAACTGCCATTTTTCCACTTTCCAGTCTCCTTTGCAGTTACCTCACAGGTATGGGAGTGATCCTACGCAGTACACACACAGAAAATTGCAACAGATGGATGTCCAGTCTTTGATCCAGTTTGAGTGTTATTTATTCATCAGAAGTCAGAAATCATGAACATACCAGTGATGTTATTAGTAGATGTTTACAAGTTAGTCTCTGGTCTGCTGCTACTGGTAAGGACGGTTTGCTCCCTGGTTCCCTGTGTCTAGTTCCTTCTCAGTGCCCCTGTGTCACCTTATAAGTGGTCACGTTCTAGCAGCTGTGTTTCTCAAGCCCACCAGGTGGTCAAAAATAATACAGGTAATAATAATAATACAAATAATGCCTCTCTTCTAATGGCTCCTACATACGGAATGAAGTGGGCCTACGTGTCAGACCCGGGGATTCTGAGTGTGATTTATATTGCGGCGCACTAAGCGCAGTCTAGGGGAAAGGACCCTATAACTGACCGCCCAATCCTGCCTGCTGTACGTGTGACAGATGGCAGGGAGGAGGAGGATTTATGTTGTTTAAACAGACATTCTGAGTTTGCACTTATAATATTAAACGGCCGTGGTGGCCCACCCAATTTACAATTTTACAATGTAGGCATTTATCAGACGCTCTTAATCCAGAGCGACTTACATTTAAGCAAGAACAAAAGCATGGGAATACATCACATAAAAGCATTTATCATGAAACATGTGTAAGCTAAGAAAGTAACAGTGGAATAACTATATAATGAAACTGTAGTGTGGGTGTGTGTGTGTGTGATCAGTGTCCGCTCACACACTGTAGTGTGGGTGAGTGTGTGTGATCAGTGTCCTCTCACACACTGTAGTGTGGGTGAGTGTGTGTGATCAGTGTCCTCTCACACACTGTAGTGTGGGTGAGTGTGTGAGATCAGTGTCCTCTCACACACTGTAGTGTGGGTGAGTGTGTGTGATCAGTGTCCTCTCACACACTGTAGTGTGGGTGAGTGTGTGATCAGTGTCCGCTCACACACTGTAGTGTGGGCGAGTGTGTGCGCTCAGTGTCCTCTCACACACTGTAGTGTGGGTGAGTGTGTGCGCTCAGTGTCCTCTCACACACTGTAGTGTGGGTGAGTGTGTGCGTGAAGTAAAGAACGATAAGCATCCAACAGTGACGATGATGTGGTTTAGGGTTTTGTAATAATGGACTCTGACTGTGCCGCCCATCCATCGCACGAGACTCAGTTATTTTTTACTGCTGTCTATTAACACCACTGTGCTGTAAAACACCGTAGAACTGACATACAAAACATTAACTTGGGACGTATTGTTAATAATACATAAACCTTCACAAACAAATACAGTACTGACCACTTTGCCTGCTTGCACATGAATGGGGGGGTCGACTTGGATCCTTCAGTCTTTCTTGAAAACCCTCTTTGTTTTCTCTTCTTTTCTCTATTTTACTTTACTTCATCTCTTGTACTTAACTTTCTTCTGCTTTACATTTTACAGTTCACTTTACTTCGTTCACTTCATTTCTCTTAGTTTACTTTACTTATCTTAGTTTACTTTAGTTCTTATGGTCTACTTTGCTTTCTTCCTTCCAACATTTTTCTTCCTTCTGCACAGAGCTCTCTCTCTCTCTCAGTGATCTGCACAGAGCTCTCTCTCTCTCAGTGATCTGCACAGAGCTCTCTCTCTCTCAGTGATCTGCACAGAGCTCTCTCTCTCAGTGATCTGCACAGAGCTCTCTCTCTCTCTCAGTGATCTGCACAGAGCTCTCTCTCTCTCTCAGTGATCTGCACAGAGCTCTCTCTCTCTCAGGTGCTATTTACACGAGGATGGTGTTCATAAAAAACGGCAAAATAAAGTACCGTTTAGCGCTGTCATTTAGACGAGAACGGTGTTCTCAGGAGGTGAAAACGCATCGAAGTGAAACCGCCTTCCAGAGTGGAAATCATTCAGAACACCGTTTCCTATGGTCTCCATATAAACAGGCAAAACGGTGAATCCGCAAAACTTATGACATCATGGCTCATGTTGGCTCACAGCGCATATGTTTATTACATTGATGCAGAGCCATATCATTATGATATAATGGAGTTCCTGAACAAGCCTCCCTCCTCGCCTACAAAGTGCTGCTCATCAGCGATGTTGAATGTAAAACCATGATGTAAATAAAAAGCCTTGTGATAGACGGCAGCCGCGGCAGCAGCGTTTATGTAGCCTAATGTACTATAAAATATATACCATCCCGTGGCGCGCCCAGAGCCGTGTTGCGCAGGCTTGCTTGAAGGTTTCTTCTTCTTGTACGTGGGTGACCTGTCTATTTGGCAGCCCGTTATCGCCACCTAGCGACAGTATAGCATAATAGCACATCATATCATAACGTGTGCGTTCTCGTGTAAAGGGTAAGAAAAAATGAGAACGCAACGGGACTTTGACGTGTTATATGGAGATGGTCGCCGTCTAAAAGAGGCCTCAGTGATCTGCACAGAGCTCTCTCTCTCTCAGTGATCTGCACAGAGCTCTCTCTCTCTCTCTCAGTGATCTGCACAGAGCTCTCTCTCTCTCTCAGTGATCTGCACAGAGCTCTCTCTCTCTCAGTGATCTGCACAGAGCTCTCTCTCTCTCTCTCTCTCTCTCAGTGATCTGCACAGAGCTCTCTCTCTCTCTCTCTCTCTCAGTGATCTGCACAGAGCTCTCTCTCTCTCAGTGAACTGCACAGAGCTCTCTCTCTCTCAGTGATCTGCACAGAGCTCTCTCTCTCTCAGTGATCTGCACAGTGCACTCTCCTTCAGCGTAATGAGACTTCTGCCCTCTCTCACTCACAAACAGGTGTAACCAACAAGCTTAATTATCAGAACACAGATCCAACCAAGACACATAATTGAAAACCCTCAACACATAGAACACACTGAGAGCGCCCCCAAAAGGACACATACAGAAACATGAAAACCTTGACATGGCTGCAGTAACATTTACTGGAGTTGGAACCAAGGAAGCTCTTAGAAGGAAGTGAAGTGGTCACGTGACTGGGCTGCGCCATGACACTTTCATGGACACTTTCACCGGTAGTGCAATGAATACATGGCAGTGAATGGAGCCGGCTGGACCAGCTCATAACAAACATTATACATGAACGATTGCGAGCTTTGTCATATAATTGGTTCAGGAATATGAAAGAAGACATAAGTGATATCACACGTTTTTTCCGAGTGGTTGTTTTTCAACTTAATAACTATTTATTTTTATTGAGGTATTTATAGAAGAACACATAGTAAGTTTTCTGCCCGGGCTGCTCTCTGCTCTTTGAAAAATTAAATCACATTAAGTAGTATGCACATCAAAAAATAAGACAGCCTAAAGCCCTAAAATAACGTGTTATATATATTATTTTATTTTCCAGAAGCGATCACTTTACAAAAGGTCTCAGTCATTCATAAATAATGTTTGTTCATGAGCTGGTCACTGAGCTCTCATTGACTCCAATGCATTCTGCCGAACTTCCGGGTGTAGTTTGGCTCCCATGAAAGTGTCCATGAAAGTGTCATGGCGCAGCCCAGTCACGTGACCACTTCACTTCCTTCTAAGAGCTTCCTTGGTTGGAACTAGTCATGTAACCATTCACTCAACTCACCATATACCTTTTTTTTCACAGGTTTTCAAACATTATATTCCAGGCAAATTAGTATTTCTCTCACACAAATCCAGTATTTTCTTTCTCTTTTACAATTACAATTTACAATTTAGGCATTTAGCAGACGCTCTTAATCCAGAGCGACTTACATTAAGCAAGAACAAAAAAGCATCATACATCACATAAAATCACATAAAAAGCATTTATCATGAAACATGCGTAAGCTAAGAAAGTAACAGTGGAATATCTATATAATGAAACTATACATATATTCTATACTATGCTATACAGTACATATGTACTATGACGTGCTATGGCTACATACAATGCAATTATAGTGCTGTCTACATAACATGCTATGAATCTCTACAGTCTACATAAATGCTATCTAAGGGGGTAGTGCTATGGGCCGTGATGGAGTCTGAAAAGGTAGGTTTTCAGACTACGGCGGAGGATTGGGAGTGATGCTGCAGTTCTGACTGCAATGGGAAGTGCATTCCACAGTTTTGGAGCCAGAAGGGAGAAGAGTTTGGGATGTGTGGAGCGTTGTCCCGGCGTTTTTAGTGAGGGTACTTCCAGCTTCCCTGCGTTGGCTGATCTGAGTGCGCGGGAGGGTTTGTAGGGTTCAATCATACTTGCAAGATATGGGGGAGCCATGCCTTTGGTTGCTTTGAATGCCAGCTTCAGAGTTTTGTATTCTGTGCGCGCAGCGACCGGGAGCCAGTGGAGGGAGCGGAGCAGGGGGGAGACATGTGAGAATTTTGGCTGGTTGAAGACCAAGCGAGCTGCGGCATTTTGGATTTTAATTTTCTTTTCCTCTTTTCAATACAGTAGCAAATAACTGAAGAGTATCCCCTCTTCACTTTCAGTTGTTCAAGTCCGTTGCTCTCCCCATGTCCCCCATATATGGGGACTAGGCTGGTGGAGGGTGTGTAGAGCCCAGGATCACATTAGATAATTGACACAGGGGTGAAAATGGGTTACAAATTTGTGGGATAAAATGTAGTAAAAGAACAAACAAAATAAAACCTTTTAAATGCACTCAACTCTATTTTCTGTCAACAGTAACACTCCATATCCCTCACTGGCATCTTTTTGTTGTTCGGTTGCCTTTACAGTTACAGGCACTACTATTTCAATGCATTTTTGCATAGACATATTAAGACAATATACCCTTCTGGACTTTGGGTTAAAAGTTCTCCTCATATTTATACCCTGCAGTATTTTGTCACAAGCCAGAAATGTATATAAAAGTGTAGTAGGCTATAACAAAAAAAACGTGTGCTGCTGTTTATGCTTGTAAAATGTGTTATATTGAATATGGCCTCTTTGTTTTCTCTTCTTTTCTCTATTTTACTTTACTTCATCTCTTGTACTTAACTTTCTTCTGCTTTACATTTTACAGTTCACTTTACTACGTTCACTTCATTTCTCTTAGTTTACTTTACTTATCTTAGGTCACATTCATACCAGAGAGCTTTGCTGCGATTAAAACTAATCCTGTTGCGCATTGTCAGAAAGTGCGCTTCGTTTGGCAGGTGTGAAGGATCATTCGAATCCTAATGCGCAGCAAATAACCGCATTTTACTCCGCCCAAAAACGTGTGTTTCGCTTCGCTTCGAATCGCACTTGACTAAGATTCGGTGCAGGTGTGAATGCAATCCGCAGTAAATAAAGGAAATGTAGCAAACATAATGTGGCGGGTGAGGAGTTGAACACAATTGGAGACGGAGAAGGCAAAGATGTCCCGTTACTGTGGATAGACGTGGTCGAATAAGGAGACTGAAGCCCTGATCGAAATGAGGACGTGTACATTAATCAATTGCTTAAGAAAACACATAAAAACACTGCAGTGTATTAGCCTACATGAGCATTTGCGCCTGTCGTAGACATGCGCAGAGCAAGTTCAGTCAGGGAACCTCAGTCAGCGCGCCGGCCGTTAATTGGGCCACCGCAGCATCAAGCTCTCATCCACATGATTCACTCAGCCAATCACACGCTCACCCAATCTCTCATACCGGCTACTTGAACCAGAGGGGTTGCAGTCCTCTGCCTTCTTGCTTGCTTACACTGCTGTTGTATCAACGTGCTGTTGTCATACAACCTGCGCTCAACTCTGCTTGCTTTAGCCTACTGCCGTTGTATCAGCGTGCTGCTGTCATACAACTTGCGCTCATTCTGCTTGCTTACTGCTGTTGTATCAGCGTGCTGCTGTCATACATCCTGCGCTCAATTCTGCTGCTGCTGCCTTTTTGTATACTGCGTGCTGCTGTATACAAAGTGCTCAATTCTACTACTGCTGCTAATGTCACCAGTTCGCCACTGCTGTGGCGTCTGGGCGATTAGGCTAGGCACTAAACGTTGCTTTCATACAATTCTGGTAAGTCAGTGAGTTTAATTGGTTGGAAGAACGTGCACTGCTTTTGTTCACCGACGGAAATAAGTTGAAGCTGCTGCTTAAATGTTCTCTTCTGTTGCTTTTATCGTTGTGCCTCGATCACACCGAGATCGCGTTAGCCAATGCATTTCACGTCGGGTCCTGTCCTGCTCACAACACTAGTCAAGGAAGCATCTTACCTGCCGTCTGCTCTGCTTTCCGCCGTTCTTCACATGTAAATCCAGGCAAAGTTTATAATCAGTTTTATGACGGTGGTCACGCTTGGTGCGCATTCTTGTCTCGGCTGCTTCTAGTCAATATGTGGACGTAATATAGATTCAAGGCAACGGGATTAAAAGCATACATTCGTCCACAGTATAGAGTAGGAGAGTGGCGACACGCTTTGTATAGTTCCAACATTGTTCCTTTGGCTGGAAGTTGGAACTATCCCTTGAGATAGAACGAGCACTTCCGCATTCCATTGTTGCCAAGTGAGTCAACACTAATGTCGCCACTATTACTAGATTACTCGGGAGTATGTCCGCATCGCGTCTGTCAGGCATGTTGCCACGTCTGCACATTATAACAGTCAACGTTGTTTAAACCCGCGGTTCATTTGAGGCACCCTCAATTTTATATGATGATAAACTTATTTGACGTTGTTGGATTGTTTTCATAATGATTCAAGATAGTTTGTGGCTTGTTTTCGTTGACCCAGCTGCTTGTCTCCTCCATATTGAAGGGTCTGCCGTCCACTAGGGGCAGTATATCTTTAGCTTTTCTGTTCTGTAGAGTGTAGAAGAGAGCCGTCTTGTTTGTTGTCAGTTTCATGTTCACATTCAGAGATGCATGTTGTGTTGTTTGGAGGTTCTTCACCTAATACTTGTAAGTTTGTTTGTGTTATGCATATATATGGAACTATGATATAGTTTTGCCTCTTTCTTTTATTTACATTATGTGAGTAAATGTTTGCTTGTACATTTTCTTATGTTAATTAGCCTGCTTATTTTAGTTAATGTTTTTCTATTATTGTTTGTTTGTACTGCAGTGTATTTTTCTTCACATATGGCAACACAAGTTCTCTGATCAGAATGAAACGTCCAATGCAGCATCAGTTAGAAGTAAATGTAGTTGACCAGAGCAACTGAGAGAGCAGTGAGGTTGCTCTTGGTTGCATAGGCCCACATGGCACCTGGGTTCCAAGGAATATGTCAGTGTGAATTGTACCGTATCATGCACCTAGTGTTGGGCAGAGCCATGCTGGATATTATTATTTTCATTTTGGCTGGAGGAATCAATATCATGCCATTGATTCATGCTAACTACCTATAAACTAATTGATCCTGCTGTTCAAATAAATGATTTACCTGGCTATAAGGTGGATGCTTGCACATTCAGGGATCTCAATTTTTTTTTAGTAGGCCTATTATGAGGTATTTAGGATGCTAATTGATAGTGGGTGCCCCCCCGCCCCACTGGCCCCAGTGCGGGAGCGCACTCGTCCATTTGTTTGCATTGCACAGTGCGCTATTTCCGAACGCGCCCATTGTGTCAGTGGGCGCTTCAGGCCTCAAGCACCTGTAGTCAGATTCTTAGCAGAAATATTGGCTGGTCATAAACAGTCAATTAAGCTTATTGGAAACTTATACATTGTAAGTTCGCAATAACCTCGTTATTCTTGCTTATCGCCTTGCATTAAAATAAACGTCTCTCTTGAGAGGACGTGAGTCTTTGAATTAATGTTGGTAAATGGTTGCACGAAACTCCACAGTATACATCTAAACTGAACACAATAATCGTACATCGAAATAAATGCAATTGAACAAATTGATAATGGTATAACAATTGTGGGTATTTTTATTATATCGATTACTGGTTTACAAATGATTACAACACACAATACATAGCAATACCCTTTGTCTAGTAACCCACCTGTTTGAGCATGAGTCAAACGTGAAGATTATTAGCAAACGAATGTGCCGATCTGCATTGATCAGATATGATCTCCTTGCTGCTTTGGTAACCGCTCGACCGGGTTTTGTCCGTTACCAAACAGCGAGAAAGATTCAAAATTGAATCTGATGACTACAGATACAACAATTACTGGTGGGTATTGCTTTAATTACAAAACATATTTGCTTGAACGCGCACGTCCTTAAACTACACACAGTTAATGGGCTGTGCTATGGTTTAGGGCGTCATCTCATATGAACCAAGCTATTCGATGGCTGTAAATATGATATCCACAACAGCTACCAAATACGAATATTTAATAGCTACGGTGAGTAACACATTTCAAAGGAGCCTATCAAATACAGTCCATCTGGGATGGTAAGGGTGCATTCGTGAAGAAAACAATAATGAGAAAAGGTAAAGATAGGAGAAAGTAGAGTAGGGTAGAAGGAAAGTATAAGGTTTCTAGCGTGCCTCTCTCTCTCTGGACTAGAATCGGAGGCTAGGGTCCTATGCTCTATTCTGGCGGAAGAGGGAGCTCTCGTTTTAGCTTTGCGTTATTAATAAGGAGACCAGTCATAATGACGGTGATGAATTCATTCGCCCAAACCAACCTGCTTGTTGCTGCCCGAACGGCTCGGTGATCTCCTAGGTAACAGGATACCGGGGAAAACAAGATGGTTTTCTTCTCCTCTTAATTGCGTGTAAATAGCAAACGCAAAAGCTAATTCAAGCTTTGAAAACACGGATATCTCAGAGAAACTCTTGCGTGTGGTTCTCTTAGGTCCACGAGTATTTCTCTAAGTCCGCGAGGAATTGACTTAAAGTCTTGGCAGGAGAGATGGTGTAACAACGACCTTTCGGTCGGCTTGCCGTTGAAAAAGAGAAAGAGGAGGGAAAAACACATGGATATATATCTGTATCTTTGGCGGGCGTTTCCTTTGTTCTCCAAAAGAAATGCCCCCACCTTCTAGCGTGCTATTGAAATTTAAAACAACACCGCGACAAGCACTTTTCCAGACCTTCCCTTTGAAGTAGGCCTGGTTCCTGTCGCTGGACATTCCTTATGCTAAAATAAACACACACACCCCCACCCCACACACAATATGTCTTGCAAAGTGTTGACACTTACTGCCAGTGCGTGTAGTATTCAGTGATGCTTCCTGCTGTGTGTATGGGTTTGCAGTTTTGTGCGTGTGCTTTAAACTGAGCAAATTATTAGTTCACTTAGGGGTGAGGGCTGATAACATCAGCAGATGTTACTTTGTATCCTGTTGCTTGCATTCTAAGGAAGAGACTTCGCAGAGTCAGGGGATTAATAAAAGTTCTGACCAAACTCTCTCACCCCCCCTCTGTTTGAGCGTTTGTCCCAATTTAGCATAATCAGCCAAATTGGCTCTTTTGATCATGCTACATTTCCCCTCTTAGGGCAAACGAAAGGTTCACGAACAATGTTCGTGAGCCTTTGTTTGGCCTATCTTCTGTATCCCGCACTTCAGTTGTGTCCAGGTGTCAAAATGGAGGCCTATGTGGTGTCAAAGTCTCTAGCCTTCCTTGGGCAAGGGATGAGGAGAAAAGGTAAACTCCTCGCTGACAGGGCATGTGAGGTCATTCAGATGAGCGTCAGGTGCGACGCGATGAGAGGTAAGGCTTCCCCCCCCGAGTGGGCATACTCCCAGGTGCGGGGGAAATCAGTAGTGTCTTTCAGGTGAGCGTCAGGTGTGACGCGGTGAGAGGTAAGGCTTCCCCCCCCCGAGTGGGCATACTCCCAGGTGCGGGGCAAACCAGTAGTGTCTCTCAGGTGAGCGTCAGGTGTGACGTGATGAGAGTCGAGGCTTCAGGAGCTCGGCAGATGTGACGTGATGAGAGTCGAGGCTTCAGGAGCTCGGCAGATGTGACGTGATGAGAGTCGAGGCTTCAGGAGCTCGTCAGGTGTGACGTGATGAGAGTCGAGGCTTCAGGAGCTCGGCAGATGTGACGTGATGAGAGTCGAGGCTTCAGGAGCTCGTCAGGTGTGACGTGATGAGAGTCGAGGCTTCAGGTGCTCGTCAGGTGTGACGTGCTGCAGCGAACCCCCTCCCGAGCTCGCGCGCTCCCAGGTGAGAGGACTCAGCGTTGCCTTTTTGGATGTTGTACCATAGGTTTCTTTCCAGTCCGAGCACGGTTTGCTCCCAGGTGACGGGGACGTAGTAATGCCCTCAGGTTGTACTTGTGATACAATGCTTTACTGTCCATGGGCTGGTACCCATTTAGGGAGGAGGAGAGAGATGTTAAGTAACTGCAATGTCATTTCAGGTGGTCTGCACGGAGCTTTCCTCCTGCAAAGGGAAAAAGGTAGTCTCTCTGTCTCCGTGCATGAAACTTTCTCCCAGGCGAGAGACCCACAGCGATGCCAGTTTCAGGCGTGGTGCAAGTTGGTTAGAGCATACATGAACACATCACACGCTCAAAACGACATGGCTCCTCCTAAGTCATTACATATATACTGAGCTCTCCTCTTCTATAGGTAAAGTCAATGCTGGTCTAACGACCGATCGTCAGGGTGATAGTGAAATGCAAAGGAAAGTGGGCAAAGCCAGAATAAAACAAAATCATAATAATAATACTTTAGTGGTAATGATTTGGCTCAAAACATGATACAAAAAAAAACAAATATAAGGAGCCGACCACATGGTAAAAACAAAAAGAAATAATCATAAAATATAAGTAGCCGAAACGCTGGCTCAACATCTATTGATAGTAAAAATCTCTCTAATGGTGGTAACTCCTGGAGGGAATTAAACGTGACTATTTGTTTGGGTTTTGCCATTGTTCAGTTTTGTAGGTTTTGCTCATAATATGCTGGAAACAGGGGTGGCGGAAAACCCCACATCAACTCTCCAATCTCTGGGGTCAATATTCTGTATAGTCAGTTTGAGGTAGCTTTCATAATACAACAATTCAAATGGTGTAAACAACGGTTACTTATATGGTGTGTCATACTGATTGGTCATCCCTTTTCGGCAGGGAGGAATTTTCTTACTGTTTTCACGGGAAAACAGGGTCATAGGTTTTCTTTGTTCATTCATCATCCATGAGTGTTAGAATGCCCTGGTCTCCCTTGAAAGGAGTGTTCAACGGGATTGTTTCATGGGCTGGGTCATTTCCCGCCTCTGGGTCATCTTTCCCTTTGTTGCAAAGTTTAGTGTTTTCGATACATTTGCTTACGCCCACATAGCGTCTACCGTACCAGAAGGCTATTGCTCCTGTGAGGGTGTACCCCAGGGTGACGAGTGTCATTAACAGAGTATCGGAAGCTGACCAGGACCCTGTTAGAGTGTAATGGTCGTCAGTGAGGATCGTCGGTTTGGTTAGAAGGGCCTCATCTAAAGCGGTCAGTTCGATAGACTGGGTTCCCTCTTCCATCTGTCTAAGGGTGGCCGGGTCAAAACGGAGTTTATACGTTTTGAAAAACTCTGAAATCTCGAGTTCGACGACCACTGGGTCCCCAGGCAGATGGTACAGAGCCATCTCGCCTACATGGAATATGGACCCTTTTGGTACAGTGATCCAGAAAGTCTGGTCTGGCAACGTTACTCGGTTTGAGGTATCATGTACGTCATACCGAATGGTGCCGAACCTGGCCGGAGTGTTCACAAGCCATCTGTTACCTATTACTTCCGCTTGGGTCAGGGTGACTTGATTCCTAAGGGTTGATTGGGCTAAGCACTGAGCTCCGTCCGTCATGGGCTTAAGGCCACAAATACCATTGGTATTATCGCGGACGAACGGTTTGCTTGGACACAACCAATGTACATTTTTCACCTTGGTGCACATGTTAAGGTTTGGGGCGAGGTATAGGTTGGGTGTGCTGTCGTGGTAAGCCACGACGGTCGGTGTAGTGATTCGGACGTAAGTATCGTCGTGCCAACCTCCCACGTTCACCACATCCTTGAGTCTATAGACATTGTGGTTATCTATCACTGGTAAAGTGAGCAAAAATGCAAACTCACCTCTTTCCGGATCTACTGAAATTGGGAGTGCTGAGCCTAAAGCATATGCAAGGTTGGCCTGGTTCATGGAAATGGTTTCCCCGGTGGCCGCGGCCAGTATCTCCTGTACTAAGTTAACCGGGAGTAGGTAAGTAGGGATTCTTCCTATTGAGAGAGCGTCCACGGAGGAGCTGATCTCTCGTAACATGTCATTGAATAACATAGCCACCACCTGTGTGTGTGCCATGTCCAATCCTACTACTCTCATCAGATTCATCATGGCAGCTCGTGTCTTATTGAGCAGGTTACTATGTTCGTTGACGATTACTATCGTATCGCGAAGTGTAATGCCTAAGGTCTGTAGGAGTCTAGTCTGTTCGTTAATGGCCGCCTGAATCTGGGGCCTGTCCTCTTGTAATTCAGTAATTGCTTTTTTAATGGTGTGGATGGATAGGGCGTTAACGCCGGTCGATCCTAGAGTGAACAAGGAAGTGACTGCTGCTATCGCAGTTGCTACAGCCCCTATCCAGCGTTTCTCTCTTCTCTTTGGCCCTATGAAACCCTCTTCGGTTTCGTATATGTGTTCGAGTTCTCCTTCAAAGGTAGCCTCTGTTGGAGCTCCTCTTTTGTCTCGGGCAGTGTATTCTTCTTGTGTCTGAGTGACCTTTTGTAGCTGTTTTAATATGTGAATTACCTCATGTTTAGTATGTTCGATGGCGTCTTGGGACCAGTACTGCCCATCAGCGCTTAGCCACAGTTGTCCGTTTGTTCCCCTCTGGTTGACTAATCCTGTCTCACATGCTTTTTGGTATCTATTGTACACAGCCTCTACATCAATTTTGAAAACCACTTTTCGAGTGTACGCCCTAGTGTCTGTTATCAACAGGCCTGATTGGTCCCTCAGAACCACTCCAGTGGATGTTGCGACGGTGATAAAATCGGGCTGGCCCGTGACTCCCACCGATATTAGCAGGAATGCGACAAGGTTTAGGATCGTCATAGCTAAGAGAAACAAAAGAAAGAAAGAAAAACAAAACGGCATGTGTTGGTTAGGATGTACATGCAAGAATGTAACATGTTATGAGAAATCAAACAAAAACGAAACGGGAGGAACGCAAACAAGAAAGACGGGTATATTCATACATATATCAATCCATGCTCTTGTTAGTTGTGTCTGAATCCTAAAGTACTTAGTTTGGTATTACTATTTTTTATTTTATTATTTTTTTTAAAGAAAATAAATGGTTCTAGGGTTTTTAAGGAGTTGATTTGTTCTCGTTTGTACTCGAGTTTTAAGTTTATGCGGTTTTCGCTTTTGTCCCCGTGTCAGTGGGTTTAGTGATCTGTTGGGGCGTGTGTACTTTGATCTGGTTGCGATGTACCCATCTTAGCTCTGGTTCGCCTTTCTTTTTCTTGATTTGTATTTTATAGGCTACAGGTGAAAGTTTGTCCACTATGGGGTACGGGCCCTTCCACTTGGGGAGGAATTTCTTGCTGAGTTTCCCTTTTGATTGGCGGGTCACTCCATCGGGGTGAGCGAAAATGAAATACCAAACCAATTCTCCAATTTGGAATTGTTCTTGCGAGGCCTTTTTATCATAGTATGTCTTCCTTGCTTCTACGCTTTTGGTTAGGTTTTCCTGAGCAAAGGCGAAAGTGTTGCTCAGGTGCGCATGGAGGTCGGTCAAATATTGGTGTGTAGTATATGCGGTGGCTAAGTTAGCTCCCCCGGGTTGATACAACAGATGCAGTGGCAAAGTCATTTGCCGCCCTGTCATCATTTCGAAAGGAGATACCTTGGTGGTGGTGTGTGGTGTAGCCCTGATTGCCATTAAAACGAGCGGTAATTTGACATCCCAATCTTTTTGATTGGCTGCAACGAATTTCTTTAGTATGCCTAGTACCGTTCGGTTTCCACGTTCTACTTGTCCGGACGATTCCGGATGGTAGCTGATATGTAGCTGGTTCTTTACGCCTAGTAGACGCCACAGTTCCTTCATTACTTCGGCTGTGAAGTGTGTCCCACGATCTGAATTAATCAGTCGCGTGGGTAACCCGAAGCGTGAGAACACGTGGTTTAAGAGTAAAAGCGCAGTTGTTTCTGCATTATTGTTTGCTGCTGGCAAACATTCTAGCCATTTCGTGAATGCACAAGTAATGGCTAGGAAATAACGGTTGCCTCTGCTTGATTTTAGAAATGGCCCCACCCAGTCAATCTGAATGTCAGCCCAGGGAAATGTAATTCCCCTCTTCTGCAAAGGTGCTCTGTGGGTTGGGCTTGACGGCTGGAACTGGCAACAAATTAAACACCCCTTTACATAATCAGCTACGTCTTTGAGCATTTTGGGCCAGAAAGCGACTTGACACAACTCGTCACAGGTTGCTTGGACACCTCTGTGTCCAGCGGTGGGAGAGTCATGAGCATAGCCTAGTAACACCCCCCTGTGGTGCTGAGGTATGACCAAGCGCGGCGCGGTATATATGTCAGCAGCATATACCAATAGGCCATCCATTAATGACATGCGATCTTTTGCTAACAGTAGTTGAGTCAAGTACTCGGCTGAGTCCTTGTCTGTATCAGGAATAGGCGTCGGTGTGCCGCCCATAAGCAGTGTCACTATGTGTGCTAGCGCCGGGTCACTTGCTTGCAATGAGACCAGGTCTGTGTCCCTCTGCTCAGGTGTCAAGTGAACGGCACAACCCTGTGGCGCATCCCTTTGGTTGCGACTCGTTGCCCTTGTGATTGCGTAAACCATTGCTGGTGGTTCCGTGGGCAGCCATTCCGGGAGAAGCTCCCAAGGAATGCCATCCACGGCACCTGCTTTAGCTAAAGTATCAGTCTGGTCATTGAACTGTTTGTCGCTACCTGGTATTGTGGAATGTCCTCTGACCTTTTTCCAATAGACCTGCATATCGTGGGTGTTAACCACGTGGTCGCATGCTATGATCAAATCTTTGTGTTTTACTGGTTTACGTCCAGCAGTCAGAAAGTTATTTCTGCGCCAGTTTGGAAGGTGGCACGTGAAACTAAGCCTGGCATAATTCGAATCAGTACAGAGGACTAGCTCTTTGATGCCGTTATCAGCCGCATCTCGTAATGCGATAAGGGTGGCCGCTATCTCCGCGTATTGCGAGGTTTGTGGTCCCAGTTTTAGGCTCTGAGGTTCACTAGGCGTGTCATCTAACCATACAATGCCCGCCCCTGCTTGTCTAGTGGGTTGGGTGTAAGAGCAACCGTCAACATATACCGTGGGCATGGTTTTGCAGATATTTTCGTCAAAGTAATGGTGACGAGTGGGTAGAGGTGGGGATATGTCATGAAGCGTTACGTCTGGGTCAAGGGGATCCTGCGTGCACTTCTGACATATGGCTAGTCCTGACCCAAGAGGCATTTTATGGTTCTGTGCGTACTTTACCTCGACATTGTGGCTCTGAAAGGTCATAAGCCATTTGGCAATGCGAGAGTTGGTAACGGCACCTTCGCGTAGGCGTTGGCTGTTAAGGAAAGTCACTGGCTGATGGCATGTCTCTACTATAACCTTCTGCCCCCCCACGTAGTTGGCGAAATGGCTAACCGCCCAAACGGTGGCCAGCAGTGCTTTTTCGCATTCGGTGAACCTCTGTTCAACGTCGCTAAGGCCTTTGCTAGCATAAGCGACCACTCTCCTGTCTGTATCGTGGATTTGGTACAAACCAGCGGAAATACTCCGTGGGGAGAAACCCGCTTCCAGGTAGAACTTCCTGGAGGAATCAGGGTAGGCTAAACATGGAGCGGAGCAGAGAGCTCTCTTCAGTGTGGACAGGGCAGTGTCCTGTGCCTTGCCCCAAGTAAATGAGACATCCTTCTTGAGGAGTTCGTTAAGTGGTCGGGCGATTTCTGCATAGCCTTCGATAAACTGTCGGCTGTAATTGCAGACACCTAGGAAGCTACGAAGTTCTGACACGTCTGTGGGGGTTTTTAGGTTTTGCATACCCTGTATGCGGCTAACTTGTGGTTCGACACCACAAGGTCCCACCAATAATCCGACATAATTCACTTTCTTTCGCAGCCACTGGGCCTTTGAGAGCACAATCTTTGCTCCTGCGGCGGATAGCTGGCCTAACACGTGGTCTACCTCTTGTAAGTGGGCCGATAAGGTCTTGCTTCGGATAAGTATATCGTCCACAAAGATTACCGAGCCCCGAGCCGCTGCGTCTGGGCATGCTTTGTTCAAAAAGATGTTGAACTCGGCGGGCGAATTACAAAAACCAAAAGGCAACCGGCAGAAAGTGTATTGTCTATTGGCGAACGTGAATGCTAACTTATGTTGATCGCGGGGATCAATTGGCAAAGTCCAGAACCCTGAGGCAATATCAATTGTGCTAAAAACCGTAGCGTCTCTGACGCGTGGCAGCTCTTGTTCTAACTGGGTCATGGGCCATCTAGACAAAGGAGTCAGTTTATTCAGCTGTCTGTAATCAATAGTTGGCCTCCAAGCCCCATTCTTTTTCAAAACCGGCCAGAGAGGAGAATTGTAGACACTGTTACATAAACGTATGATACCCTTTTCTAGCATGGCTGTGACTGTTTGCTGGACTTCGTCATAGGAAGCTAGGGGAATTTTGTATTGACGCACATATGATGGCGGCGCGCCAGGTTTAGTCGGTATACGTACGGTGTGAATGTTGGTGAGACCGCAGTCAAGAGAGTTCTTGGCGAAAACCGATCTGTGTTTGTACAACACATGTCTAAACTCGGCGTGAAACGCCGGATCAGCGGTTGCGTCTCCCAAGGCCAAAGCTTGAGTTAAATCGGCGTCGAAACCATCATAGGGTTCCGGCCGTGACGGGGGTCCAGACACTGAGGTGTCAATGGGGTCCACCGTGCGTAGGTCTCTTACTGCAGGCATGCCCTCTCGTGAGATATTGTAAACCAGCATGTGGTCTTTATCGTCTAATTCTACCCTGCCCACTGATTCGCTGTCAATGGGTAGTTGGGAAACTAGAGAGATGGCGCCAGTAGGTAGTGAGGTGGTTGAGTCAGGGAAACGGGAGTCTCGTTTTAGCAGCGCCGGAATTTTTCCGATTACAGGAATGATCAGGCTGAAATCATAGAATTCGGTACTGATCAACAAACCCAAATCTGTACCCTTACGTAAAATGACGTCAGTGTTCAATTGGTTAGTTACCAGTAAGTATGCAGACCTGCCCTCCACGTCCAACATGGGCGTGCCTTGGAAGGTCAGTCCCTTGTTAGTGAAACTGATGGAGGGCTGGAAGAAAACTAGATTCTGGTGTAACTCGTGACCGGGTTTGATATTCAATCTGACTGCCACCTCCGCCATACGTGATGGGACAACAATATCATGTTCACTGAGAACTCCACACACTTGTGGCATAGTCTGACCCGCTACGATCTGTGTGTCTGAAAGCATGGTGTCGTCTCTCAGGAGAGGTGTTAATGCCCAAAGCACGTTGTTGAGAGTGTCTACTGTCACTGCCAACCTGATTGCTAAATCAGCCCCTAGCAGGGCTTCCTGTTTGAGTCCAGGGACCACTAAGAAAGCCTGATGTAACGTACGGTTCCCCAGGGTGAGCGTCAAAGCGCACACGCCCGTAGCCACAAGGTTTGTGGGTTTAGGGGTGCCCAGGGGAAATCGGAAACTTTTCTGGTTTAGTGTGAGTGCAGGAGTAGCACTCTGGAGTTGGGAGAAAGTATCTGTACTAATAGCAGACCATTCCGACCACAACGCCAAGCCCACCTCTCGTATGTGTCTGCCGTTGAGTGCGATTCCAGCCGGAATTCGCGGACAGTACTGGTCATCACGTAGTGAGGGACCAAGGATGCACAAGAAGTTCTGTCGCTGTTGGTGAAGGTCTCCACGACCACCGACAAGCGTTGTCGGAGTCGCATGAGACGCTCCCGTGTTTGCGTCTAGGCTATTAATCTCTGGAAATTCCTCACTATCCAGAGGCATCGGTTCTCGTAACTCAGTGGAGATTGTTAGATCTGCATAATCTATCCTTGGTTCCAGTCTCTCCAGTAAATCGCGTCCCACTAGTAGTGGGACATGGCTTACTGGCGAGACATATATGGGGTGGATCATGGACCAGGGGCCAATCTGAACTTGACAAAGAGCCACCTTGTCTAGCTTAGTGGTGGACAAGGCATATGGCCTAACCACGATGGGGTGATGACACAATTTAATGTCCCGCCGGTTTTGTAGCGCTCGACCCTGTAGTATGCGAAACAGGTCTTCTGACATCAGGGTGACATCTGCCGCCGTGTCTAATAACGCGTCGTGTGTCACAGCCTGTTCGAGTGTCACTGATAAGTACAACTTTCGTCGAGCTCCTTTTTTTATGATTTTGGCTAAAACCTGACGAAAACCAGGGGCTGACCTTGGTTCTCGTGGGCTTTCAGTCTCGTCATGTGAGCTCGATTCTTGTTGTATAGTCAGGACTTCCCAATCCTGGTTCTCTAGGGAGGGGTCATACTGGACTTCATTATTTTCGGGCGTGGTTGCGCCCGAATAGTTGTGCCCTGCCTCATCGGCCTGGGTTATCCCCTGGTTTTGTTCCACTACCATATCGAATAGCAGAGTGGAATTCCCCTCTGGTGAGGGGCTGGGTGGTTTGGTCTGGGGAAGTGGGTATTGTTTAATTACCGTTGTTGCTAACGATAAACTCAGGACGTCCTTTGATTTTTCGTCGGTCGTCTGATTTACCCCTGATTTAGTGGCATTTTTCTTTGATTTACCCTTTTGACCCTTTCTGTTTTTATTCATGTTCATGTTCTTTTGAACTGCAACTAGTAACTCAGACAATTTATCGGTGATATTAGCAATGCTTTGATCTGTACCACCCACAGCGCCTGATGGTTGACTAGTTTTCCGTGTTTCCGACTCTAGTACCCGGAGGGATTGTGGGTCATCCGATTTATCGTCTTTGAAACGTATTGTACGAAATGGACTCGGACTGCGCTCCCGTGCCCTGAAAGGGGGCGGGGTTTTGTCGCGAATATTTGCAAAAGGTTTATTTTTCGCATCATTGTTCCGACCCCTGTCGTCGTGATGGCGGTCAACAGAAGGTGACCGGTTTCGGCTCCATGAAGTGTTTGAAGGTTCATGGGGCCGGTACCGTTCACGCGTGTCCTGTCCCCTTTCACGGGAAGAGGACCGGCGATTTTGCCAAGGAGAGTCATCTCTTATGTTGGATCGCTTCTGTTCGCCCCTTTCAAAGGAAGGAGACCTCTCGCGACGTCTTGTGTGATCCGATTGGTTACTGCGGCCCTGGCGGTTATCGTCCTGGCGGGAAATCACGTTTTTACTATTTCTAGTTTCGTTTTCTCGTGGGTGACCACCTTCAAGTTCCATGCTGCAAATGTCATGGGCCTTCGGTTTAATACGCTCTCTCTCAAACGCTTCGCGTGCCAAGCGCCGAAGTTCGGTTATTTTAACACGCGTAGGATCGACGCCCAGCGGAAATTGTTTCTTAATAGAAGTATGCAGATTAGTCATGAACAGGGCTTTGAAATGTGTGTCTTCTTCCATATCGGGTAAGTTACTGTCGCCGAAGTAAGCTCTACGCAGCCGAGTATAGAACACGTTCACGGTTTCTGTCTTAAATTGTCGTATGTCCATAGCCGCTACGACGCCGCCTAAGACTTGGTGATCCGCAAATTCTTCGATCATTGCCAACCGTACCGTATGCCAATCTTGCATCGTTTCGAGGGGTTGGCGTTTCAGAAAACTGCTTACCTCGCGAGTTGCCGTAAAGCATATTAAGCTCACTTTAGTGTCAGTCGATACAGGTTCGTACGATCTCAGATGATAATCTATTTCTTCTAAGTACGTATGTGTATCTGGACATTTATTTGGATCAAAGCGGTCCATAAATCTAGCAATTTTACGGATAGCTTCATCTTCTAGACGTTGCTCTCGGCGTCTTGTGCCGTTCGCGGTAGTTGGTGGAGCTACATATGACTGTCCATTAACGAAGTTACTAGTTAGCGGTGCTACATATGACTGTGCATATGGGGAACTGGCAGCGCCACTTTTAGCCCCCCCTGGTATTACGGCCTGGGGGGGTGAATAGGGGTTAAGGTTAGGATTGGGTGGGAAAATCGTGGTTGGAGGAGGAACAGGAGCCAACCCTGTCGGTCCTGTGGTGACTGGGAGCCCATGGTTGTAGCCATTTTCACGTTTTGCTTCGTGGGCGGCCATAATTCCATCTATTTTTAGGCTCCGTGCCTCGTGTTCAGCCGTTTTATAAGCTGTTCTCCACGACTCGGTTTCCCTCGTCTGGTCTCTCCCTCGATTTTCCCAAACAATCTTCTCCTCTGCGTGTCTATTTATTAGCTCCGTTTGTTCACCAATAATATGCGCTTTTCGTGCTAACTCGTCGTTTTTTGAACCTACTACGTCTAACAACTCCGTCTTGGTCTTAGTTAGTTCAGCGACGGTCGCATTCAATTCATCGATAGCTACGGTTTTATTCGCATGCCAATCAGTTAGCTTAGTTAATTCGTCATGTTGCGTAAGTTGTTCTGCCGATATTTGATCGATTTTAATGTTTGCTTGGTTTATATTCTGCTTTAAACCCTCATTTTCCCCTTTGAAAGCATCCATGACCTCTGGGGAGTGTTCGGCTTTTAAGCTGCTTATTTCTGTTTTTGCTAGTTTCAGCTGTTCTTCCGATTGCGTGAGCTGGGATTGGAGTTGTGCGAGCTTGCTTTGCATTTGTAGCCTTTGACATTCTACTTCAGTTTGGGTCCTTATTAAACTAGAGTTTTGTCCGAGGGCTTTTTCTAATTTAGTTTGTACGACTTGGCTGTTATCAGTTACGATCTGTACCTGTTGGCGGAGTGTTTCATTTGACGCCAAATCAAGGACCCGCAAACGAATTGAACTTCCCAGAAATTGCCCAGCTAGCAGTTCTTTTTCGGTTTTAGAGTAACCACGTGATTCTGCGTGTGCTGCAGCTATCGTTTGGATATTAGAGTGAGTTTTGGCAGCACTCATTTTGGTAGTGGACGGGGTATCGTCTATAGTCAGACCAGTCGTTGCCTGTACGACTCGTATCAGGCTTATGATTGAATCCATTCCGCCTGAAAATCCTTTAGCAATATAACAATACTCAAAAACACCACACCGCTGTCTGTCTCATAGTTCTGGCCACGGGAGGCAAAGGTTGGAAAACAGCGTCTCTCTACTATCAGTCAAGTAGAAACAGTATTGTACCCCTGAATGCGCACGAATGAGACAAAGGGAAAAATATATCTTTCTGTTTTTATCTTCTGTTTGTTCTGTAATTATTGTCTCGTACTTAACCCCCCTTTTATTTACTCCCTTACTGCTTATCAAATAATCCAATGATAATTTGAAAAGGAAGAAAGAGAGCAAATAAAATTAAAGGTATGAGGGTCGAACCAACAATAACACAAAACAAACGTTAAATCCAAATTGTAATTTAAGCAATTTTCTAAATTCAAAATATAACCAAATTAAAATTGTAGCCTGGAAGGCAAAAAAAAAAACTTTTTTTTTGAAAAAAAAAAATTATAATAATAAAAAAAAATTAAAACTTAAGATTCCAATTAATTAAAATTCGAGTTTGAGAAAGTGAAAAAAAAAATTCCAAATTTAAATCAAAAAAATTATTCAATTGTTTCTTAATTTTTTTTTTTATCTTTCTCAAAATAAATCAATCAACGAGGTTTAATCAAACAATACTGAATTAAAACTCATTCAAAGTTGCATGCAATGATTCCTTGGAATCGGATCAATTGAGCAAGTCACACATCACCTAATCAATGGCCTCCTGCCAAAACAGAGTTAAATTAAACCATGAGGTATATCCCATCGCCCAATCAAAACTGCCTTGTCAAAACGTCAACGACCAAGCAACGAGAAACATTAAACATCAAATCACCCTGCAACTGAAAATAGAGTCGGCTTAAAATATAACCGTTTTAATGGTCGAGTGGTTATGATCTGTGGAGGTCTAATCACACGACCACCTAGGTTTATCCAAACAGTTTAGAATTGAATTTGTGTGGACCCAGCCGAGATTAGATAGCGCAATTAAATGTATTGCAGTAACTAAGCCCAGGCAGGTCTAAATTAATAAAAGTTTATTCCCTTAAACAAATGTCTCGGTCGCTCGCACACACGGCAGAAACTGTTCCACCTTCACTCAAATAACAGCACAAAAGAGACGGCAGTAACCCAATCAGTCACTCCGGGTGAAAACGATCAACCAGCAGCACAGTGTTGTCTCCAGTATTACCACATACCAAAGAACCCAATAACACGATGCAGCTACTTATGGTGCTAAAACCATATAAAGCAATGTATGCTATTATATCCACCGAGTGGTATAATAAAACAGCTCAAACCTAAACACAGCGTGCAACGTTTTGTTAACACATGCAAGCTAACATGCTAACACAGCCACTAGATGGGGCGCTAGACTGCGTTCTATGTAAGGGGGTTGGCCGCGGTGCACGTACAGACACGTACGTCACGGCTTGGATCCTCCTATTTAGAGGAGGTCCGAGTCTGCCAAACAACAATGGCGGTCTCGTAAGAGAACGCAACCTTTCGTCAGGGCACCGACAGAAGGTTGTGGCGTTGGGTTAAGTCACGTGACTATTTTCCAACACTCAAAATGGCGTATACTGAAATAAACAGCACACAGGCCCTAGCAGCTGAACTGCTAAGTATGTTCACTCCTGTTTTGGCTAACAACAGTACAACAATAGCACTCTACGGGAACCATTTAAGTTAAAAGGTCATACTAAACCGAAGCATTTTTCTGTCCTATCCCTATATGCACTTATTAAATTGTCTATCGTCTCACGACACAGGTTCCAATCTCGTTTCAGTATGACACACCAAAATGCCAAAAATAGAAAGCGATTGACATACAGTTCGTCGCTGGTTAATACCCGGACAGCTTACGCCCGTGGTTTAAATGCGACCGGGCCTTAGGAACACTTAGAAGTATAACCCGTTTTTTTTTTTCTTCTCTTCACACAAAACTGTCCTCTGCAGCGGGCCAGTACTTTAGTGATTGTTAGAGATGCGTGGCTTTAACGCGTCCACCCCTGTTTTGCCAGCAAAATAGGAGTTTAAACGTTCAGATTACATATAGCGCGATATGCCGATCACGTGATCTGAAATAAATGTACAAAATGGAATCTCAACAACCATATTACCGTCAATAACTCACTTGGGGGGCACCATAATGTAGTCAGATTCTTAGCAGAAATATTGGCTGGTCATAAACAGTCAATTAAGCTTATTGGAAACTTATACATTGTAAGTTCGCAATAACCTCGTTATTCTTGCTTATCGCCTTGCATTAAAATAAACGTCTCTCTTGAGAGGACGTGAGTCTTTGAATTAATGTTGGTAAATGGTTGCACGAAACTCCACAGTATACATCTAAACTGAACACAATAATCGTACATCGAAATAAATGCAATTGAACAAATTGATAATGGTATAACAATTGTGGGTATTTTTATTATATCGATTACTGGTTTACAAATGATTACAACACACAATACATAGCAATACCCTTTGTCTAGTAACCCACCTGTTTGAGCATGAGTCAAACGTGAAGATTATTAGCAAACGAATGTGCCGATCTGCATTGATCAGATATGATCTCCTTGCTGCTTTGGTAACCGCTCGACCGGGTTTTGTCCGTTACCAAACAGCGAGAAAGATTCAAAATTGAATCTGATGACTACAGATACAACAATTACTGGTGGGTATTGCTTTAATTACAAAACATATTTGCTTGAACGCGCACGTCCTTAAACTACACACAGTTAATGGGCTGTGCTATGGTTTAGGGCGTCATCTCATATGAACCAAGCTATTCGATGGCTGTAAATATGATATCCACAACAGCTACCAAATACGAATATTTAATAGCTACGGTGAGTAACACATTTCAAAGGAGCCTATCAAATACAGTCCATCTGGGATGGTAAGGGTGCATTCGTGAAGAAAACAATAATGAGAAAAGGTAAAGATAGGAGAAAGTAGAGTAGGGTAGAAGGAAAGTATAAGGTTTCTAGCGTGCCTCTCTCTCTCTGGACTAGAATCGGAGGCTAGGGTCCTATGCTCTATTCTGGCGGAAGAGGGAGCTCTCGTTTTAGCTTTGCGTTATTAATAAGGAGACCAGTCATAATGACGGTGATGAATTCATTCGCCCAAACCAACCTGCTTGTTGCTGCCCGAACGGCTCGGTGATCTCCTAGGTAACAGGATACCGGGGAAAACAAGATGGTTTTCTTCTCCTCTTAATTGCGTGTAAATAGCAAACGCAAAAGCTAATTCAAGCTTTGAAAACACGGATATCTCAGAGAAACTCTTGCGTGTGGTTCTCTTAGGTCCACGAGTATTTCTCTAAGTCCGCGAGGAATTGACTTAAAGTCTTGGCAGGAGAGATGGTGTAACAACGACCTTTCGGTCGGCTTGCCGTTGAAAAAGAGAAAGAGGAGGGAAAAACACATGGATATATATCTGTATCTTTGGCGGGCGTTTCCTTTGTTCTCCAAAAGAAATGCCCCCACCTTCTAGCGTGCTATTGAAATTTAAAACAACACCGCGACAAGCACTTTTCCAGACCTTCCCTTTGAAGTAGGCCTGGTTCCTGTCGCTGGACATTCCTTATGCTAAAATAAACACACACACCCCCACCCCACACACAATATGTCTTGCAAAGTGTTGACACTTACTGCCAGTGCGTGTAGTATTCAGTGATGCTTCCTGCTGTGTGTATGGGTTTGCAGTTTTGTGCGTGTGCTTTAAACTGAGCAAATTATTAGTTCACTTAGGGGTGAGGGCTGATAACATCAGCAGATGTTACTTTGTATCCTGTTGCTTGCATTCTAAGGAAGAGACTTCGCAGAGTCAGGGGATTAATAAAAGTTCTGACCAAACTCTCTCACCCCCCCTCTGTTTGAGCGTTTGTCCCAATTTAGCATAATCAGCCAAATTGGCTCTTTTGATCATGCTACACACCCACGACTCGATGCCTATGCTTGGAGAAATAGGCGGCATGGGTTGCAGCAGAGCCATCTAATAGAAGAGTTACGATGAGCGGGCAGAAACCGAGCACTGTTCATGCAGCCTGAAAGGCGGACAAATGGAGTTTCGAATACATTGTTTTCAACGACGGCAGTGCAAATAAGAAGCCATTTAGGCATGTGTGCAACATGACATGTTTTAAAAGTATTATTCAGGACGACTAAAGTCTCTGTAATGTGTTTGTCATACGATTACTACAAACAATCTAAAATAAGGGATTTAAGAATACTAAAGCTGGGCTGTTGCTTCTGTACCCTTCTACCCATTTGTGGAAGAAGAGCCACGCCATTGAACTGGCCCCATGAAGTGAACTGAGTTTCGTAACTCCGTCTTACTCTATGGGTCTGTTTTACAGGTAAGTACTTATGGTGCGCCAGGGAAGTGTTTAACATTAAATTAAACGCACAGTCTGTCTTTAAAGACAGGAATTGGCTCATTGCTAACATTTCTGCTATGCTTAGCCCAGGAACAGAGGCGTGGTGTTTTTCCTATGCTCAGCCAGGAAAAGAGGTATGGCGTTACCACGCTGCTAACACTGCTGCTAAATGATTGATTTGAATTCTATCAGTGTTACGGCTTAGATGATACTACACCGTGACTGAAGCTAATTTGCCTTAAAGTCAACTTTAGCTATATCCATGTCATTTTAAAGCGATTCATAGCTGTTCTCATGCTGCTTCTGTCTCCATTTCCTGAGCGACAGCCCTTTATACTGATGAGATGAACCTTGGATGCTGGGAAGGTCCTCCCCATGGGTTGCTGCATACAGTCTTCATCGCAGCTGCAGCCATTATCGGATAGGCTCACATTGGTGGTATACGTGGATCTGCTGCTACTGAAACCATGAGGCAGGTCATCAGTTAATCAATCCGCATCTTCACCTAGGCTGCTTTTGTTCTATTAATTCTATATTCACATGCAGTCGCTCAGCCACCTAAGTAGTGTTTCGGTTGAAACATCTGTATCCTTGATATGTTGACATGGACGCAGCTCCTTCTACGGTCTTGGGGGAAGAGTATGAAGGGAGATGGGTTGCAGATAAATGGCTGAATTTAATACTTGCCGGAAGATGCAAGTCTTCCGTGTTATTTGAGCTACCTTATAAGCAGCGGTAGCATGCTTTTGGTCGGATAAAAACCTGGAATGGGAAACGGATCAGTCATAATGAAGGAATCAGCATCACCCATCAATAAGGACCATCGCTCAGTGGTATAACTTGGACCTGTGTTATGGATTATTTCATTCTAAGAGCTGTTCTAATTCCAGGTTTGTCAACATAGAGATGCTTGTCCTGTTTAATTTCATGTTCTAGCTCAGAGGCCATGCTGATGGTTTCGAAGCTGCCTGGTAACCTTAAATCAAACCATGGTAAATTATTCCTGCCTTCTCTTAATGCAGCTGCAAGCTCATGAGGTTACAGTATGTTGCAGGGTCCTATTCATCTTTCCAAGTTGCTTTCTGTGTAGCCTATCATAGTAGTGCTTTTAGTTAATTGTTTAAATCTCAAAGGCATTATAACTGGCATTCAGCTTTACTCCAGATCTTCAGTGAGTTATCTACTGGCATTCTATAATATATATATATATATATATTTTTTTATACCTTCTATGTGGTGAATCCTATGCATGATATTTCCACTTCTGACTTTGCTTGGATGCCCACCATTAAATCACTCAAAACAACTAATTTCATTAAGGTATATCCGTGACAGCAACTAACACTGGTCTTTGTCCTTTCTCTTCCATGCCTCGTTTTCTGCCATGATGTCCATCCGCAATGTCATGAGCCCCTATTCATGATGGATTCCGGGAAGCCATGGCCGGTCCTGCAAAAGCTGCTTCTTCTGTGTCAAGGCTGTGGGCTGCCTCCTAATCGCTACACGTCACACTCTTTAGGATCGGCAGCAGCACCAAATGCTACAAGCTTTGGGCTGGTGGTCTTCTGCAGCTGATGAAAGCTATGCTCTGCTAAACTCGGATGCTTTTTTCAGGCTCAGACTAATGAGCTCTGAATTATGTTGGTTACGTTGCTGCTGCTACATATTTTCATTATTTTGCTCCTTATGCTGCAGGATATTATTAATACTCTTAACTGTTTTTCTGCATGATCTTTCTGTTTCTTAGGCCGGTGGTCTCTGCTGCTTACGAAAGCTATGTTAGACTAGTCTTGAAAGATATTTTACAGGCTCAAATACTAACTAGTCGTGAATAGTGTGTAATTTGCTGCTGTTTTTTCTTACTTACTACATAAGTACAATTCATTCTTAAAACTGTATTTTGCGTATAACTGTTGCAGAACTTGCCGCATTGCAGCGTTGCCGCATCATGATCATGCATGCGATCATGTTGCAAGCTAAAATTTGAAGCTCCAGGTGGTAGACTACTGGGTACTGATTTCAGATATTAATGATAATGATAGAATGTCCCTTTCGGTGATCCTGGTTGGGTTGGGTTATTTGTGCAGTGGGTCATGTTGGTTTTGCAGCGCGCAGCAAACCAGGACACCGTTTAGGACTCCTGAATTTCAGGGATCAACAGGCGCTGTACTGTTGAACACATTGACCTAGTCATCACATAATGCTAGAACAGGCGCTGTACTGTCGAACAGGCGCTGTACTGTCCAACACATTGACTAGTCATCACATAATGCTAGCATGACCTATGTCTGATCCATGTCCTATGACCCTTGTCGCTGCGCGGAATGGATATCGGTATGGTCTTCCTGTTACAGGAAACAACAGGTGCTCTGTTGTACACATGTATAGCTTAGGGTTGGTGATGATCTGCTTTTTGGGGGTTTCGGATGTTTTGCGCTGTTGGGGGATTCAGAGTCCCTATGGTTGGGACTGATGCGCTTGACCTGAGTACCTAAAAGCAGATCCAATACATCGCCAAACCATAATAAATATATTGCATTGATTATCTTATATTCAATAAATATATATTACATCCTCCTTGAGTTGTCTGACTGAAATGAGCATTTGCGCCTGTCGTAGACATGCGCAGAGCAAGTTCAGTCAGGGAACCTCAGTCAGCGCGCCGGCCGTTAATTGGGCCACCGCAGCATCAAGCTCTCATCCACATGATTCACTCAGCCAATCACACGCTCACCCAATCTCTCATACCGGCTACTTGAACCAGAGGGGTTGCAGTCCTCTGCCTTCTTGCTTGCTTACACTGCTGTTGTATCAACGTGCTGTTGTCATACAACCTGCGCTCAACTCTGCTTGCTTTAGCCTACTGCCGTTGTATCAGCGTGCTGCTGTCATACAACTTGCGCTCATTCTGCTTGCTTACTGCTGTTGTATCAGCGTGCTGCTGTCATACATCCTGCGCTCAATTCTGCTGCTGCTGCCTTTTTGTATACTGCGTGCTGCTGTATACAAAGTGCTCACCCACCTCCACCCCAGCTACCACCTGTCGTTTTGGATCTACTGTTTAGGTACGGGGGATTCAGAGTCCCTATGGTTGGGACTGATGCGCTTGACCTGAGTACCTAAAAGCAGATCCAATACATCGCCAAACCATAATAAATATATTGCATTGATTATCTTATATTCAATAAATATATATTACATCCTCCTTGAGTTGTCTGACTGAAATAATATTATGTCTGTCTGTCTGTCTGTCTGTGCGTGCCGTAAACATGGAGTGCTGTCACTGTGTGGGACTGGGGAGTTATATCAGTGCGCTCATGCAGCGCTGTGTTGCATGCCCAAAAGAACAGTGTGTGGCGGCTGCGTGCGTAGAGAGAGAGAGAGGGGGGGGGGTCCCAGACGGCACGACACATGCACGTTATGAGTGTAATTTTATCACCATAGATTTCACTGTGTAGGCTATAGTTTATGAATGGAACACATTGATAAAGGTCCCCCCTGCTGCGTTTCCAATTGCTGCGAATGACAGTGTGAAGGCAAACCGCAGCCAATTAAATATGCAAGAATCCCAATTTCCCCGCCCATACGGATCTGAGTCTACCGAAGTATTAGGTGAGAATCTGACCTCACACTCTCCAACAGACATCCTCAGCCACACTCCAAAAGTGGCAGCACCTGTCACTCATTAGTAGGCTAATCACTCTGTGAGGACTTAGGAGTGCATATGTGTGGACTTCCTTTTCTCCACAACGGACTGTTTAGATTCTAAACCCCTTCTTGTTTCTTTTCCCTGTGTGCGATCACTCAGCAATAATTAAGGTGAAACAGAACACAAAGATGAGTAGTAGCCTATTTATTGTTTAACACGCACGCAGCACCTCTAGCTCTCTACGTCTCTCTCTCTCTCTCTCTCTCTCTCTCTCTCTCTCTCTCTCCCTCGTGTGTGTGCACTGCTGCGCAATGTCACAGACGCGATCAATAATATATAGCATAAATAATAGGCAAAATATAACACTTTCCCTTTCCCTCCATCTGTGACTGTGAGCTCCTCTCTCGTTCATGCACGCCTGCTCAAATTAGCAGCAACTGTTTGCGTAAATGATTTTTTTTTTCGTTGGGGGGGGGGGTGCTGTTGGGAGTCAGGTTGGTGAGGCCCGGTCGTGCTGTCTCACCCCCCGGCCCGGCCCAGGACGTCGCTTTACTGAAAACGAGTGCTTCCAAACTCTGATGGAAACTCTTGCCATCAGAGTTTGGAAGCACTCGTTTTCAGTAAAGCAGCGTCCTGCTGCCTCTTGCATTTCATGTGCAAATTCAAAACAGGTGGTGCACAGGGCAGTTGAGTGATATCTAACGAGCACTTCCAAACTCCAGCACTTAGAAAAATAATCACCTGCATGGACAAAAAGTAGCTCATACCATGTCTACAGTGGATTTTTATTAAACAAACACTTAGAGCATACATGGTCAACTGGCGGCCCAGGGGCCACATTCGGCCCACACCTTCACTTATTGTGGCCCTCAGGTTAATGTCAGAATACTGATATATTATTGGTTCCAGCTGTTTACAATTCCACAACATGCAAACATGACCCGCTGTAATTACTTCAGTCTAAATTAGTAGCTCAATGCTCAACACACGTATAATTAAAGGCGTTTGAAATGACATAAGAATGTTAATTTTCAGGATTCCAATTCAAAAATAGCAAAAAATAATTCAAGATTTCAATTCGAATATAGCAAAAATAGCAGATCTACAAGCTGAAAACGCGACGTGTTTTGAGCTTGTAGATCTGCTATTTTTGCTACGACAGCAATGTGGCCCCTCTGGAGTGAGTATGTAAATATAGTGGCCCTCTCCATGGTCAAAGTAGCCCAACCATGACTTAGAGGATAGAAAGAGAATCATTCAAGCTTTCCGTACAGCTGCAATGTTGGTTGTATGTTGGATGATTGGGCTGTCTATGGGAAGTTGCACCTTGTTAGCACCTTGCCATTAATGTATATGGTATAAGATGGCCGCTGTTGCACCACTCAAAAAGACTAAACACCATACAAATATTATGAACACCCCTCTACAGTGCTTTGGCACCTATTCCCAATCAACAGGATTGCCAACAACACTGCAGATCAGACAGGCCGCTGGTGACCCACAGATAATTGATCTTCCGCACAGTGTCAATAAATGAACACATTAAAAAAACATTGTAGTTATCTCGTGTTGTTAACTTAAACATGGTCTATATGTTGTACACAAGGAACGAAACATTATGCAAAACAACACGACTCAACAGTCACTTCCAATCCAGCAGCTGGTGATGTCAATTAGTCATTTTGACTCAGGGGTGTGTGTGTGTGTGTGTGTGTGTGTGTGTGTGTGTGTGTGTGTGTGTGTCCAATCCAAATCACAATGTTGCACATTAAGCAATATCAAGATTTGTATGAAATGCATACAAACAGCAGATCTACAAGCTGTCCAAATATCACAGCGCGCCACACTCATATCATATCATCATATCACACAAAACAATGCTTCTAACTAACTACTAGCTGCTTTATCAAGAAACATCAAATTCCTTTAATGATAATTAAGCAGTTAATTAGCTAAGCCAGTGCACCATTGGTCCTTCCAGGTGGTCCCCAGCTAAATGAATGATTGTCATTTTGATAGGTGGTACCAACATCAATACAGAATGGAATTGTGGACAAAATCTTTTATAGAAGTGTATATTTGTTAGTCTCTAGTCTAAATGTTCTGATGAATTGAAAATGGTGGACCCTATTGTAAACAAGTGTAATGCTGTCCACAGTAACAGTCTTTGTATTGAGTTGTGCTTTCATGTGAAATGTAGCCATGCTGCAAAACTGTTACTTCAATCAATCTTATCCAACACAACAAAACATTCTAATAGCCTATATAGTTTTGGGTCTGAGTAATTATCATGATCTCATCAAACGGTGGTCCATGGCTCAGATGGGTCTGAGAGGCTAAATGTCATCAGATGGTGGTTCCGTGGCTCAGATGGGTCTGAGAGGCTAAATGTCATCAGATGGTGGTTCCGTGGCTCAGATGGGTCTGAGAGGCTAAATGTCATCAAATGGTGGTTCCGTGGCTCAGATGGGTCTGAGAGGCTAAATGTCATCAAATGGTGGTCCGTGGCTCAGATGGGTCTGAGAGGCTAAATGTCATCAAATGGTGGTTCCGTGGCTCAAGATGGGTCTGAGAGGCTAAATGTCATCAAATGGTGGTCCGTGGCTCAGATGGGTCTGAGAGGCTAAATGTCATCAAATGGTGGTTCTGTGGCTCAGATGGGTCTGAGAGGCTAAATGTCATCAAATGGTGGTTCCGTGTCTCAGATGGGTCTGAGAGGCTAAATGTCATCAGATGGTGGTCTGTGGCTCAGATGGGTCGGAGAGGCTAAATGTCATCAGATGGTGGTCCGTGGCTCAAATGGGTCTGAGAGGCTAAATGTCATCAGATGGTGGTCCATGGCTCAAATGGGTCTGAGAGGCTAAATGTCATCAAATGGTGGTTCCGTGGCTCAAATAATAATAATAATAATAATAATAATAAAACTTTATTTGTATAGCACCTTTCATGACATGAAATGCAGCTCAAAGTGCTTTACAGAACAATGGAGAATAAAAGAAAAGCAAGGCAACGACATTAAAAAACAAGCAGTAATGCAATACAGTGAGGACATGAATAACAAAAAATAAAAAATAAAAGATCAATTAAAAGCAATGTTGTAGAAATGGGTCTGATATAGGGCTAAATGTCATCAAATGGTGGTTCCGTGGCTCAAAAGCAGAATAAACAGGCTAATGGACCTTGAAAACCACTGAGCTAAATAAGCCGACAGGTAGCCCAAGCCAACACCTGCAAACACTCACCTGATAGTTTGATAGACCGCAGACTGAGGACTGTTAGTTTCCACAGCTTCTTGTAGAAGCTTTTGTTGTTGTTTTCAAAAACACCGACGGCCTGATCGATGTCAATGAAATGTTATGTTTACGAGTTATTCATGAAAACAAACGGCTTATTGTAGCAACAAACACTCTAGCAGCGTGGTGGGGGTGTGGTTATTGGTTTTACCACAAGGTGGCGTGAGCGACCGGAGGAATTCAATACATCCCGTGCACCGCAGCTCAAGGAACCCCCCGCACGCACGCTCGCACGGCATGCACCCACGCGCGCGCGCACACAAACACACACTGCACACACACACACACACACACAGTACACACAAACACACACGCACAATTTATTTATGTATTTTATTCATTCATTCATTTCATGACAGTGAAACTGAATTGGCTGCATTGAAGTGTATGATTCAACTTTTCATGGTTTATATTACATTGTTTTAAAATGTTTAAAATGTTTACTATAGCAGGCCTATAGTAAACAGGCATGACGAAATATTAAAGAAGAGTAAAGCTCCAGTTACCACGTATTGCTGTACTGCAATATATTTTGATTTTGTTATGGAATATTTTATATTGGGTAAAATATACCCGTGTTTGGTGATGGTGTGACAAAGAAATATGTTTAAACGCCCAATGCATTCTCTATGGCAATAGCACAAACTTTGGCATGCTACTAAAAGGTATTATCATTCATTTATCATTGTTAAGTTCACTCTGCATATCCACGGGCATAAGAGCATGATGATGCCAGAACAAAACATGGGCTATGGAAGAGATGTGTTTAATAAAAACCCAATTAACTGCTAGACGGTCCCAGTCCCAGTCACCGTCTCTGTCTCATGTTGTTCTTTCTTAATTTTACAGAGTATAAAGATCGAGTACTATACAATCAAATAAAGGGGGCGAGTCGTTTGGTATTCCTTGAAATGTACCTATTCTGCTGTACTGTAAAAATGGGACCCAAATCCAATGCCTCCCTGCTTTAGCCTGGCTAATGAAAGCCGTTGGCACAAAGAAAACCTTATTAGCCAGGCTATCCCTGCTTTAGCCTGGCTAATGAAAGCCGTTGGCACAAAGAAAACCTTATTAACCAGGCTATCCCTGCTTTAGCCTGGCTAATGAAAGCCGTTGGCACAAAGAAAACCTTATTTTTAGCCAGGCTATCCCTGCTTGGCACTCAGCAGCATCAAAGGCTTGGATGGGGGGGGGGGGGGGGGGGTCAAATCAACGAATCAAATGATTCCCGAGCAGGGCACCGCTGGGCTCATATAATGTATAGCATAGTAGTATAGACAGGGCTGCACACAACTTTTTTGGTCTAGTACTCAGAAGAGCACCTGGAGGAGTTGCTTGGTGCTCCTAAAATGCGGCGACCCGTCTCGCCGGATGGATAAAAGAGGGATGAATAACTTATAGCAAAACAATATTTATTGGATGAGTGGGGAGTCAATGGAGGGTATTGCAACTCTAGATTTAGCCCTAGAATGGCTCTTGTTGTAGATTCATCCCATTATTAAAAATATATAAATTTGCTAAAATCTAGGTCCATGTGTGTGGTCCAGCCCTATGGAATGCATATTATAATAAAAACAAGTTAACAACTTAAGGATAATATGATATGAGCATCAAAGCAATATTTAGATTTTGTATTATTTTGTATTTAAATAACCAATCTACTAGCTCACAACGTGTTGCGACACGTTGTGAGCTTGCAGATCAGCTATTTTTTTAACATGCGACACATCGTACGGCGAATCATACATCAGGCTTCCCTAGTTCCCTTTTGTTTTTAGATGAGGCGACGTACGTAGTCAGACAGTCAGACACACACACATGGCTCCTCGGTGAAAAAAATAAACAGTGTACACTACCCGACTTTACGATAATAAGGGACAGTATGTCGAGACACGGTGTTCATGTTGGGCAGCAGCAGTGCCAGTCCGCAATGCTTTAAACTCTTCCCACTCCACTATGTCGGAACTAAAACCTTAGTACCCGTAAAAAGTCGGTGGCCGGTGCCTAGGCTGTGAGAGACGCTAATATGGTTTCTGCCTCGGATTCGGGTTTTGAGACGGCATCGCACACGAGCAACCATGCTGCTCCAACAGCCGGAAAACAAACACAAGCACAGCGGCAAATGGGAAGAGTGCAAAGCATCCAAAGCATGACCTTTTACACCGGGGACTACAGTAGTTTGCTATCTGAAACGGAGAAGAGAAGACGAAACTATTTGTGTAAGGTTTTCCTGTCAACCGCCCTCCGCCTCCTCCCAGGCTCCTAGCACTCAGAAAGAAGCATGGATCCTCCCCCTTATGAGTAAGGACGCGCTGTGATTGGGCCAGTAGCCACTTTGAGTGGCAGTCGGTGGGAAATGCTCTCGCCACAACATTTTCTAGTATTCTGGCCATAATAATCATTCTGGGCGGCCCCAGCTGTTGGTACGCAGAAGCGCTTCCCGGCGCTTGATTGACAGCGCATTTTTAATTTTTACCGCGCATGCGCACCTGCGCACCACTTATGTGCAGCCCTGAGTATAGATATATAGTTTATATGTATAGTCTCATAATATAGATATTCCACTGTTACTTTCTTAGCTTACGCATGTTTCATGATAAATGCTTTTTATGTGATGTATTCCCATGCTTTTTGTTCTTGCTTAATGTAAGTCGCTCTGGATTAAGAGCGTCTGATAAATGCCTAAATTGTAAATTGTAAAATTATAATGGGTCAAATGTGGAGAACAAATTCCACTGCGATAAACGTGTGTAACTATAATCTCATTCTCAAGTGTCTACTCTTCTCTTCAACGCTTTATCTTGCCATATAACTCCATTGCCATGAATAAATCAATGGAAACGTTTAAGAAGTAGTGAAAATAGCAGACCTACAAGCTCACAACACAACACGACGCAAATTACATTTTAAACATTCTGAAATCAGTTACACCAGTTTCATGCACGGTGGACAGTACCATGAACGGCCGCTAGGGGGAGCCATGGTACAGTGTGATACAGTGGAACAGCTATAGAGCGTTTTTTCATTGATTGATTGATTGATTGACAGTTTGCAGAATAATTACAGTACATTTCAAGCACAACTCAATACAAAGACTGTTAACTGTGAGTGGACGACACCATAAAGCATTACACTTGTTTACAACAGGGTCCACCATGTTCAATTCATCAAAACATTTAGAGACGTACAAATAGACACTTGATCTATATAAAGGAAGTCAAATTATTATTATTATAGTTAAAGAACAGAACAGGAATTCATCATAAAGGAGGTAAAAAGGGAAAATATACATATACAGTGAGGGGGGAGGGGGGAATCAAATGTAAATGTAGACAAGTCATTGTGTTTTTATGGGTATCTAATGTGGAACGCCCTACCAACAGTCATTAAGACATGTGAATCCCTTGACTCTCAAAGGGCCCCTACGGACGGCTGCAATACTAAACTGGCCCCCGTAAAATCTGAATCCCCCACCACCCACCCCTTTTCCCCCTCACTGTATTATGTTTCTGTCCCGTTTTGCTATATAGAAGTGTATGTACGTCTCTAAATGTTATGAATTGAACATGGTGGACCCTGTTGTAAACAAGTGTAATGCTTAATTGGGTCGTCCACTCACAGTTAACAGTCTTTGTATTGAGTTTGTGCTTGAAATGTACTGTAATTCTGCAAACTGTTAATAAATAGCCTACTTCAATCAATCAATCAATCAATCAAAACTCAAATCACTTATCAGACCCTGCAGTGTTACATTTTTAATACATAAAGGTTTAATGTTTGTTTTAAAAACTCCATTGGTTTGTTTTACATCATCATTAGATCACCTAATCATACCAAGATATACCGAATTCCCTCCTCGATGTTGTAAGATCATAAGAGCGCCCCTCACTTCACATGGGTGTGATTTCTTTCAGCAGATTTTTGTTCAGATTTAGTTTTAGTCTTTTTTAATAACAAACCATTGAGTCTTCTTAGGCAGGCCTATAGTCCTATGTCGTCTTCTGAAAATGTTTAGTCTTAAAACATCGTCAAAAACCTTTATATCTTTAGTCTTGTAGTAGTCAACAAAAATAACGTTTAATTGATATTGTTGTAGTTCAGATGTTTGGTCTAAATGAAGCCTCCTGAACCACGGGACAATAAAACTATGTTCCCAACTCACTGACACCATCTGCTGGACACAACGAGAAGTGCATCCAAATAGTAGCACTGTACATTTGTATGGCATTAAAATGTTCTGTTGAATTGAATATTATGATGATGTACCACAATGGAAACAACAAGCCATAGTGCTTTATTTATAAATCCTCTTAACAGACCTTGTATTGAACTGGACTTTACTGTGCTTTTATTTTCTCTACAAAGTGTTAATAAAGTATTCGATCAATCTGATTAAATTACTGCTATTTTTCCGTTCCATATATGGTTACTAGGGCCGGGACTAATTGCGATTAATTTAGATTAATTAACTACAGAAAAATTTATCACGATGAACTACAGATAAATTAATCGCACCTTTTTGTTTCCCCCATCATAAAGTAGTTTTTATTTGTTTTCTCATGCCCAGCCATGTAAAGCACATTTGAGTATTCATATACACACTGAAGACACTTTATATACCTATGCCTATATATATCACCTGGGTCCGTGTATTTTACGGCCAACTGAATTCTAATTTCGTATTTGACAACTAGTATTCAGAATACGGTTTGGTGTTCTGAAAACTGTTTGTCAAATATATAAATGGTAAATTAAAACATAGAATACAGTTCGTTTTCTGAATACCGTTTAGAAATGGTTCATTAAAAACTTAGTTTTAGGTATTTAAAACCCGATTCTAGATTTTCGTTGGTGTCCTTCGAAACAGAATCAAGAATTCAAAACAAGACGCACCGCGATGCTATACTGAATACTGTGATTCATTTCTACCTCTAACCCGGAAGTCCCGCCCTCCTTCCCGATAAAAACAGAGCGGGCGGCGCCATCTTTCTTTCTCTCCAGACTCCAGTCAGACACTAGCAGGCAGTGCAGCAGTTCGCCGCAATGGAAGATTATTACGGTGGTGGTTTAAGCTATGTCCTTTATAGGGGCGACATCAGGCGTACAGTAATGGAGGAGGACATGAACGTCGAGAAAATCGCCATGATCTTTAAGGTACTGTAATTGTAATAATGTTTGAGCGTACTGTTGTTTACCTGTGTAGCATAGCTCTACTAGCCAGTAGCCAACGCTGTCACAGAGGTAGACCGCATGCGTTTAAATTCCATCTGTTAAAATATGTTCATTTAAGTCATAACAAGCATAAAACTAGATACATGTACGGAACATTTTCTGAATTGGAGCTACCAAAAAAATGCGTCTCTTTTATAGTTTTTGCCGTAACAACAATCAGATTACAATGAAATAGAATGTACAGTGGGAGTGCAACAAACCATGTACAACCCAGATTCGGCACAAACAAGGGACTAAATTATTTTCGCTCCTATGCCACCAAAATGTGGAACGCCCTACCAACAGTCATTAAGACATGTGAATCCCTTGACTCCTTCAAAACCGCTCTCAAAGGGCACCTACGGATGGCTGCAACAAGTGTAATGCTTAATTGGGTTGTCCACTCACAGTTGACAGTCTTTGTATTGAGTTTGTGCTTAAAATGTACTGTAAATTCTACAAACTGTTAATAAATATTTCAATCAATCAATCAATCAGTGTGGACAGCAGATCTACAAGCTCATAAAGCATTGCAGCACGACACGTTGAGCTTTTAGATCTGCTAGGGCAGTGGTTCCCAAAGTGGGACCCCCAGGGGTCCTTGAGGGAGTTCCAGGGGTTACCCAGCTAAATGATAGTTTGGAACCAAATGGATCCTGTAACTCTGTGTACAAAATGGAACCAAATCTGGTTTCATTTGTACAATCAAATTAACATTGATTTTACAAAATAAACTGGGGTACCTGAGATAGAAATGCCATAAAATGGGGGTCCGTAGACTAATGCATAAGGACTGGGGGTCCTTAAAATAAAACTGGTTGAGAATCACTGCTAGAGCTGTAAAAATCTTCTCTTATGAGGGTCCCTGGCATATCTTTTCAAATGGGGGTCCGTGGGCTAATAAATGTCGATTTGGGGGTCCTTGACATGAAAAAGTTTGAGAACTGAAAAAAGAACTATGCCCCCCACAGAATGGGCTTCAAGTAGTTAGTGTAATGCAAACTTGGTGGTCCCCTTGTATTCTTTGGACCCCATGGGGGTCCCAGACTTCCGGTTGAAGTCACCTGCCCTAGCATATTAAAGAATACCCGATCTACAAGCTTAAATGTAATTGTTACATACTGTACCAGCCAATAAGGATGAAGTCATCTTGAACTACAACCTAGATGTTTTATTTCACAAATTTATGTACTGTATTTTGAGTTGTAATAACTTTCTGAAGAGATTCAACTTTTTACTGTTAAATTACAGGTCAGTTCCAATCATCTGTACATCACAGATGACCGAAACACCACCATTTTAGCGGAACGGAGGAAAGGGAAAATAAAAATAATTGGCTACTCTAAATTTATTAAGGAAAAAAGATCACACTGTTTAATTTACCGGATGCAGTATCGACTAGTTTCTAGTACTTTTATTTTTTTGTGATGCAATTTACCTCGTGGAAAAAAACTGTTCAAAGAGAATATCTTGTTCAGATATTGAATGTAAATTGATTTGTAGTGTTCTATGCAATACATGTTATAAATGTGTACTACTGTTTTGTAAACTTAAAGGACCACTTTTCATATAATAGGTCCTCACTAATAATGATAAAATGGCTTTTTTTTCTCGGTCTGTCTCATAGGAGGGGTCTAGGCAGTTCAGAAACCCGTCCACCAGTGACCTCATCAATGAGCAACTAAACATTTTTATAAACTCGTTTAAAAGAAAAATATCTGCCTAATGATGATGTCACTGGTGGACGGGTTTCTGAACTGCCCACAGCCCTCCTATGAGACACAGACTAGAGTAGAAAGATTGTGTCATTGTATCATCATGATTATTAGTGAAGACCTATTGTATGAAGATGTCATTCAAACACATTCACATACAATGCGCATGTGATTGTCTTACATGCTGTCAAAAGCTAGACCGGGCTGTGATTATGGACACTATTGCACTTTATGAAAAATCACTTGCAGATATACAGCCAGCAGTACGCATTGGATTCCATGTCACCCCTACTGCAGAGGGGAAACGAAATGCAATAGGGCAGGTGTGCTCCTTTGGGAGACTGGGATTGGATTTAAATTAAACTGCTTATGTGTGTCATGATGTCCTTAAGAGTCGTGTTGCATCTTGTGTGATGTAATTTACCTCGTTGAAATGGCACTTGTTCAAACTTTTGCATAAATGTTTTTTACATTTTTTACGTATTTTAGTTTCAATAAATGTTTTATTTGAAAGTATACTGCTTCTTCATTGACCATTGCAAGTCTCCGTGAAAGAGGTTAATCACTTTCTGGTGATCTTAATAAGAAACCTAACTGCATCTTTAAAAGGTTCTTAGTTGTATATTATAAATGTACAACTATACCCTTGTTTCTGTCAGCTTTCCCTGATAATGAATAATATTTCAGACACCATCTATTGTCCATAGGAAAGCACTGTGGGTCTATATTGGTTTTCAACTAGTGGTCCGTGAAGGGTTTCAGTGACGGAATTATATTCCAGACAACTGACCATGTTCTATTGTCCATAGGAAAGCACTGTGGGTCTATATTGGTTTTCAACCTGTGGTCCTTGAAGGGGTTCCAGGTGGTCCCCAGCTATCCCCAGCTATTTTTACTGTTTTTATTCCACTGTGTTAAGTGTTAAGAGTTAAGTGAGCAATTAGCATAGTCAGCCAATTCATGGCCAATATAAGAGAACCTTACACCTTACCTTACACCTCCACTGTATTATCCTACATAAACTTCTGCACTGACAATATGTGCACAAAAAAGCAGATTAAAATCTTCCCTAACCAATGCCATAAACCATGGTTTACCAACGGGGTGCGACTACTGCTCAGAGCCCGGGGCACTGCGTTTAGATCAGGGGACAGGGAGGCTTATAGCAGATGACTTGACTGGACTATGACGGACTAACAGTTCTATGCCATGAAGTTGCCCCATCAGTGTTTTTTTTCTTTGTGTTCTCTATAAGTTGATACTGTTATGATTGCACTAAACGGAATTCCGTTCTGTCTCATACAGTGACAATAAAGATCTTATCTTAACTAACCTAATGGGGTATGCTTTGGATATTATTTTGGTGGTTTAGGTAATTCAATGCCTTAATAATGCATTTCTAACTGCTTAATATAGCTGACTTTTGAAGGCTACATTAATATGTTTGGAAATGCATGCATAGCTAATTCCTATGACCATCTAGCAGATCCTTTAACAGCTAAAACAATGTTATAATGGCAGACTTCCTTACAGCTAAGGTACTACTGTTATTACAGTATAATCCTTTCTTTAAGCAGTGTCTGTATTTGTAGCCCAACTCAAGTGGCTCACCATTAACTCATGAGAAATTAGACTTGTAGTTGATGTGTACTCATTGTTATACACTGTGTATAACACAGGGCCTGCAGTCAGTTGTGCAACTGCAGGCCCTCATTTAGCATGGAGTTTCTGCTGCACAGCACACTATCTTGTTCACAATCCCTCAGTCACAACACCTCAGTCTATCCTTAGGATTTAAGAGGGGGGGATTTACAAACCAGATAGAAGTTCTAATATCTATGCATTGGAATATAATGTTATCTAAATAGGGCCTCCTCCTCCTTCATATAACATTTGACTGTATCATGTTCCTTTAAATATGTGTTAGGGCTTAACTGGAACAAGTGAGTCTCTCACTTGTTCTGTAAGGAAGTCAGCTGTAAGGAAGTCTGCCATTATAACATTGTTTTAGCTGTTAAAGGATCTGCTAGATGGTCATAGGAATTAGCTATGCATGCATTTCCAAACATATTAATGTAGCCTTCAAAAGTCAGCTATATTAAGCAGTTAGAAATGCATTATTAAGGCATTGAATGACCTAAACCACCAAAATAATATCCAAAGCATACCCCATTAGGTTAGTTAAGATAAGATCTTTATTGTCACTGTATGAGACAGAACGGAATTCCGTTTAGTGCAATCATAACAGTATCAACTTATAGAGAACACAAAGAAAAAAAAAACTGATGGGGCAACTTCATGGCATAGAACTGTTAGTCCGTCATAGTCCAGTCAAGTCATCTGCTATAAGCCTCCCTGTCCCCTGATCTAAACGCAGTGCCCCGGGCTCTGAGCAGTAGTCGCACCCCGTTGGTAAACCATGGTTTATGGCATTGGTTAGGGAAGATTTTAATCTGCTTTTTTGTGCACATATTGTCAGTGCAGAAGTTTATGTAGGATAATACAGTGGAGGTGTAAGGTAAGGTGTAAGGTTCTCTTATATTGGCCATGAATTGGCTGACTATGCTAATTGCTCACTTAACTCTTAACACTTAACACAGTGGAATAAAAACAGTAAAAATAGCTGGGGATAGCTGGGGACCACCTGGAACCCCTTCAAGGACCACAGGTTGAAAACCAATATAGACCCACAGTGCTTTCCTATGGACAATAGAACATGGTCAGTTGTCTGGAATATAATTCCGTCACTGAAACCCTTCACGGACCACTGGTTGAAAACCAATATAGACCCACAGTGCTTTCCTATGGACAATAGATGGTGTCTGAAATATTATTCATTATCAGGGAAAGCTGACAGAAACAAGGGTATAGTTGTACATTTATAATATACAACTAAGAACCTTTTAAAGATGCAGTTAGGTTTCTTATTAAGATCACCAGAAAGTGATTAACCTCTTTCACGGAGACTTGCAATGGTCAATGAAGAAGCAGTATACTTTCAAATAAAACATTTATTGAAACTAAAATACGTAAAAAATGTAAAAAACATTTATGCAAAAGTTTGAACAAGTGCCATTTCAACGAGGTAAATTACATCACACAAGATGCAACACGACATCATGACACACATAAGCAGTTTAATTTAAATCCAATCCCAGTCTCCCAAAGGAGCACACCTGCCCTATTGCATTTCGTTTCCCCTCTGCAGTAGGGGTGACATGGAATCCAATGCGTACTGCTGGCTGTATATCTGCAAGTGATTTTTCATAAAGTGCAATAGTGTCCATAATCACAGCCTGGTCTAGCTTTTGACAGCATGTAAGACAATCACATGCGCATTGTATGTGAATGTGTTTGAATGACATCTTCATACAATAGGTCTTCACTAATAATCATGATGATACAATGACACAATCTTTCTACTCTAGTCTGTGTCTCATAGGAGGGCTGTGGGCAGTTCAGAAACCCGTCCACCAGTGACATCATCATTAGGCAGATATTTTTCTTTTAAACGAGTTTATAAAAATGTTTAGTTGCTCATTGATGAGGTCACTGGTGGACGGGTTTCTGAACTGCCTAGACCCCTCCTATGAGACAGACCGAGAAAAAAAAGCCATTTTATCATTATTAGTGAGGACCTATTATATGAAAAGTGGTCCTTTAAGTTTACAAAACAGTAGTACACATTTATAACATGTATTGCATAGAACACTACAAATCAATTTACATTCAATATCTGAACAAGATATTCTCTTTGAACAGTTTTTTTCCACGAGGTAAATTGCATCACAAAAAAATAAAAGTACTAGAAACTAGTCGATACTGCATCCGGTAAATTAAACAGTGTGATCTTTTTTCCTTAATAAATTTAGAGTAGCCAATTATTTTTATTTTCCCTTTCCTCCGTTCCGCTAAAATGGTGGTGTTTCGGTCATCTGTGATGTACAGATGATTGGAACTGACCTGTAATTTAACAGTAAAAAGTTGAATCTCTTCAGAAAGTTATTACAACTCAAAATACAGTACATAAATTTGTGAAATAAAACATCTAGGTTGTAGTTCAAGATGACTTCATCCTTATTGGCTGGTACAGTATGTAACAATTACATTTAAGCTTGTAGATCGGGTATTCTTTAATATGCTAGGGCAGGTGACTTCAACCGGAAGTCTGGGACCCCCATGGGGTCCAAAGAATACAAGGGGACCACCAAGTTTGCATTACACTAACTACTTGAAGCCCATTCTGTGGGGGGCATAGTTCTTTTTTCAGTTCTCAAACTTTTTCATGTCAAGGACCCCCAAATCGACATTTATTAGCCCACGGACCCCCATTTGAAAAGATATGCCAGGGACCCTCATAAGAGAAGATTTTTACAGCTCTAGCAGTGATTCTCAACCAGTTTTATTTTAAGGACCCCCAGTCCTTATGCATTAGTCTACGGACCCCCATTTTATGGCATTTCTATCTCAGGTACCCCAGTTTATTTTGTAAAATCAATGTTAATTTGATTGTACAAATGAAACCAGATTTGGTTCCATTTTGTACACAGAGTTACAGGATCCATTTGGTTCCAAACTATCATTTAGCTGGGTAACCCCTGGAACTCCCTCAAGGACCCCTGGGGGTCCCACTTTGGGAACCACTGCCCTAGCAGATCTAAAAGCTCAACGTGTCGTGCTGCAATGCTTTATGAGCTTGTAGATCTGCTGTCCACACTGATTGATTGATTGATTGAAATATTTATTAACAGTTTGTAGAATTTACAGTACATTTTAAGCACAAACTCAATACAAAGACTGTCAACTGTGAGTGGACAACCCAATTAAGCATTACACTTGTTGCAGCCATCCGTAGGTGCCCTTTGAGAGCGGTTTTGAAGGAGTCAAGGGATTCACATGTCTTAATGACTGTTGGTAGGGCGTTCCACATTTTGGTGGCATAGGAGCGAAAATAATTTAGTCCCTTGTTTGTGCCGAATCTGGGTTGTACATGGTTTGTTGCACTCCCACTGTACATTCTATTTCATTGTAATCTGATTGTTGTTACGGCAAAAACTATAAAAGAGACGCATTTTTTTGGTAGCTCCAATTCAGAAAATGTTCCGTACATGTATCTAGTTTTATGCTTGTTATGACTTAAATGAACATATTTTAACAGATGGAATTTAAACGCATGCGGTCTACCTCTGTGACAGCGTTGGCTACTGGCTAGTAGAGCTATGCTACACAGGTAAACAACAGTACGCTCAAACATTATTACAATTACAGTACCTTAAAGATCATGGCGATTTTCTCGACGTTCATGTCCTCCTCCATTACTGTACGCCTGATGTCGCCCCTATAAAGGACATAGCTTAAACCACCACCGTAATAATCTTCCATTGCGGCGAACTGCTGCACTGCCTGCTAGTGTCTGACTGGAGTCTGGAGAGAAAGAAAGATGGCGCCGCCCGCTCTGTTTTTATCGGGAAGGAGGGCGGGACTTCCGGGTTAGAGGTAGAAATTAATCACAGTATTCAGTATAGCATCGCGGTGCGTCTTGTTTTGAATTCTTGATTCTGTTTCGAACGACACCAGCGAAAATCTAGAATCGGGTTTTAAATACCTAAAACTAAGTTTTTAATGAACCATTTCTAAACGGTATTCAGAAAACGAACTGTATTCTATGTTTTAATTTACCATTTATATATTTGACAAACAGTTTTCAGAACACCAAACCGTATTCTGAATACTAGTTGTCAAATACGAAATTAGAATTCAGTTGGCCGTAAAATACACGGACCCAAGAGTCATCACATTACACATGTTATGCACAGAACTGAGATGTGGCCTGTTTGTTCACATCTTGTGTGGACAAATCACGTTGAAATGCTTTTTCAGGATTTCTCACTGACAGTATAGTGACCAACCATTACTCTAAGTGACATTCACATGAATCACTATGTAGCGGCTCCTAGCCAGCAGAAATATGACAACGCTCCAACAGATGTCTTTAAGGTCGTTTTATTTCTTCCCATTTAGACACCGTGAAAAACTGCAAAACAAAACATACAAATATTCTCTTAAACACAATGCAATATGAACTATGAATGTCCTTGTTGTGACTGTTGTCGGTCAATCATGACTTCCGTGTTATGTGCAAACAAACACAATGAGACGCACAAACAAACAATCGAAGGAACTACAACACTGTTTACAAACAAAGAAACCAACAACATGTAACATACCGTGTGCGCCTTCTGCCAATTCTTTTAGGAGCTACTCTTCATTCTCTTATATTTATATTTGAGGACGCTCTTTCTTGGCGTGAGCAGAGATCCTCTCCCCCTGCAACTCAGCTTGAACTGCCTGAGCCAGCTCAGACCGGTGCCATTAATGCTACTCACAGGCTCTTCCTGCACGCCCTCAACACGTCATAATTAACCAGGCACCACACACGGCATTCACATACAATGTGTACCCAAAATGTTCCCATGTTGTATTTGCCGAAAGGTAAGTAATAAAATAGAATAGAAAAAATAGAAATAGAAAATAGAAATAGAAAATTACAAAATCCCATTTGCTGGGACAGTTACAACTAGTCGTTTCCACTCACTTTCATGTTAAGACTATACTTTCAGGGATCATTTCTATAGTTTTCAACTTGAGAGATCAGTTTCTAAAGTCTTTGGTCTCGCTAACCACGATGAAGAGTTGTGATATTCCCTTCTGAGCGTGAAGCTGGCAGTGAAAAATGATTTATTTCATATGTTTGCTGCCATTGATGACTGTCCTTAGCTTCCCAGTGGAGCGTTGAGGAACGGATGTTGTCAGAGTGGATCTCTAAAGACATGTCCAACATGAAAGCTGTGCAGGATCAGTTCATCTATGTTTTAATGTAAAGTAATCTGGGCTGCTGTCATGAAACATGCTATAGCATACACATAAAGTGTATTATTATCCAATTAAATTCAAATGAGCTTCATTGGCATGAGAAAGCATATGTTTCAATGCCAAAGAAAGTGTGAAAATATAACTAAATACAGTTGACAATGGGGTAAGTTGGAGGGGGAACAGTGACCCATCATGATGGTAGAAGCTTACTGTAAAGTCGGGCCCTATGTCCCATGATGATGGTACTTAAAAGTAGACGGCCTAACAGATAATTAATGTATTGATCTTCTGGTTGACATTGTACAAATGTAATTTACCCATTGTGCAACGTGAAAGGTTTTAACCCTGTTTTAAACATAGAATGGATGAGTTGTGTAACGTGGTTAAACATGATATATTAATCGTAGCCTTTGAGAGTAGTCATACGGTAATAATGCACAATGAATTAACTGATTGCTAGTAGTATGTTCAGAGCTACTTCCTCATTACAAATTATGGACAGACAGACAGACAGACAGACAGACAGACAGACAGACAGACAGACAGACAGACAGACAATGAATTCAGGATACAAAGAAATCACAGCACAACTAGAAACAAAATTTCAAGAAATTTTACTGGGTGCCTGAAGCTCGCCAAGTCTGTGCAGCATTTGAGCCACGGACCACCATTTGATGACATTTAGCATGCTAACATGCTAATGCTATCATGCTAACATGCTAATGCTAATGCTAACATGCTAACATGCTAATGCTATCATGCTAATGCTATCATGCTAACATGCTAACATGCTAATGCTAACATGCTAATGCTAACATGCTAATGCTAATGCTAACATGCTAATGCTATCATGCAAACATGTTAATGCTAACATGCTAATGCTATCATGCTAACATGCTAATGCTATCATGCTAACATTCTAATGCTAACATGCTAACATGCTAATGCTATCATGCTAATGCTAACATGCTAACATGCTAATGCTATCATGCTAACATGCTAATGCTAACATGCTAATGCTAACATGCTAACATGCTAATGCTATCATGCTAACATGCTAACATGATAATGCTAACATGCTAATGCTATCATGCTAACATGCTTATGCTAACATGCTAATGCTAACATGCTAATGCTAACATGCTAACATGTTAATGCTAACATGCTAATAGTAACATGCTAATGCTAACATGCTAACATGCTAATGCTAACATGCTAATGCTATCATGCTAACATGCTAATGCTAAGATGTCTGAGCTGTAAGGGTCCATTTGGTTTCGTTCAGGGGGGCGGCCCGGTTCCGGCGAGCCGCCCTGCTTCTGAAACGGTCGAGAAATGACAGAGTTACGTGTTTCTCCGATTTTCTCCATTGACTTTCAATGTGTGTGTGTGCGTGCACATGTGTGCGTGTGCGTGCATGTGCGTTCGTGTGTGCGCGTGTTTGAGAGGTGGTCAACTTGACTTTGAATCATTAACAAAGTATCAATTTCACCTGGGCTAGGGCTAGTCTATGCAAATGCAAACACTATTGAAAGTTAAAACCACACTGACTCAGTGAGAGAACGTATGTCCGAACAAATTGCTCTATCGCAAAAAGTAAACGTCAATTGCGATTTTTGTTTTCGCCGTGAGTGACCCGAGACATTGAGGTACGCCGTGTGCGATCGTGGTATTGGTACGATGAAAAACGTGGTTATGAGAGGGAGTTAAGAAATTCTGTTTGTGATGAAAAAACTGCTGACTCATTCTTGCATTTAACATGGTGTTGTATGACACATTATGATGGTAGAAGCTTACTGTAAAGTCGGGCCCTATGTCCCATGATGATGGTACTTAAAAGTAGACGGCCTAACAGATAATGAATTTATTGATCTTCTGGTTGACATTGTACAAATGTAATTTACCCATTGTGCAACGTGAAAGGTTTTAACCCTGTTTTAAACATAGAATGGATGAGTTGTGTATTGTGGTTAAACATGATATATTAATCGTAGCCTTTGAGAGTAGTCATACGGTAATAATGCACATTGAATTAACTGATTGCTAGTAGTATGTTCAGAGCTACTTCCTCATTACAAAGTATGGACAGACAGACAGACAGACAGACAATGAATTCAGGATACAAATAAATCACAGCACAATAAATACACAATACATAGAGAGATCACACCATACATTGACAATACTACACAGCTCCTCTTACAGAGAGCATGATGGAATAGGCTACCAGCCACAGTTCAAGAGTCATCACATTACACATGTTATGCACAGAACTGAGATGTGGCCTGTTTGTTCACATCTTGTGTGGACAAATCACGTTGAAATGCTTTTTCAGGATTTCTCACTGAAAGTATAGTAACCATTGCCAACCATTACTTAAGTGACATTCACATGAATCACTAGTCGTTTCCACTCACTTTCATGTTAAGACTATACTTTCAGGGATCATTTCTATAGTTTTCAACTTGAGAGATGAGTTTCTAAAGTGTTTGTTCTCGCTAACCACGATGAAGAGTTGTGATATTCCCTTCTGAGCGTGAAGCTGGCAGTGAAAAATGATTTATTTCATATGTTTGCTGCCATTGATGACTGTTCTTAGCTTCCCAGTGGAGCCTTGAGGAAGGGAATGTTGTCAGAGTGGATCTCTAAAGACATGTAAAACGTGAAAGCCGTGCAGGATCAGTTCATCTATGTTTTAATGTAATGTAATCTGGGCTGCTGTCATGAAACATGCTATAGCATACACATAAAGTGTATTATTATCCAATTAAATTCAAATGAGCTTCATTGGCATGAGAAAGTATATCTTTCAATGCCAAAGAAAGTGTTAAAATATAACTAAATACAGTTGACAATGGGGTAAGTTGGAGGGGGAACAGTGACCCATCATGATGGTAGAAGCTTACTGTAAAGTCGGGCCCTATGTCCCATGATGATGGTACTTAAAAGTAGACGGCCTAACAGATAGTGAATTTATTGATCTTCTGGTTGACATTGTACAAATGTAATTTACCCATTGTGCAACGTGAAAGGTTTTAACCCTGTTTTAAACATAGAATGGATGATTTGTGTAATGTGGTTAAACATGATATATTAATCGTAGCCTTTGAGAGTAGTCATACGGTAATAATGCACAATGAATTAACTGATTGCTAGTAGTATGTTCAGAGCTACTTCCTCATTACAAATTATGGACAGACAGACAGACAGACAGACAGACAGACAGACAGACAGACAGACAGACAGACAGACAGACAGACAGACAGACAGACAGACAGACAGACAGACAGACAGACAGACAGACAATGAATTCAGGATACAAAGAAATCACAGCACAATAAATACACAATACATAGAGAGATCACACCATACATTGACAATACTACACAGCTCCTCTTACAGAGAGCATGATGGAGTAGGCTACCAGCCACAGTTCAAGAGTCATCACATTACACATGTTATGCACAGAACTGAGATGTGGCCTGTTTGTTCACATCTTGTGTGGACAAATCTTGTTGAAATGCTTTTTCAGGATTTCTCACTGAAAGTATAGTGACCATTGCCAACCATTACTTAAGTGACATTCACATGAATCACTAGTCGTTTCCACTCACTTTCATGTTAAGACTATACTTTCAGGGATCATTTCTATAGTTTTCAACTTGAGAGATGAGTTTCTAAAGTGTTTGTTCTTGCTAACCACGATGAAGAGTTGTGATATTCCCTTCTGAGCGTGAAGCTGGCAGTGAAAAATGATTTATTTCATATGTTTGCTGCCATTGATGACTGTTCTTAGCTTCCCAGTGGAGCCTTGAGGAAGGGAATGTTGTCAGAGTGGATCTCTAAAGACATGTCAAACATGAAAGCCGTGCAGGATCAGTTCATCTATGTTTTAATGTAAAGTAGTCTGGGCTGCTGTCATGAAACATGCTATAGCATACACATTAAGTGTATTATTATCTAATTAAATTCAAATGAGCTTCATTGGCATGAGAAAGCATATGTTTCAATGCCAAAGAAAGTGTTAAAATATAACTAAATACAGTTGACAATGGGGTAAGTTGGAGGGGGAACAGTGACCCATCATGATGGTAGAAGCTTACTGTAAAGTCGGGCCCTATGTCCCATGATGATGGTACTTAAAAGTAGACGGCCTAACAGATAATGAATTTATTGATCTTCTGGTTGACATTGTACAAATGTAATTTACCCATTGTGCAACGTGAAAGGTTTTAACCCTGTTTTAAACATAGAATGGATAAGTTGTGTATTGTGGTTAAACATGATATATTAATCGTAGCCTTTGAGAGTAGTCATACGGTAATAATGCACAATGAATTAACTGATTGCTAGTAGTATGTTCAGAGCTACTTCCTCATTACAAATTATGGACAGACAGACAGACAGACAGACAGACAGACAGACAATGAATTCAGGATACAAAGAAATCACAGCACAATAAATACACAATACATAGAGAGATCACACCATACATTGACAATACTACACAGCTCCTCTTACAGAGAGCATGATGGAATAGGCTACCAGCCACAGTTCAAGAGTCATCACATTATACATGTTATGCACAGAACTGAGATGTGGCCTGTTTGTTCACATCTTGTGTGGACAAATCACGTTGAAATGCTTTTTCAGGATTTCTCACTGACAGTATAGTGACCATTGCCAACCATTACTTAAGTGACATTCACATGAATCACTAGTCGTTTCCACTCACTTTCATGTTAAGACTATACTTTCAGGGATCATTTCTATAGTTTTAAACTTGAGAGATGAGTTTCTAAAGTGTTTGGTCTCGCTAACCACGATGAAGAGTTGTGATATTCCTTTCTGAGCGTGAAGCTGGCAGTGAAATTTTTTCTTCTTCATATGTTTGCTGCCATTGGTGACTGTTCTTAGCTTCCCAGTGGAGCCTTGAGGAAGGGAATGTTGTAAGAGTGGATCTCTAAAGACCTGTCAAACATGAAAGCCGTGCAGGATCAGTTCATCTATGTTTTAATGTAAAGTAATCTGGGCTGCTGTCATGAAACATGCTATAGCATACACATAAAGTGTATTATTATCCAATTAAATTCAAATGAGCTTCATTGGCATGAGAAAGCATATGTTTGCAATGCCAAAGAAAGTGTGAAAATATAACTAAATACAGTTGACAATGGGGTAAGTTGGAGGGGGAACAGTGACCCATCATGATGGTAGAAGCTTACTGTAAAGTCGGGCCCTATGTCCCATGATGATGGTACTTAAAAGTAGACGGCCTAACAGATAGTGAATTTATTGATCTTCTGGTTGATATTGTACAAATGTAATTTACCCATTGTGCAACGTGAAAGGTTTTAACCCTGTTTTAAACGTAGAATGGATGATTTGTGTAATGTGGTTAAACATGATATATTAATCGTAGCCTTTGAGAGTAGTCATACGGTAACAATGCACAATTAATTAACTGATTGCTAGTAGTATGTTCAGAGCTACTTCCTCATTACAAATTGTGGACAGACAGACAGACAGACAGACAGACAGACAGACAGACAGACAGACAGACAGACAGACAGACAGACAATGAATTCAGGATACAAAGAAATCACAGCACAATAAATACACAATACATAGAGAGATCACACCATACATTGACAATACTACACAGCTCCTCTTACAGAGAGCATGATGGAATAGGCTACCAGCCACAGTTCAAGAGTCATCACATTACACATGTTATGCACAGAACTGAGATGTGGCCTGTTTGTTCACATCTTGTGTGGACAAATCACGTTGAAATGCTTTTTCAGGATTTCTCACTGACAGTATAGTGACCATTGCCAACCATTACTTAAGTGACATTCACATGAATCACTAGTCGTTTCCACTCACTTTCATGTTAAGACTATACTTTCAGGGATCATTTCTATAGTTTTCAACTTGAGAGATGAGTTTCTAAAGTGTTTGTTCTCGCTAACCACGATGAAGAGTTGTGATATTCCCTTCTGAGCGTGAAGCTGGCAGTGAAAAATGATTTATTTCATATGTTTGCTGCCATTGATGACTGTTCATAGCTTCCCAGTGGAGCGTTGAGGAAGGGAATGTTGTCAGAGTGGATCTCTAAAGACATGTCAAACATGAAAGCCGTGCAGGATCAGTTCATCTATGTTTTAATGTAAAGTATTCTGGGCTGCTGTCATGAAACATGCTATAGCATACACATAAAGTGTATTATTATCCAATTAAATTCAAATGAGCTTCATTGGCATGAGAAAGCATATGTTTCAATGCCAAAGAAAGTGTGAAAATACAACTAAATACAGTTGACAATGGGGTAAGTTGGAGGGGGAACAGTGACCCATCGTGATGGTAGAAGCTTACTGTAAAGTCGGGCCCTATGTCCCATGATGATGGTACTTAAAAGTAGACGGCCTAACAGATAATGAATTTATTGATCTTCTGGTTGACATTGTACAAATGTAATTTACCCATTGTGCATCGTGAAAGGTTTTAACTCTGTTTTAAACATAGAACGGATGAGTTGTGTATTGTGGTTAAACATGATATATTAATCGTAGCCTTTGAGAGTAGTCATACGGTAATAATTCACAATTAATTAACTGATTGCTAGTAGTATGTTCAGAGCTACTTCCTCATTACAAATTGTGGACAGACAGGCAGGCAGGCAGGCAGGAAGGCAGGAAGGCAGGAAGGCAGACAGGCAGACAGACAGACAGACAGACAATGAATTCAGGATACAAAGAAATCACAGCACAATAAATACACAATACATAGAGAGATCACACCATACATTGACAATACTACACAGCTCCTCTTACAGAGAGCATGATGGAATAGGCTACCAGCCACAGTTCAAGAGTCATCACATTACACATGTTATGCACAGAACTGAGATGTGGCCTGTTTGTTCACATCTTGTGTGGACAAATCACGTTGAAATGCTTTTTCAGGATTTCTCACTGACAGTATAGTGACCATTGCCAACCATTACTTAAGTGACATTCACATGAATCACTAGTCGTTTCCACTCACTTTCATGTTAAGACTATACTTTCAGGGATCATTTCTATAGTTTTCAACTTGAGAGATGAGTTTCTAAAGTTTTTGGTCTCGCTAACCACGATGAAGAGTTGTGATATTCCCTTCTGAGTGTGAAGCTGGCAGTGAAAAATGATTTATTTCATATGTTTGCTGCCTTTGATGACTGTTCTTAGCTTCCCAGTGGAGCCTTGAGGAAGGCAATGTTGTCAGAGTGGATCTCTAAAGACATGTCAAACATGAAAGCCGTGCAGGATCAGTTCATCTATGTTTTAATGTAAAGTAATATGGGCTGCTGTCATGAAACATGCTATAGCATACACATAAAGTGTATTATTATCCAATTAAATTCAAATGAGCTTCATTGGCATGAGAAAGCACATGTTTGCAATGCCAAAGAAAGTGTGAAAATATAACTAAATACAGTTGACAATGGGGTAATTTGGAGGGGGAACAGTGACCCATCATGATGGTAGAAGCTTATTGTAAAGTCGGGCCCTATGTCCCATGATGATGGTACTTAAAAGTAGACGGCCTAACAGATAATGAATTTATTGATCTTCTGGTTGACATTGTACAAATGTAATTTACCCATTGTGCATCGTGAAAGGTTTTAACTCTGTTTTAAACATAGAACGGATGAGTTGTGTATTGTGGTTAAACATGATATATTAATCGTAGCCTTTGAGAGTAGTCATACGGTAATAATTCACAATTAATTAACTGATTGCTAGTAGTATGTTCAGAGCTACTTCCTCATTACAAATTGTGGACAGACAGGCAGGCAGGCAGGCAGGAAGGCAGGAAGGCAGACAGGCAGACAGACAGACAGACAGACAATGAATTCAGGATACAAAGAAATCACAGCACAATAAATACACAATACATAGAGAGATCACACCATACATTGACAATACTACACAGCTCCTCTTACAGAGAGCATGATGGAATAGGCTACCAGCCACAGTTCAAGAGTCATCACATTACACATGTTATGCACAGAACTGAGATGTGGCCTGTTTGTTCACATCTTGTGTGGACAAATCACGTTGAAATGCTTTTTCAGGATTTCTCACTGACAGTATAGTGACCATTGCCAACCATTACTTAAGTGACATTCACATGAATCACTAGTCGTTTCCACTCACTTTCATGTTAAGACTATACTTTCAGGGATCATTTCTATAGTTTTCAACTTGAGAGATGAGTTTCTAAAGTTTTTGGTCTCGCTAACCACGATGAAGAGTTGTGATATTCCCTTCTGAGTGTGAAGCTGGCAGTGAAAAATGATTTATTTCATATGTTTGCTGCCTTTGATGACTGTTCTTAGCTTCCCAGTGGAGCCTTGAGGAAGGCAATGTTGTCAGAGTGGATCTCTAAAGACATGTCAAACATGAAAGCCGTGCAGGATCAGTTCATCTATGTTTTAATGTAAAGTAATATGGGCTGCTGTCATGAAACATGCTATAGCATACACATAAAGTGTATTATTATCCAATTAAATTCAAATGAGCTTCATTGGCATGAGAAAGCACATGTTTGCAATGCCAAAGAAAGTGTGAAAATATAACTAAATACAGTTGACAATGGGGTAATTTGGAGGGGGAACAGTGACCCATCATGATGGTAGAAGCTTATTGTAAAGTCGGGCCCTATGTCCCATGATGATGGTACTTAAAAGTAGATGGCCTAACAGATAATGAATTTATTGATCTTCTGGTTGACATTGTACAAATCTAATTTACCCATTTATCAACGTGAAAGGTTTTAACCCTGTTTTAAACATAGAATGGATGAGTTGTGTAATGTGGTTAAACATGATATATTAATCGTAGCCTTTGAGAGTAGTCATACGGTAATAATGCACAATGAATTAACTGATTGCTAGTAGTATGTTCAGAGCTACTTCCTCATTACAAATTGTGGATAGATAGACAGACAGACAGACAGACAGACAGACAGACAGACAGACAGACAGACAGACAATGAATTCAGGATACAAATAAATCACAGCACAATAAATACACAATACATAGAGAGATCACACCATACATTGACAATTATAGCTGCATCTGGGACAAATGCAAGTATACAGACTTCATTCAAGCATGCATGTATTAGTGGCAGAAGATAAAATAAATCTGCAATATTCATAGCAGACCTACAAGCGTAGAGCTATGAGCTTGTAGATCTGCTATTTTTCAAATATAAAATAATGCTTAAACAGCAAAAGGGGTTCCCGTCCAAAATGGGTTAAATAAAACAATTGAGTATTTTTTTCCACCACTGGTCAATGCAACATGGCATGTTTTAATGACGTCACGTGCACGCACGCGCGAGCACGTGTGCATCGCAGAACACACGTACAGAATAGCTGATATAGCCTAAGCCTGTTGTTAACTAACTAGTCTATGATAGTTTTAGACGCAAACACAAAAGTAGACTTAAAATACTCAGACAAACATCTTTACTGCACACTAGCACAACTAGGGCTGACCTCGATTAGTCGAATAGTCGACTAATCGATCGGAACGGGTCTCAGTCGACTGACCACCTCATAGTCGACTAAAAAAATAAAAAATAAAAAATATTGTATTATTCCACTAGGTCTGTGGGGGACATAAACACATTTGAACATTCTGACTGTTCAAATCTCCAATGTGCATCTGGAGTGTGTCTGCCTGTGTGGCAATGTGCCACTGCCTGTGACTTGAATCGCACAGTGTGCTGGCCTGATAGACTCCAGAATCTCAATCTCACCTGCTGTGCTCAATCTGGCTAATGACAAGCCTCTCAGTTGTTAAAAAGAAAGATTTGAACAGTCAGAATGTTCAAATGTGTTTATGTCCCCCACAGACCTAGTGGAATAATACAATATTTTTGTATATTTTTGTAAATATTGTATTTTTATATAAAAAAAGTTTGGGGCAAAAAAAAATAAATAAAAAAAAAACGTTTTTTTTTTTTTTTTTTGCTTAGTCGACTATTAGTCGACTAACAGCTAATTTATTCATCTATCAGTCGACTATACAAATCCTTAGTCGGGGACAGCCCTAAGCACAACTAAAAGGTTTGCTTTGGACGAATGAATAGATCTGTTCTTTGATGGAGGAGGACTCTGGAGGAGGCATTCGCTTCTTGTGTGAAGATAAGATAACAACACGCACCACTGCAGCAGTGGAGCCCCAGCCTACTGCTGTAAGTGTGCATGCTTATACCGTGCGCTCGGGTATAAACAGTTAAAGGACCACTTCACCACTTTTCAACCTATCTTCATATAATAGGTCCTCACTACTAATCATGAAAAATTTGTGCAATTTCTTTCTACTCGGTCTGTGTCTCATAGGAGGGCTGTGGGCAGTTCAGAAACCGTCTTCCAGTGACATCATCGATGGGGAATACAAGCTAATAAAAACTGCAGGCTTTCTAGTCCTGAAAAGTTGCAATGCGAAAATGGAAGCCATCGTTCTCACGATAATGAAAATCTAAATATTTTTGTAAAAAAATCTGCCTAATGATGATGTCACTGGAAGACGTTTTTTTTTTTTTTTTTTAAGATATTTTTTTGCGGCTTACGCCTTTTATTGATTTTTTTGAAGGGACAGACAGTAGGCTGACAGGAAACGGGAGAGAGATGGGGGGATGACATGCAGTAAAGGCCGTGTCGGGTCCGGGAGTCGAACCCGCGGCACACTGCGACTGGATTACCAGTCCGGTGCCCAGACCGTTACGCTACGGCCTGGGCCTGGAAGACGGTTTCTAAACTGCCCACAGCCCTCCTATGAGACACAGACTGAGTAGAAAAAAATCGTGCCATTTTGTCATGATTATTAGTGAGGACCTATTATATGAAGATAGGTTGAAAAGTGGTGAAGTGGTCCTTTAAGCTGTCCTGTTGTTATGCAAAGACGCAAAGTAGCATCCATTTGATTCGGCACGGTACTTGCCACGGCGTGAAAATAGTAAACCTAGACCACTGGGTAGAATATACTTACTAAACTATAACTTACTAAACTAGACCACTGGGTAGGCTATACTTACTAAACTAGACCACTGGGTAGGCTATACTTACTAAACTAGACCACTGGGTAGGCTATACTTACTAAACCTAGACCACTGGGTAGGCTATAGGCCTACTTACTAAACCTAGACCACTGGGTAGGCTATACTTACTAAACTAGACCACTGGGTAGTCTATACTTACTAAACTAGACCACTGGGTAGGCTATACTTACTAAACTAGACCACTGGGTAGGCTATACTTACTAAACTAGACCACTGGGTAGGCTATACTTACTAAACTAGACCACTGGGTAGGCTATACTTACTAAACCTAGACCACTGGGTAGGCTATACTTACTAAACCTAGACCACTGGGTAGGCTATACTTACTAAACCTAGACCACTGGGTAGGCTATAGCCTACTTACTTGGTGCGTCTTGGAAAGTCTGGTGACGCGAGGTTGATTATAGGTGTGTCTTCTCTTGAATCTATAGGGGGACGCGTTCTAGCCTCATGCACGCGCACATGCACCGTTTCGTTCTGTCCCTGTGCGTGTGCACGGCGTACGGTACTGCGTTCTACGAGCACTGCATGACACAACTGATCATAATGCAACACATAATTATAATGTACAGTAACATTCCATAAGGACACATTTTGTATGGCCTGCATGAGGCTCCCTCCTTAACCCATTCTGACCTGAGATCAGATTCTAAAAATGTCTTCTACATCCTGACAGTTTTCATTCTGACCTGAGATCAGATTCTAAAAATGTCTTCTATGTCAGTCGCTCTTCGATTTAAAAAAAATAGCAGACCTACAAGCTCGTAGCGCGCCACTCGGTGGCGCGCTATGAGCTTGTAGTTCTGCTATTTTTCAATAACATGATGCTAACACCAAAATGGGTTAAAATGTATTCAATTCGTTGTGGCCTGGCCAGATCAGTCATGTGACATTGTGTTTTCAACTGAACCTTAATGGTCAGATTCCTAACCTCTGACCCTGGCTAGCAGTAGATGGCAAACCGGAAGTCATTTTAGTGGACGGGAGCAGGACGGTAAACGGAACAGGACGGATGTTAAAATATTAAATCTTTTTACCGTGCCGTCCAGCAGGTTTTGCTGTTTGCCATCTACCGCTTGCCTGATTCCATGACTGTGAATGGTGAATGCATTAGATCAGTGAAGATCACCCATTATTTTGAATTATACATACACAGCGCTTCAGGTCAAACCATGCAGTTGTTTTTCACGAAATGTGGCAATATGGCTATGTCACCCTGCTTAGAGACAAAGACCACAACCATTGGCCAAAGGGTGGCGCTATAGCACTCAATTGAAAAACAGGCATAGATCATGAACTGCCAGCTCATGAACCGCCAGTAATAATTACTAGGTAATTACTGTCTATTACATAGGTACTAATTCAGACTCCCTGAGTCCCTGATGTTGGAGTCCAGTCATCAGTGGTGGACAAAGTAGCCTACGCATACTCAAGTATTCAAAATAAAAAATTGCAAAGTAGCCTACCTTTTCCTATTAATATCAATGAATCACGGATTTAAAATGTCAAAAAAAGCTGATCTACAAGCTCAAAGCGTGTCACACCGCAACACAAGGTTGTAGATATTTTAAGATTTGAAGGCAGTTTCTATCTATCTATCTATCTATCTATCTATCTATCTATCTATCTATCTATCTATCTATCTATCTATCTATCTATCTATCTATCTATCTATCTATCTATCTGTGACATTACACACCTCCACCACCAGAGGGCGAAAGGCATTAAGGCAACAGTGCCAGGATTATTTTGTTGCGCATGCGTGGAAAACCTTTGACCCTGAATGCATCACGTGATGCCTTCACGTCACGTGACTGTGTCTAGTTTTCCATTACGGCGATGGCCGCTGTTGAACGAGTCAGACATGTTGTCGTGTCTCTCGGGAATTGTTGATGTTTGTGCCTTTATTACACATTCTATATTACAGTAGGAACAGAAAGCTTGGTGGAAATGTCTCCTAAAGGAGGTGAAAAGCGTCAAATGGAGTCTGTACGGCTGAAGATAAATGAACAGCTAGCGGCGGTGGGAGAGGAGATATTGTTTGTTGTGGACAAACAGCAGTGTGGCGCTGCTGATGTTTGTAGTGTGGAGCTTAGCATCAGAGTGTTTGTGTTGGAGCGCCTCAGCGCGGTGGGAGAGTTCATGGTCAACCTCTTCCAGAGAGAGATGGAGACACTACAAACTCTGCTGGAGACACAAAACAAACTGCTGGACATTGATTTTGATATGGACATCGATCTACACACTGCCGGTTAGTAGATTATGAACAACACCAGCTTAGCTACAAGTATCATTAAGCTAGCTGAACGGAACTACATCTCCCAGTAGTTGTACTAGCCCTAGAATGTCTGTGATCATACATAAATTACATATATTCCTGTAAACACATCCATAGATTGGATGCCTCCGCTCCCAGTGAGCAAGGAGACCTGGGCAGCATAAATGTGCTCCGCTCTCAGTTTGTACTCAATAAATAATTCCAAAGACGTGGAGTGAGAAATTGTCCTCTAGTTTCACATCCATGTAAAAGTTCTCAGGGCGAGGGGTCCGGAATGACAGCTGGACTTCCATTTATGACAGTCACTCGCAGGTCAGGGTTTTCTGTTGCAGCGTAGGCTCCAGAGTCACAGGCACGGCGCACAGAGCCTTTTAAAATCCATTCTCTGCAGCTGTAATACATTAATTAATATCAAACCGAAAGAGCGCTTTTCATAAGGACGTATTACATTCTAAAAGTGTAGGTTACATTAATGAGAAACGCATCGGTGAAATAATGTCTGCATCGGTGCCAAAAATGACTCACAACACCTTGCTCTGCGAGGCGTTGTGAAGAGACTCGAGACATCTTTTAAACGATGGTTATCTTGACAAAACGAATAGGAGAAAAAAATTCATCTTTGAGTTGACAAAAGCACTTTGAGTTGCTCTGCTGATGCTACCTTCTCTCCCCTCCTCCTGTCTGTGTGTAAAGAGGTTTCATCTGAATATGAGGAGAGGAGATCCAGTCTGGTCCAGGAGGAACCACAACCTCCACAGATTAAAGAGGAACATCAGGAGAGGAGATCCAGTCTGGTCCAGGAGGAACCACACCCTCCACAGATTAAAGAAGAACAGGAAGAGGAGACTGGTGAGTCAACTTTGACATTACTACGTAGGAAGATGTGGTGCAATACTCTCTCAGGCATTTACCATTTCCGCAAAACCTTTAACTTGAACTTGTGCCAGGACAAAAATCATGTTGGGTCGGGAGCTGTCGTACGCTTTGTCCTCACCTGTTTTTCTGTCGTACACAAGCGGAGCAGCATTGTCTGAACTGCTGACATGCTGTCACAGGCATCTAAGCATATGTATTCACTCCTAAAATGTTAAAATAAGACTGTATATATATGCATGTAAAAAAAAAAGAAGAAGTTAGATTTCCAACTTTACAAGCAATTGATATCACGCAATAATTTAAAACAATATAACATGTTTACAATGTATTAGTTTTTCTTTGGTGAGATGCGAGCGCACTGGTGAGATGATTTGGGAGCACATGAGCGTGACATCAGATGCCTATATAATCACCAGTGTTTGGCAGTAACGAGTTACTAGTTACATATTACTGTAATGATAATACTTTTTCCAGTAACGAGTAGTATAACGAATTGCTCTGCAGAAATAGTAATATAGTAACTATTTACTCCGCCAAAACATGCTTCGTTACTCCTTACTTTCACTTACAAATGAGCATCATTTGTTTTGTTTAATTCGTTCGGTTATGCACTCATAGTAGATGGTTGTTGAATGGCATGCAAAAATAGAACAGATCTACAAGCTATCAACGGGTAAAAACAGACATGCGTTGTAGCTTGTAGATCTGTTTTTTTTTGTCCTGCACAGCCTGCACAGTTATGACGTAGCGTACAGTATGCTTATGGGGTCTCGTCTCATACTCTCTTCACTTCCAAAAAACAACAGACAGACAGAGACCATGACAGAGAAATGTATCGGTATTATTATATATTATATATTATTATAAAAACAACAGACAGACAGAGGCCATGACAGAGACATGTATCGGTATTATTATATATTATTATAAAAACAACAGACAGACAGAGACATGTATCGGTATTATTATTATATTATATATCATTATAAAAACAACAGACAGACAGAGACCATGACAGAGACATGTATCGGTATTATTACATATTATATATCATTATAAAAACAACAGACAGACAGAGACCATGACAGAGACATGTATCAGTATTATAATATATTATTATAAAAACAACAGACAGACAGAGACCATGACAGAGACATTTATCGGTATTATTATTATATTATATATCATTATAAAAACAACAGACAGACAGAGACCATGACAGAGACATGTATCGGTATTATTATATATCATTATAAAAACAACAGACAGAGACATGTATCGGTATTATTATATATTATTATAAAAACAACAGACAGACAGAGACCATGACAGAGACATGTATCGGTACTATTATATATTATTATAAAAACAACAGACAGACAGAGACCATGACAGAGACATGTATCGGTATTATTATATATTATATATCATTATAAAAACAACAGACAGACAGAGACCATGACAGAGACATGTATCGGTATTATTATATATTATTATAAAAACAACAGACAGACAGAGACCATGACAGAGAAATGTATCGGTATTATTATATATTATATATTATTATAAAAACAACAGACAGACAGAGACCATGACAGAGAAATGTATCGGTATTATTATATATGATATATCATTATAAAAACAACAGACAGACAGAGACCATGACAGAGAAATGTATCGGTATTATTATATATTATTATAAAAACAACAGACACAGACAGAGACCATGACAGAGAAATGTATCGGTATTATTTTGCATTCTTGTCTGTCAAAGATGCCAAGTATATTAATGTCCGTTGTAAACTTTGCTTGTGCAAAAAAACACTTTATCTAAACGTGTTGAAGCATCTGTTTAAAGACGCACGAGAAACACAGAGCCCCCGGCCCCTCCCCGTGCAGGCAAAACAGACTGGATTCTATCCGCCAGGACATACATGGAGATTATCTGAAGAATTGGCTGGTCGCTGGTTGTATTGTTGTAGACGAGAGGTTAACCCGTCCCTCATGAACAGTTGACACGGCCTCATTTAATCAGATCCATCATGGTCCGGAGCGGTTGCTCAAAGACCCGCCCGGAGTCAGCACTGTTTAATGCAATGTATTTGTGTGTGTTTAATATACGTTTTCTTTTGTTGAATTATTCATGACAAAGTTGTAAAAGTCAACAGTATGTATATAAAATAAGCAAGCATCACGCTAGAAGACAATACACTAGTTCTGTCTTTCAATCATTTTATTATTATTATTATTGTTATTATAATATTTTCACAATCTGATACACAGATACGCCTTCTACTTTCTGCTTGCTTATGTTATTGGAGGAACCACAACCTCCACAGATTAAAGAGGAACAGGAAGAGGAGACTGGTGAGTCAACTTTGACATTACTACGTAGGAAGATGTTGTGCAATACTCTCTCAAGCATTTACCATTTCCGCAAAATCTTTAACTTGAACGTGTGCCAGGACAAAAATCATGTTGGGTCGGGAGCTGTCGTACGCTTTGTCCTCACCTGTTTTTCTGTCGTACACAAGCGGACCAGCATTGTCTGAACTGCTGACATGCTGTCACAGGCATCTAGGCATATGTATTCACTCCTAAAATGTTAATTTAAAACTATATATATGCATGCATGTATGCATGTTAAAAAAAGAAAAAGATAGATTTCCAACTTTACAAGCAATTAAAATCACGCAATAATTAAAAACAATATAACATGTTTACAATGTATTAGTTTGTGCTTAACCCATTTTGGACGGGAACCCCTTTTGGTGTTAGCATTATGTTATGCTTTAGCTATTGAAAAATAGCAGATCTACCAGATTGATTTGAACTTAAGGTCAAAGCAGGGGGGCAGTCAGCCAGATATTTCGTGAAGCCTCATTTGAAATCGGTAGTTCATATAATGGCCTGTTGTGGCGCTGGACTGGACCCAAATAGCTCCATAGAGGCCCATGTATTTTGGCCCAACTTCACCTAGACTGTATTACCTTAATAAACATGGTCATGAATACTTTCTTCTTCCAGTCACTAGTTTAAAGTCTCATTTCTAATGTCATAATATTATTTTTGGAAAATTATGGTCCCATTAATTAAAAAAATGACCATAAAGTCGCGTATGTTCTGAGGGGCGTGGCTACCGTTACAGTCTATGATCGGGATTCCCCTCCCACTCAAGAGTCTTCTCCTCCCACTCACACCCTTACTGAATTGTTTCTACTGGTGATTTCCACAGAGCACCACAGGGAGAGGTCTCCCGTATCTATAGAGATGGCCTCCAAAAGACATTCAACGGTGTCAGAGGAACAGCCAGAGGTGGACCAGAGACGTGTACAGTTTGATGCAAAGATGCAACCTGTAGTTAAGTTGTACCGTATAGGTATGTGCTGTTGTTTACTTACTTACATAACTTATTCTTATCCGTAGTCGGGTTGCGGGGGCAACAGCTCCACCAGAGTTTTCCAGACTTCCCTCTCCAGAGCAACATTAGTGACTTCCTCCTGGGGGATACCGAGACGTTCCAAGGGTCTGGTCTTGGTCTGCCCCGGGGTCTCCTCCCAGTGGGACGTGCCTCGAGGACCTCCCTAGGGAGACGCCCGAGAGGCATCCTAACTAGATGCCCGAACCACCTAAGCTGGCTCCTTTCCAGGCAAATAAGCAGCGACTCTACTCAAGTCTCTCTCGTGTGACTGAACTTCTCACCCTATCTCTAAGGGAGATGCCAGCCACCCGTTGAAGAAAACAAATTTTGGCCGCTTGTATTCTTGACCTTATTCTTTCGGTCATGACCCACACTTCATGACCATAGTTGAGAGTAGGAACACTTCATGACCATAGGTGAGAGTAGGAACACTTCATGACCATAGGTGAGAGTAGGAACACTTCATGACCATAGGTGAGAGTAGGAACGAAGATTGCTCGGTAGACAGAAAGCTTCTGGCTCAACTCTCTTTTCGTCACAACAGTGCAGTACAGTGACTGCAATTCCGCCCCTGCCGCTCCGTTTCTCCAGCTGATCTCCTTCTCCGTCCTCCCCTCACTCGTGAACAAGACCCCGAGATAAATGAACACCTTAACCAAACACAAACAAAGTTTATTCAGACAATATAGAGCATCACCAAAACTCGTACCTTTTAATTATTTTAATAAAAATGTTTACTTCCCGTTGATTTTACTATTTGAAGGCCCGGATCCACGGATTGAGTCTGAGTTTTCTTTCTAATAAAAATGGCATTATTATTCCACTTTGGGCGCGATCACCATGCAATCTTCAGTTGGATGTATTGAAACATATTTTCTTTAACGGATGCCCAACGAACGTCTCAATACCAACGATCTGGTTTGCGACCATAGGTTAGCAAGAGCACCTTCTAGTGTAAAAACAAAACATATTTCACTTTCAAAATAATTGTGTTCTTTTGTAAAAAACCTTCTGTTGAACACTTGCTACGTATTTGTTAATATATATAAATACAAACAAAAGATGCACAATTGTTTGTGGCTCAAAAATGTAATTTCAAGCCCTGAAAACTGTTTTTGATTTAGAAATGGAAAAGAGGACTTTCCTCCAACACTACCAAAGCTATAAAACGGGAAACACTGCGTGGGGAAAAAGTTCAAACATTAAATGTTTTCTCTCTCTTTGTGTCTTTTTTCTAGCCGTCCCGCACCTCCCTGTGTGTAAAGAGGAGGTTTTTACTGAACAACAGGAGAGGAGCTCCAGTCTGGTCCAGGAGAAACCACAACCACCACAGATTAAAGAGGAACAAGAGGAGCTACTTAAAAGACCAATGGAGGCTGATGGGTCAACATTGACATTACTAGCAGTGAAAAGTGAAGATGTTCATGATGATGAAAATGGAGAGACAGAGCCTGTAGCCGGCACCTCAACTCAACAACACATGCAAACACAAGCTGATCTAGAGGACTATGGAACATCACAACCAACTAGTGACGACCAGCTCCTCTCTTCACACTGTTCTGAATCTGACACTGAAGACAGTGATGAGTGGCAGGAGCCCAGTGAAGGTCAGTCAACTTTAAACACACTGAAATCACACAAGACAAATGTGGAAGGACAAAGATTGTCTTTGAGCAGCAAGCTGTCCAAGGACCTGCAATCATCAAAACAAACTCACTCCATGAGGAGCCACACAGGGAAGAAACGCTTTAGTTGTACAGAGTGTGGCAAATGTTTTAATCGTAAGGCAAATATGACAACGCACACAAGGATTCATACAGGGGAAAAGCCCTTTACTTGTAATGTGTGTGGTAAAGGCTTTGCTCAGAGTGGTGAACTAAAATCACACACGAGGACTCATACAGGGGAAAAGCCCTTTACTTGTAACGTCTGTGGTAAAGGCTTTGCTAAGAGTGCTAATCTAAAAACACACATGAGGACTCATACAGGGGAAAAACCCTTTACTTGTAACTTGTGTGGTAAAGGCTGTACACATAGTGGTGATCTAAAATCACACATGAGGACTCATACAGGGGAAAAGCCCTTTACTTGTAACGTCTGTGGTAAAGGCTGTACACACAGTGGTGAACTTAAAATACACATGAGGACTCATACAGGGGAAAAGCCCTTTACTTGTAACGTCTGTGGTAAAGGCTGTACACAGAGTAGTGATTTAAAATCACACATGAGGACTCATACAGGGGAAAAGCCCTTTACTTGTAACGTCTGTGGTAAAGGCTGTACACAAAGTAGTAATCTAAAATCACACATGAAGACTCATACAGGGGAAAAGCCCTTTACTTGTAACGTGTGTGGTAAAGGCTGTACACAGAGTAGTGTTTTAAAATCACACATGAGGACTCATACAGGGGAAAAGCCCTTTACTTGTAACGTGTGTGGCAAAGGCTTTGCTCAGAGTAGTAAACTAAAATCACACATGAGGACTCATACAGGAGAAAAGCCCATAGATGAATGAGGACTCATACAGGGGGGCGGGGACCCTTTAGTTCCTGTTAGTGGCAAATGCTTGGGTCAAAATGCACATCTGAGGATAATGAGGAGGAATCATACAGGGAAGAAGTGGTTAGTTGTAATAGTAATAAATGCACATTTTCCCCATTTGAGTTGACACATGATATAACATACAATCGAATGATCATTCATTCTATTCCAGGATGACAATGACAAGTGGTAGATACTAAAGTCCTGGAATCACATAATCTGACACTATCAACATGACCACCACAATTTAGTTTCTTAAGTATCTTTTGTATGTAAAACCTGTATACACATGGCACAAAAAGTTGTTGTCTTTGGTAGATTATTTCTCTATTGTAACTCTGTTTAATTATACCGTCGGATGTTTCAGACTTTAACCCATCTTGGGGCGGGAACCCCGTTTGGTCTTTTAAGCATTATATTATACTTTAGCCATTGACAAATGGCTCATAAGTGCCGCGCTACGAGCTTGTAGCTTGCTATTTTGTTTTTAATCGTGAAAATGTGGCGCAAATCTTTGAATATATATTCTTTCAGAGTGAACGTTTTTAACTCAAATCTTTGCTTTTTTGGGGGGGGGGGGTCCCTGCAACTACATATTTTCAGATGGGGATCGGCGGCCAATTACATATAATCTTGGGGGTCCTTGACGTGAAAATGTTTGAAACATAGGGTTTTTCAGATTACTGTCAGGATTTAGAAAACATTTTGTAGAATCGTTCCCAGGTCAACGGGTTAACCAGGTCAACATGGGTTAACCTTTTATACGTTTTGGGAAGCTGTGGGTCATGACCGGAAGAATAAGGTCGCGAATAATTTTTTGTGTTTCCTGTGAGGACTGTGGATGAACATTAGCAACTGTGCTATATCCGGTGTATTTACGTCCATTAATATGCATTGTCCTGTCCAAATAAACAAAGTAAAAGTAAAACATTGGGAGTACTTTTCTTTTTGTTGAAAAAATTAAGGTTTTATGAGCCAATGAAAATTGCAGTTTAATGAAAATTCTTCTTCTGCCCCTAATACATCCATGCAGAGTCAAGTGTTTATGAAACGTTGCAGTATATGGTGTAGAGGGTCATGCCAAATAACGCTGAAACAAGTCTTGTCCAGAAGCACTTCAAAATGAATCGCTTCAACCCCATGGATGGACAGTGGGCTTGGTTTTCTGGACCCACTGAAAAATCTACCATTTATTTCCCATAGAGATTTACAAAAGAAATATTTATATAAATTATTTTAAGCCTATAGAATCCAACCATTTAAGATCCTGGTGAATCACGACCATATATATAACACCTTTGATTCTGAAAAACCTTTCCATTTTGAACAATGTGACAAGAGCTTCTCCCAGATGCTACGCTGACAAGACACCAGCGTCTACACACCGGAGAAAGACCTTATTGCTGTAAACAGTGTTACAAGAGTTTCATTGATATAGGTTGTTTGCGGACACACCTGCGTATCCACACTGGAGAAAAACCTTAACTCTGCAAACATTGTGACAAGAGTTTCATTGATATAGGTTGTTTGCGGAAACACCTACGTATCCACACTGGAGAAAAACCTTACCACTGCAAACATTGTGACAAGAGTTTCAGTCAGTCAGGTACTCTGCAGGCACACCAGCGTCGTCTCCACCAGTGTTGATTTCGTCGACTAAGACGAAAAATGTTCGTTGACTACTATTAACCCATTCTGACCTGAGATCAGATTCATACGAGGTTTCCGCCGGACACACACTGGGTCTGATTAACCCATTCTGACCTGAGATCAGATTCTATTTTTAAATAGCTAAAGCATACATGATGCCGACACCAAAATGGGTGCCCGGTCAGAATGGGTTAATAGTGTGACATTTATAGATTTTGGGGCCTAAATAATACATTAGAAGCTTTTTATCAAGAATTGATCAATGTCACCATGGTACACATACTGTACTTTTTTTTTTCTTTTTCAAAAGGGCACATTGCCAAAAGGGCACTCCCTAGCCCAGGGGTAGGCAACCTTAGGCACGGGTGCCAACATTGGCACAGGGGAGGGTGGTCACTGGCGCACTGGCATAAGTGTGTGAGTGAGATCTTTTATTTTAATATTAAGAAGTATTCAAAAAAGGTTTAGTCTGAGAAATGAAGTCCCCTCACATCTATATATAAATTACACCCTGCACATAATTCTACATTCACTCAAACTCTGGGCTCTGAGTCTGTGTGAAAGAAAATAGGCCACATGAAAAGGTTATGTACAGCCTACGGACAATCAAAATCAGATGGAAATATTACATTAAATGTGGTGACATAATTAAACTTAATGTTGATACGGCACACTGATTATCAAGAACATAGCACTTTATGTCAAAAAGGTTGCCGACCCCTGCCCTAGCCTATTGTCTATCTGTGCACGCCACTGCTATACACAGACGGACGGACGGACGGACGGACGGACGGACGGAGTGCAAAAAATACTCTCTCCCCGTGCCTTCGGCCTGGTGGAGACAAAAATACTCTCTCCCCGTGCCTTCGGCCTGGTGGAGACAATGAAGAAGTCATTAGTCATGTTTAACAGTCTGTCTTATTGCTAGTAAATGTAAATTCACCACCATCATTGAATTACGTTTCCTCTGGCATTTTGTTTAAGTCACACCGGTGGGCATTTATCAAATGGGAAGTTTGCTGGATTAAATTACCGGTATACTTCACTATTCTTTCAAAGCGTTCAATGTCATTTGTGACTATAAGTCTATAACAACAAGTTTCAGAACAGATCAGTTTGACAATGAACTACAATGACTGAGGACGTGTATGTCAACACCGGGCCATATCCGACCAAGAAGGTCCGATCTGGCCGAGGAGAGATGGAGATGCAGGAGAGAGGAGAGAGAGAAGAGGAGACAGGCGACATCTATCTGATTCCAGACGACCAGAAACCCATCTGTAGTATGTATGGTGTTATATTTAATCCGGTAGACTTTATATTAGTGTAATTCATAATTATAAAAATATGAATTATAAATTCAAAAATTAAGACTCAAAATCAATCTGAATTTAAGAAGGGGCACCAGTGAAATGAGCTTAGGAATAAGCACCAGATTGATTTGTATTTAGCCTTTAAGTTAAAACACTAATAAAACAATTAAAAGATTATAAAATAATCAATTATTATTTTATTTTAATAAATCTATGGAATCTGAAGGTAAGAGGTCTTTTCCATTACATAGCCTTTCTTGCTTTGCATGTGTCAAAAACCAGTTCAACTCTTGAGCAAATAATAGACTTGTTTTAAAAAATGAATCAATTTATTTCCACACCTAAGCTAATAGACAAACTTAGTAGAACAATAATCAAACGAATTCTTAAACAAGGGTTAATACAGGTTCAAATAGAATTGAAGAAACAAATCAAATGATAATGAAATATCTATATGATAGGTAATGTTCTTTTTTGCCATGAACTTAGAAACTTGATGTAATTGCATTCACTTTCCTGAGCGTTGGCTTGTTGAGCTTTGAGAGAGGCAGACTGGGGTTCATCTGTCTTCTGAGGGAGAGAGGTTGCGTCGCAAGCGGCAGGGGTTCGATTGCTGGTCTGGCTATAACCCCTGAGCTGGTCGATGTAGTACCGGGGATTGCCTGGGACGCTTAGGTCAGAGCGTCGGGAGCTGGTCTGTGTAGCGATGTGGCCAAGACCCTCTCATCAGACGTCCGTTCCTTTCCTCTCCCCTCATCCGGTCTTCATGGACTCCACTAATCCTAGTTTTGTCTTCGTCTGTCTCCTCAATATATAGTCCTTTTTCGTTGTGCAATACAGGGCTCAGTTGTCACTTTCTTTGCAAGATGGAGACATTGAGATGTCTCGTGACATTTCCAGACTTCGTCAACATGTTGCTGTGAGCCAAAGTTGCTTTGAAGTTCATTTTGGGAAAGAGTATACGCATGCACTTTTCATGGCTTTAGATTTCACATAACACACAATCTGCATTTACATGTATAAATGTAATGAATCTACATTTATTGTACAGTGAATGTCATATTTCCAATTGATGGTCCAGGAATTGTGAATGAATGCTTTTGTGACTGAGTGGAACATTCCACCTTTGACATATCCAAAGTCAGGGTGTGATCTGTCTGATGATGACACTTTGACCAGCTGAAATGCAATCAAGTCTTTATGACACTTAATCCAGCTGATATGGAATCAAGTCTTTATGATACAAGGGTGTCCCATGGAACTGAGTCTCTGAGTCTGTAGGGAAACAAGTCAATAGATTCCTATTACTTCCTTGTACATAAGAACATGAAAGCCAGTAATTGGAATTGGACGGTTCCAGTATGCATTTGTGCACACAAGTATGCCACTGGTGCAGGAATTGAGACCATTCTTGAGGGTCAAAAGGTCAGCAGACCCCTCTGCAGGCCTAAAACGGTCCAGCTTCTCCACTTACATGCATGTGCATGTGGTCAGCATGGGAGAGAGAAATCGTGTTCATTAGATCCATCCAATGTGTATGTGCTATAGCTGGATGCCATAGCTTAATTGTGCCTTTATACCCCTTATCTACTACACATCTATGTGACTCCAGACCCCCCGGACCCCATCTATGTGACTCCAGACGACCCGGAACCCATCTATGAGACTCCAGACCCCCCGGACCCCATCTATGTGACTCCAGACGACCCGGACCCCATCTATGAGACTCCAGACCCTGGGACACAGAACAACACAGCACAGGAGCAGCTTGGAGGTATAACATTATAACTAATATTGTATACAAAAGGTTAACCCATTCTGACCTGAGATCAGATTCATACGAGGTTTCCAGTGGACACACACTGGTCTGATTAACCCATTCTGACCTGAGATCAGATTCTAAAAATGTCAGTTGTTCTTCTATTTTTCAAAAAATAGCAGACCTACAAGCGTAGCGCGCCACTCGGTGGCGCGCTATGAGCTTGTAGATCTGCTATTTTTAAATAGCTAAAGCATAACATAATGCTAACACCAAAAGGGGTTCCCGCGCAGAATGGGCTAATATTGTATACAAAAGGTTAACTAATATATGTATGGATGTTAGTGTTACACACGGACAGTGTAGTGGTGTAGGGTGAACTCTACTATACTAAAACACTTCAAGGTGTCATGTCATGCTTAAAAATAATTAAAATAATAATCATCATCAGAAACAATGGCCCTCATTTATCGGCATTTATCAATTCTCCGCATGACCTTGAACTTGAACGTGCGCCTGGACAAAAACCACGCCAGGTAGGGGGCTGTCGTGTAGGCTGTGTCCTCACCCGTTTCTCTGTCGTAGAAAAGCGGAGCAGCGTTGTTTGACCAGCTGACAGGCTGTCACAGGCATCTAAACATTATGTATTCACTCCTAAAATGTTAATATAAAACTGTATATGTATATGGGCTACATGTAAAAAGAAAAGGAATACATCAATGATGTGTCTTTGTGTCATGTGAAATTGGTAGGAGATTTCCAACTTTACGAGCAATTAAAATTGCGTAATTAAAAACAATATGCCATTTAGGCATAAATGGACTGAACACCTTTTTTCCAATTGTAGGCTATAGGCGTAAGGGGCTTAATCATTCACCCATTTAAATATCGTCGCTGTCTGATGAAAAACACGTAGGCCTATGTCCATTTTTTATGATTTTCACTTTTTGCTATAGTTGTGCTCTCTGCGTTCTGCTCTCTCTACTGGTCTCGGTTGATGTGTTAATGGCCAATGAAAAGGTGTTTTATTTAACAATCTATTTAACACGCATCACCATTGGACGTTCAACCTGTCCATCACAGCGCGTATGTAAGGGGAGTGGAGATACGCTGAAACAAAACTCCCCATTGGATGTGGGACCTGTCCATCACATCGCGTATGCAAAGGGGTGTGGAGATACGCTGAAACAATCATTCCCATTGGACCTGCTTTTATGTGATGTATTCCCATGCTTTTGTTCTTGCCTAAATGTAAGTCGCTCTGGATTAAGAGCGTCTGCTAAATGCCTAAATTGTAAATTGTAGACGTGGGACCTGTCCATCACACCGCACGTATTGAACCGCGGGAAAAAAAGGGGCGAAACTTTTCACAGACAGGATAGCTTACTTTTGCGGACACGGAATTTGACATTTTTACAAGGTAAAGTACCACCAAAAGTGTTTTTTGACAACTGTATGTTAGGTTATGCTAACGACCATGTTCACGATTGTCCTAGACTTCATGTGAATTGTTATTTTTGTTAAACATAGCCACGTTTGGGACCTCAACCCCTCTATTTTAGCTCCGGAGCTAATGGACACTGAATTCTTCAACGCTGTAATCTACTTTTCAGTATTATATTTCACATCGATGATGTATTCAATGGAGGAGCTGTGTGCCATAGTTAACGTAAAGTGTGTCAGGGGCAGACATGATAAAGCAGAGGCTGCAGAGAGCAGTGAAAGCAGCGAGGAAGGTTTGTGGAATTACAAAACAACTTGTGTGTGTGTGTGTGTGTGTGTGTGTGTGTGTGTGTGTGTGTGTGTGTCGGCTGGGAAAAATTAGAACCAAATGTGTTATTTACCTTAAAGGACCACTTTTCAACCTATCTTCATAGGTCTTCACTAATAATCATGATAAAATGGCATTTCTTTAAACATAAATGGACATATCTGCTGTATATCATCACAATAATGTCAACTTATATCATTCATGTGAGATCAACCACATTTATTTTCTTCAGAAGCGACTATGGAGGACTCATCAATTGGGGAGATGGAAGGTTTGACACACTCACTCACACTCTCTCACACACACACACACACACACACACACACACACACACACACACACACACACACACACACGGGGGGGGGCTAACCACATTTGTTTTCTTGTTTTTCTTCAGAAGCAGCTGTGGAAGACTCATCAATTGGGGAAGGGGAGATAGAAGGTTTGACACACACACACACACACACACACACACACACACACACACACACACAGGGCTAGTCATGGCTGGGGGGGGTCAGTGTTTCCTAGCTGACCGGTGCAAAGACTCACCAATTAAGGTTTGTGGTAAAATGAGGATTAAGAGCAATTGCATTCATTGTACATGGTGTTCCTCTTTATTTTTTGTTTTATCAGATGTGCTTGATTCATCATGGACACTTCAATTAGAGCTGGATAATTCTCCTGGTGCTGATGAATCCAGAGGTATTATTATTATTTATTTAGAGCCTTATTCTGTACACACACATGATGCACAATACATCATGTGATGCTTTGCAATATTGTGAACGCAAAGCAATGCATGATGAGAGAGAGGGAACATTTGATTTTTTTTCTGCAGGAGAAGGAGTTGAGCAGCACAGTAGACTGAGTAGAGTCTTGGAGAGCAGTGGAGTTGAGGATGACCACCACTCAAGTGGGGACGAAGGTTTGTGGAACACTAGCCTTAAGTCAGCCAGAGCAAAGGGTGCACAGTCTAGTGACACTGAATAACAGGTGTGTGAACATTGCATTCAGTTTGTCTGTCTTTCTTTCCCAGATCCACTGGATCAAACCTGGACATCTAAAGATGACCAAAGTGGTGTTTCTCCTGGTGCTGCTGAATCAGGCTATGAAGGTATTATTAGCCTTTCTCTCTCTCACTCACACACACACACACACACACACACACACACACACACACACACACACACACACACACACACACACACACACACACACACACACACACACACACGGGGGGGGGGGGCTAACCACATTTGTTTTCTTGTTTTTCTTCAGAAGCAGCTGTGGAAGACTCATCAATTGGGGACGGGGAGATAGAAGGTTTGACACACACACACACACACACACACACACACACACACACACACACACACACACACACACACACACACACACACAGGGCTAGTCATGGCTGGGGGGGGTTCAGTGTTTCCTAGCTGACCGGTGCAAATGTGATACTCTCACAAAGTGTGAAATAGCTTTTATTTTCTTTGGTTCTTTGGTCTTTCTTTATTTTCATTTTGGGTTAAAAGTATTGTCCAGTACGTTTATTATTTTTATTATTCAAATGGTCACAAGCCAAAATATATCAGTGCCTATATCACTGTAGTTCACTAGAATGAGGAACGCGGAACCTTTCTATAGAATGGTATGGTTTCCTGACGCTTCCTCTTAAGGTTAGGGGACCGCCCCCTTTCTCCTCAGAGGAAAGCTAGGAACGAAAGAGAAACAAGTTCTGTCTTAATTTCTGTGACTGTTCATTCTGTTTTTCAGGTTAGTAAGCCTACAACGTGAAAACAATATTAACTTATCCCTTAAGGATCGAGTGCTTATGTGGAGATACTGTGAGTCTTTTGAGGAAGAATTTGAGTGCTTTAGAGTGTGTTTAAATACGGTGAAAATGCCGCGGTTTTGGAGAGTTGTTGCATCATGCTGTTATGTAATGGCGTCGCCCTGTTACATAACCACTGTTGCATAATGGCGTCCGCCTCGTGTATAGAACAGAGACAGATGTTAATTTATATTTACCCCCGACATGATTAATTCTGGTTACCTGATTACTTGACAGATATATTATTGTGTGAAAGGATTTGTGAACAGCTAATTTTCGGTTTTACATTTAATAGCTGCAGAGCAGATATGTGCATTTATATTACTGTTATATTTCTACTCTATTTGGGTGCTCTATGGTTCTTTATGGAGTACTGGGTTTATTGTAAAAGTGCATTTATGAAGGTTATTGTGTTTGGAGTATATTTAATATGCTCACCTCTTTTTCTATTATTCCTTTGTGATGATGTCAGTATGTCTTGAAGAGACAACAGTTTATTGATAGAAGTATAGCTGAAAGCTAAAGTAAATGTGAATGTATATTCATACTGCACTATGGTTGTGTTTTGTAGCAGCATTAAGGCACAACTATGGAACTATTTGCACTGTAATTGACAGTATTATTGCACTAAAGAATGGTAGCTAAATCGAACCAGTATCAGTACTGAAGAAATGCACTTTGATGTATTTGTATGTGGTAACTTTGAGGTTTATTGATATCGATGAAGCCAAAGAGTTATGTTGAATGTGAAAAGAGTTTTATTGCAAATGGAAATATGCTATGTATTTTTATGGGACAACACAAAGACATTACATACTCACCTGTTTAACACATTTTATTGACAATACACATTCATTCACCAGCACACAGACATACCATACCTACCTCATACACACTGTTGCCTGGAACACACTCACACAACCTGGATAGAAGAATAATTGTACACGCACATATTCCATACTCACTTTGGATCTGACAGAGGACTTTGAACAAAAATACATTATTGCATTGGGAAATGTTTGATTGATTGTATTGTGAACTAGAAACAAAATTTCAAGAAATTTTACTGGGTGCCTGAAGCTCGCCAAGTCTGTGCAGCATTTGAGCCACGGACCACCATTTGATGACATTTAGCCTCTCAGAGGGGTCCATTTGGTTACATGTGAGCCAGGAGGTCTCCCCATTGACTTCCAATGGGGTATTTTGTCTTAGTTTATTGCGCATTGCGTTGCCACCAACATTCTAATGCTAACATGCTAACATGCTAATACTAACATGCTAACATGCTAACATTTTAATGCTAACATGCTAATGCTAACATGTTAATGCTAACATGATATCAAGCTAAAATGCTAACATGCGGCTAACATGCTAACATGCTAATGCTATCATGCTAACATGCTAATGTTATCATGCTAACATGCTAATGCTAACATGCTAATGCTATCATGCTAACATGCTAATGCTATCATGCAAACATGCTAATGCTATCATGCAAACATGCTAATGCTAACATGCTAATGCTATCATGCTAACATGTTAATGCTATCATGCTAACATTCTAATGCTAACATGCTAATGCTATCATGCTAATGCTAACATGCTAATGCTATCATGCTAACATGCTAATGCTAACATGCTAATGCTAACATGCTAATGCTAACATGCTAATGCTAACATGCTAATGCTATCATGCTAACATGCTAATGCTATCATGCAAACATGCTAATGCTATCATGCAAACATGCTAATGCTAACATGCTAATGCTATCATGCTAACATGTTAATGCTATCATGCTAACATTCTAATGCTAACATGCTAATGCTATCATGCTAATGCTAACATGCTAATGCTATCATGCTAACATGCTAATGCTAACATGCTAATGCTAACATGCTAATGCTATCATGCTAACATGCTAATGCTATCATGCTAACATGCTAATGCTAACATGCTAATGCTATCATGCTAACATGCTAATGCTAACATGCTAACGTTAACATGCTAATATGCTAACATGCTAATGCTAACATGTTAATGCTAACATGCTAACATTCTAATGCTAACATGCTAATGCTATCATGCTAATGCTAACATGCTAATGCTATCATGCTAACATGTTAATGCTAACATGCTAATGCTAACATGCTAACATGCTAATGCTATCATGCTAACATGCTAATGCTATCATGCTAACATGCTAATGCTAACATGCTAATGCTATCATGCTAACATGCTAACGTTAACATGCTAATATACTAACATGCTAATGCTAACATGTATTGTGAATTATATTTGATTCATTGTTATTGGTGAATAAACCGGAGAGGAAAGCTAGGAACGAAAGAGAAACAAGTTCTGTCTTCATTTCTGTGACTGTTCATTCTGTTTTTCAGACCTACATCTTCCACTCAACCAATACTGTAAATGTGGTACCCACACAGCCTGGGACCCGTTACAAATTGTGGGGGCTCGTCCGGGATCAGCGCCACCTACTGGTTGGAATGCTGATTCAGTGATACCAGAACCAAGAGACCAAGGTGACCAGACGTGACTGCACGCCAGAAGTCAGCCAGTGGGTGTCCATAGGCGGAGATAAGAGAAGAGACAACCCGGTCAATTTTTTTTTTTTTGCTAATACTAACATGCTAACATGCTAACATTTTAATGCTAACATGCTAATGCTAACATGTTAATGCTAACATGATATCAAGCTAAAATGCTAACATGCGGCTAACATGCTAACATGCTAATGCTATCATGCTAACATGCTAATGTTATCATGCTAACATGCTAATGCTAACATGCTAATGCTATCATGCTAACATGCTAATGCTATCATGCAAATATGCTAATGCTATCATGCAAACATGCTAATGCTAACATGCTAATGCTATCATGCTAACATGTTAATGCTATCATGCTAACATTCTAATGCTAACATGCTAACATGCTAATGCTATCATGCTAATGCTAACATGCTAATGCTATCATGCTAACATGCTAATGCTAACATGCTAATGCTAACATGCTAACATGCTAATGCTAACATGCTAATGCTATCATGCTAACATGCTAATGCTATCATGCAAACATGCTAATGCTATCATGCAAACATGCTAATGCTAACATGCTAATGCTATCATGCTAACATGTTAATGCTATCATGCTAACATTCTAATGCTAACATGCTAATGCTATCATGCTAATGCTAACATGCTAATGCTAACATGCTAATGCTAACATGCTAATGCTATCATGCTAACATGCTAATGCTAACATGCTAATGCTATCATGCTAACATGCTAATGCTAACATGCTAACGTTAACATGCTAATATGCTAACATGCTAATGCTAACATGTTAATGCTATCATGCTAACATTCTAATGCTAACATGCTAACATGCTAATGCTATCATGCTAATGCTAACATGCTAATGCTATCATGCTAACATGCTAATGCTAACATGCTAATGCTAACATGCTAATGCTATCATGCTAACATGCTAATGCTATCATGCTAACATGCTAACATGCTAATGCTAACATGCTAATGCTATCATGCTAACATGCTAACATTAACATGCTAATATACTAACATGCTAATGCTAACATGTATTGTGAATTATATTTGATTCATTGTTATTGGTGAATAAACCGGAGAGGAAAGCTAGGAACGAAAGAGAAACAAGTTCTGTCTTCATTTCTGTGACTGTTCATTCTGTTTTTCAGACCTACATCTTCCACTCAACCAATACTGTAAATGTGGTACCCACACAGCCTGGGACCCGTTACAAATTGTGGGGGCTCGTCCGGGATCAGCGCCACCTACTGGTTGGAATGCTGATTCAGTGATACCAGAACCAAGAGACCAAGGTGACCAGACGTGACTGCACGCCAGAAGTCAGCCAGTGGGTGTCCATAGGCGGAGATAAGAGAAGAGACAACCCGGTCAATTTTTTTGCTGGAAATCCAATATGGCCGCCCCAATATTAGCCCCTATTAGTTATAATGGGGGGTGAATAGGGCAACATTTTAAACTGAGGGATATTTTTTGTATTGCAAGTTTCCATGAAATCCAATATGGCCGCCACAAAATAATTGACCGGGTTGTCCATATAGGTTGTGATCCTATGGGGTCATAGATATTATTTCTGGTGGACAACCTTTGAGGTCATGGCAAATGCAGTTTTCCTAAAAAAAAGGGTTGTTTCACCAATGACAGACAGACTTGAATTAGTGCCAATTACGCACGGGGATATACGAATTAATATAAAATAGTGTATGACCAAAGAAAGGCTGATTTGAATTTGTTTAATCCGTGCGTAATTGGCACTAATTCAAGTCTGTCTGTCATTGGTGAAACTGCGCAATTACGCACGGCTGAAATCCACTTGAGTTTAGTCCAAAGCTTTTAAATAGCGCACGTAAACGCACACAGATCTTTCGTCTAGAGTCCAACACCTGTAAGGATGGCCTCCGTACAGCCAGGGAACCGAGGAGGGAAATTTTTAGTCCATGAGGGATATCGGTACCAAAGAAACAAGGTAACCGCGAACAAAATGTACTGGCGATGTTGGCAAAAGGCCTGTGGGGCCTTTATTCAAACGGCCGTGTTTGATATTGATGAGGCGGGTGCAGATATCACCATTTTACACGTGGCTCCACACAACCATCCAGTCGATAGGGATCTCATTGAGACCAGTGCCCTGAAAAACATCATGCTGGAGGCGGTGGACGCGGACCCGTCAAGGCCAATAAAAAGGGTCTATGATCAGACGGTTCGAGATGCCCCAAATGATGACCATGTGCCTGAATTTAAGACGGTGCGCTCATCTCTAAATCGGCGACGTGCTAAACGCATGCCGCCCATACCACATGCAGTAGATGATGTTCGGGTAGAGGGTGAGTGGGCAAGAACTTGGCGTGGGGCCAATTTTCTTTGTCGCCAGGACAACGACTGGGGAATAATAATGTTTGGCACCAATGACAATTTTGCCAAGCTCGGTAGGTGCCGTGACATCTATATGGACGGCACGTTCAAGAGCACCCCGAGGCCTTACATGCAGTTTGTGACCATTCACGGCAAATACCTGGGTCGTGTGGTGCCTCTGGTCATGTGCTTGTTGACTGGCAAAACAGTTGGTCAGTACAGGCAGGTTCTGCACAGGGTGAAGCGCAAAGTGCGGCGTGTAACTGGGCACGCGTGGGAACCAGAGCGCATCATCACCGATTTCGAAAGTTCACTTCTGCTGGCAATTCAGACTGAACTTCCCAACAGTCAGTCTTACGGCTGTTATTTTCATTTCTGCCAGAGTCTGTGGAGGCGCATAAAATAATTGGGCCTTTCTGGTCCATACCAAAGGGACGACAGGCTGCGAAACGGCCTGCAAAAATTCATGGCCATTGGCTACCTGCCTCCTCTGTTAGTCCTGCAGAACTTCCAGCTGCTCTCAACTGATGGAGCTACAGTGCGTCTAAAAAGGCGCTTTCCCAGACTGACCCGGTTCATCCGCTATCTAGGCCAGAATTACATCCATGACGGCTGTCAATTTCCACCAAGACTGTGGAACGTCTACAGACGAACTACAGACAATCGGACCAACAATTATGTGGAAGGTAAGCTACGATGTTAATTTGTTGTTGTTAATATTCATATTAATATTATGTTTGACTATTATTACTATTATTATATTAAATACAGTGAGCGCCCCTCATTTCACACGCGTGCATTTATATATATTTATTTTTATGTTTTATTTCCCCGTTGTATTGTTTAATTGTGATATGGATCTCCCAGCTGGATCTGAAATAAAGATTGATTGATTGATTGATTTTCATTTTTTCTAAGGTTTTCATCAGAGATGGAATTCTACAGTGCAGAGGAGGCACCCATCCCTGTGGATATTCCTGCGCCATCTCAAGGATCATCAACGGTTGGTGGAAAGCACCACGGCAGCTGCTGAGAGGGGAGAAGCTCGGCCACGGCCCAAAAAGAAGTGGAGGGATTTGGAGGAGCGCATTGTGCGTCTGAAGCGCGAATATCACGACGGTGAACGTAATCTGGATGACTATTGGAATGCGGTGCAGCATTCCGTACACAATTTTGTTTAAGTTTTTCATCAGCGGTGCAGGAGGGTATTGGACTCTGAAGCTGAAGCTGAATATGTGTGTGCAGGACTTTTTGTTCAGGGGGGCATTCTATTTTAAGTGAGACTTTGTGACCTTGACTGCACATAATTATGCTTGTTATTTATTATTATTACATTTTGTTTAGAGCACGTGTTTCCTCAAGTGATGTCCGTTTAATCCCCAATTGTTATATTAATAAGTAAAGAAATATATTACACCATATGTTGACTTATTTGTTCATATAAGGTTCAAGGTTATACTTATTGGAATATTTATTGTGTGGCTATGCACACGCTACACAGTCGCAACACAGTCGCAACAGTAGGCTACTTTAAGTAGGCTATAAGAAATAAAAAAAAGTCTTGAGGGTGGTTATCACGGGTGCAACGAGACGGCATGCAGGCTTATATATAGCCGTGGCGTATAGCACATTATATAACCCGACATGCGTGCTGCTCTTTCGATAAAGGCATATAAAAAAAAACATGATTGTCCTTAATGATATATATACTGTAGACACTTCAGGGAATATATACCAATTATAACAACTCTCCGTTGTGAATTGGCTGAGTATATCCTGCCAATATCAACAACCAATATTTATTTTTTGGGATGCGGAGGGGCTCGTTGTTGAGCTGCCATTCAGCGCACCGGAGAGCGCTCATTGACATCTTCGGATCAATGGCCCTTCGGAACATCGGGGCTTCGGAACATCGGTGCTTCGGAACATCGGGACCCTACTTCGGAACATCGGTACTTCGGAACAACGGTCCTTCGGACTAATGGGTGGGCCCCGTATTTATGGCTCTTCTTAAGGTACAGCTTGCCGTTTACTGTGTTGAGGTGTTTAACTTGTGTCTGGTCTTCAACAGCACAACTTTTTACCTCAACCAGCCCAAATGGTGGTGTTCCCTGTGGATCGATGACTTTACCATCAGCTCCAAGGTGAGGTGCATCAGGGTGGATTATGATGCCACATTGTGTCACAGACACATCAAAGCAGTCTGCATATCTCCTCAGTATTTCTGGCTCCAGATCCAGACCTCTTTTCATTGCGGCTGTCTGAGGAGTTCCTTTGAGAATGCTGGCTGCCAAGGCTTTGGCGGAAGATTCCCCACGAACATGGGTGGCTTCTCTGAATCTGCTGGCTGTAAGACGAGGTTTGCGTATGTCGGTCCACAGCTGGCATTCGGACTGCTGGCGGGTTTCCTCTTCAATAGCAGCAGACAGATCCCATGACACCTGCAAGCTATCCAAGTGGGTACATTGTTGCTTATAACTGGGCTGAAAAGCTATTGGAGATGTGTTGGTGAAACGGTAACACTGTACAGGCAACTGTGGAAACTTGGGACCATCAGGGTGTTTAATGATGTCTCTACTAATTTCAGTAGGGCACTGATAGGACAGGACAGACCCAAATGGCACTTGGCCAAACTTTGAGTCCACCATCTTTAAGTCCTTGTTTAGGCCATGCAGCACTTTACAAATTCCCAGTTGTGGACGCAGATGTTTTAATTTCTCCCTGCTTGCCATGACGTGTGGAACTGGAAGAGGCCCTGACAGGAAATAAAAAGGAGAACCGTCAAATTTTGATTTAATTATGACACCTGCCTTTTCACGATATCTGATTGCTTTAAACAACGTTAAACTCACTTTGCCACTCGATTTTCCATTGACATGCGAGATACCCTCTATATCATGGCACAGACCTTGATAAAAAATAGCAAGGTCTGTCTGGCAAAAATTGCCGATCTACAAGCTCAAAACGCGTCGCAGTGCAACACATTTTTATTTAATTTCAAATGCATTTAGTTATACTTTATAATGTCAACTTTATGAACTAAATACAAAACATTGGACATAAAAAAAAAGACAATTACATTGTAATACTAGTCATTAAGCTACTAATATAGACTGAAGAAGTAATTAGAACTAGAAGTAATTCAATCGGGTCATGTTTGCATGTTTGGAATTATAACAGCTGAAATCAATAATATATCAGTATTCTGATATTAACCTGTGGGCCACATTAAGTGAAGGTGGCGGCCCGAGGGCCACATACGGCCCTGTATGTGGCCCCCGTGCCGCTAGTTGCCTACGTATGATATAATACCTAAGAAGTTCAGAAGGACTTGTTTGTGAGTGTAATCATAAAGTCCCAAAGAAATGGGTATCTAATGTATGTCTGTTAGCGGTCATACATACCAGTAAATGCCTGGTACAGTGTGCACTTAACACCAGTCCTGACCCTATCTTTCTTCTTTGGCACTGGTTTACGCACCACCACTTCATTAGTTGCCTCTGGTGCAATCCCCTGTGATAAAATAAAGATGAATAATGAATTGACAAGACACAAAACAATAGAATTGTTGAACTTGTTCAACATAAAAAAAACATTAATATCTGACCTGTGTCCGCGGCCGGTGCCAGGTTTGCAGAGAGCTGGTACAGGCCAGAGGTAACGGTACCGATTTGGCTCGTGAGGTACTACATAGGTAAATAAAAATTAGAATATTGTGGAAAAGTTTTTCTCCACGTAATTAAACCTACCTACATGCATTACAGAAAAAAATAACTTTACCATTATCCTTTTTTGTGACGTACCTGTAGTGTGCGGTTTGAAAGAGAAGTGCCACTATATGGTTACATAATGCCTTCCCAGCAGCACATGAGCAAGAAGTGCTCTCCAGTTCCACAGGAACCTTTTCTGAATGAAGTGTGATCTGTTAATAGGAAAAAAAAACAATGAGCGTTGTTGCTGTAACACGTTACATTTACACTTCTACAAACAGCAAAGGAAAATAAAAACAGTTCAATCTCAAGTGGATGCATGCCAGTGTCCACAGAAAGAGAGAGAGAGAAAGAAAGAGATATTTTCTGCCTTTAGATGGACAGGACACATGCAGAGAGACATGCAGTAAAAAAAAGGACTGAAACTCACAATGCACTGTCAGGCTACTTTAGAGCCTAGGGTGCCCGGACCACTAAGCCAACATGGTCAAATGTATTTTGATCAAACAGAGTCTTTCTCAGTCTTTCATTTGTCCACAAAAAAAACTATCTTTTGTTTTTAAAGATATGTCACTCTGACACTGTAACATAGGTTTTTGGAGTTTCACTACAGAAATCACTGACAGACTGAGAAACACACTGAAGTATATGCAACTTTGTGGGAACTGCACACTGTAGTCATCTGCAACCGCAGGTAAACCATCCGACTGCAACTGCAGGATGAACCGCATTACAACTATTCATTTTGAGAAACCTGAAGGTAGTGAGCCTCCTCATTTTTCCTCATTGAACGGTGACTTTGTCCTCTCACCGTCACAGCATGAGCAACTACGTTAGACACTGTGTTTCATTGTTTGGGAAGAAGTGTGCAAGATTAACCATGCATATTAATGAATTATTATATTTCATGATACATAATGAGATTATGTACTTCTCAAAGTGGTTTGGTTGTCCCCAAAATAATGAATATAGCATTCAAATCTGCTATAAACCTCATCTCAGTGCGGTGAGCTTGTAGATCTGCTCTTTAAAAAATAATAATTCAACTCTTACAATAGTGAACAATTTTTAATCATGACAAAAGTTTACACAAATCTTTTCCCTCTGCAGGGTCTCTGGCACAAAACCTATTCAGATAGGGGTCCACACACATTTATGTGGCTAATACGTTACGTTACATATCAAAATAATATGTTGTGCTGATGTTTTACTAACAAAGACAAAAGCACTTTACCTTCATAATCAAACAGATACTGTTCAATGAAGAACGTGTACCCCTTTTCCCGTTTGGAAGATGGTGTGTCTGAAAACTGAGCAGCAAGCCTTTCAACATCATTGAACCGCATTTGTGGCAGGTGGGCAAGAGATTTTGTGAATTCCATACCCTGAAATTAGCAAAGTAATTAATAATGATACACATGGAAATGGTTTAAATTAAGAGCTTTGATCAAGTCAGTAATTTAGTGTAATGATGGATATCCACTGAGGATTGATGTCTATCAAATAATTGATATATAAAATAAATACAATTGTATTTCTGTGAAACATCATAGCCTACTTGTCTATCTATATGAAACAGATTATGTAAGGCTAATTTGTATACAGAATTCGATACACACTGAATGGATGATAGTGTGTCATAGTGTGAGATTGATTTAATACTGTATTAAGCAGAAATGTAAACAGCATGATCGAGGTGCAGTCACATAAAATGATAACACAAAAAGTCCTGAGGGCTAAATAAACACCAATGATTAGTTTGCATCATGTGGGGTTACAATTAAATTCAACAGTTAAAGGATTTCTAGTTATAAAACAAAACGGACTCCCTGCCGTTTATTTAAAAAAATAAATCAACCCAAATGAGCATAAATGAACTGATAAACACAGGCAAACAGCAGCCGCAACAGCATTAGCATTGATACTTACAAGTTACAAGCACATCCAAACAAGACATTTAAGGCAATTCCAAAATGGTAAAGTATAAAAGACGGATACCATTATCAAGACAAAAATATGGTAAAACTGAAAACAGTATTAATGTTAAATTTACCTTTCGGAATGAAACGATATTGGCCTCTTAAAGTCTGTAAAATTGCATGTATCTCTATGGGCGAAATAGAAAGTTGTCGAACGTCATCGTGAATAGGATGTATAGTAAGTATTTACATTTTATATGTATGTCATTTACATGTATGTCATGTAAAGTTACATACTAGATTTTATATGTGAACTCTTGAAAGTGGCCCATTTCATACAATGCTCATATAAGAGAATCAAGCGAATTATGTATGAAACAATGTATGAGGTAAGTACATTAATACAGTACAGCAAACTGTATTATCCTTACATGTTCAATGCAATGTCTGTAGTTTTTAATTATATGAGATGTATCCTTTTCTTATATGAATAAATACCATTACATATGTACTTTATACATTACATATATGTACTTTATCCTTTTCATATATGAATAAATACCATTACATATATGTACTTTATCCTATTCATATATGTATTTTATGTTCGTAAACATTTAATTTACAAGAAAAGTATGCTTATTTTTATAAGATTATTATATGTCAGCCAATTAATATTACCTTATAGGTATAAAAAACATATACTTTCTATATACGATAAATATATTATAGAAATATATTTTTTATAAAATTCCTACATGTCAGCAAGACTCAGCAAATGGTAGTTACCATGGCAGTATGAAACAAAAAACATATTTATATCTGTAATATTTGAAAGGAAGCATGTTCAGTCAAAACATTTCATTCAGCTCTTTATTATAGGAGAAAGCATGAACCCTATAGGCAACAGAAGACGGGTTAAGTGTTCACCTATACTGTATACTGTAAGTAAGTCACTGGGCGAAAAGAGCAAGAATCCCTAGAATCCGTTGCCCGAATATTACCAGATATGATTCAAATCTGGTGATATCCATATGGATACTCTCCGGATTCTTGACATAATATATTTCATGTTCGGAGAATATTCAAACTCAGGATTGGGACCACTTTATTCTTGTAGAATTTGGAGTAAATTGGATCCAATATACATGTCATATGCAATGTCAAGATATGTCCACTATCCATATTTCAAGTCCTAACACCAGGTGCATTTTTGTCCGGATATGACCTGTAACCATGTCCCAAGTCCAAACACTAGTTGTATCTTGTGTCAGAATATGATCTGAATATGACCTGTAACCATGTCCCAAGTCCAAACACTAGTTGTATCTTGTGTCAGAATATGATCTGAATATGACCTGTAAACATGTCCCAAGTCCAAACACTAGTTGTATCTTGTGTCAGAATATGATCTGAATATGACCTGTAACCATGTCCCAAGTCCAAACACTAGTTGTATCTTGTGTCAGAATATGATCAGAATATGACCTGTAACCATGTCCCAAGTCCAAACACTAGTTGTATCTTGTGTCAGAATATGATCTGAATATGACCTGTAACCATGTCCCAAGTCCAAACACTAGTTGTATCTTGTGTCAGAATATGATCAGAATATGACCTGTAACCATGTCCCAAGTCCAAACACTAATTGTATCCTGTGTCAGAATATGACCACACACACACACACACACACACAAATTGATCAGTGTAATGAGCTGATGTCCACACAGTTGTGACGGTGTTGTAGTTCAAGCTTTACTGCAAGTAACGTGAAACAGTACAGGCATCGAGCATAACATTCAGTCAACTCCTACCACTCGCTTAGTCGCTTTCTAGTGACGTCATTGTTCCTCTCGAGCCGTACACTACATCCCTTCCTTTCTTTTAAGAAAAAGAAACAAAACAAAACCCACTTCTTTTGACTGACCTTCAAACGTCTGCCTAGGTTATATTCCTGAACATTCAAATAACCATCACTGTTGTATTTTCAAATCACAAAATACAGATACACTTTTTCTTTTTTTTTTTTTTTAACACTGGTTTACAAAGTGTTTTAAACTTCCAACAACAGTCTCTGTGGCGCATGTCTGTCAGGCCTTTGAGGGTATCTCCTCATGGCTTGGGGCACACGTCCCGGTTCAACAGGGCGCTGTGGATCAACCTGTGGGTTGTCATCATCTTCGTCACTTTCATCGCTGGGTGGTGTTAGTGGGATTTCAGGTTGGTGTTTCAGGAGTTTGAAGAATGACTGGTTTCGTGTGACAACATGGCCATGTCTCTGGCCTGTGATCATGGTGCCTTTTACCGCTATGACTTTGTAGGGCCTGGGGTCAAACGGTGTCACAAGTTTTCCTTTCTTCTGCTGACGTATAAGCACCACATCTCCTTCCCTCAGTGTGCGTTGTGATGCATTCCTCCTTTTGTCAGCATATGCCTTCATCTTTTCTTTCTTGGAGCCGTCTGTGGAGCGAAGCATAATATCCTCCCGAGGTAACGGGGCAGTGGGGAGTCTGATTGACATGGGGCGGCCGTAGAGCAGGTCAGCTGGGGCCCGATTGGTCGTGAGGTGAGGAGTAGCTCTGTAGTTCCTCAAGAACTTGTGCAATTCTTGCTTCCATGGTTTACCTTCCACCGTCGCCGTGTTGACTGCTTTGGTCAGGGTGCGCATGAACCTTTCAACTTCAGCATTCCCTTGCGGCCAGTAGGGAGTAATCTTTCTGTGATGGAAACCAAGATATTGTGCAAAGTCCGCGAACTCCTTACTGGAGAACGGAGGGCCATTGTCAGATTTCACCTCCAGTGGTATCCCTGCTATGGAGAACACTTTGTCCAGGAGGGGAATCGTTTTACCTGCAGAGGTGGAAGTTGTAATTTCCACAAAAGGAAATCGGGAGTATTCATCCAGAATGACCAGGAGATAGTCACCCGATGGAAACGGCCCACAGAAATCCACCGCGATTTTCTGCCACGGTCCTTGTGGGAGCTCTGACATCTGCAATGGCTGGTGCACCGTCGTAGGAGTAGATGACTGACAGGGAATGCAATGGGAAACCAGTTCTTTGGCCTGTCTGTCTATCCCAGGGAACCATACCTTTTCTCGAAGCAGCTGCTTTGTTTTAACGATGCCCTGATGGCCTTCATGCGCAAGAGCGAGGGCTTTGGCCTGTAATGTCTTTGGTATTATCAGTCTGTCGCCCCGAAGAAGAAGACAGCCATCTTCAAGGGCAGTGAGCTCGTCTCTGACGTTGTGGAATGCTTTTAGAGCTGCTCGATCAGATTCCAATGGGAAGTTCACATCCACACTTTCCCAGTCGCCTGAATGAAGGACTTTGATCAGGTGTTGCAGTAGTGGATCAGTCGCAGTTTCCTTTTTAACTTCCTGAAGAGTCATCGCTTTGGGTACTGCATGCGTCGCAACGAAACGGACGTGCATTTCAGTGTCCACATCATCTGTGAGCACTGAGGAGCGAACACATTGTGGATGGCGGGACATGTAGTCGGCTGGATTTGTTTTCCCCGCTTTGTGGATCACCTTGAACTTGTAAGGCTGGAGTCTGAGAGCCCACCTCTCAATCCTCGCCGGCGGCCTAGACTTTGGGTTGTTGAAGATAAGTTCTAGAGGTTTGTGATCGGTGAACATGTTGAAGGGTGCACCGTACAGATACAGATTGAAATGCTCACAGCTCCAGACTATTGCGAGGGCTTCCCTTTCAGTCTGAGAATATCGTTGCTCAACTGGTGTGAGTGCTCTGCTGGCGTATGCCACAATGTGTGTCATCTGTGTCTTTTTATCCGTTTGTGAAAGGATTGCACCTAGGCCCACCGGGCTGGCATCCACAATGACATTTGTCTCCCTATTTTGATGGAAGTAGCTCATCACTGGGTTGTTAACCAGTTTGTCCTTGAGTGTGTTCAGTGCGTCGGTGTGCTTTGCTTCCCAGGACCATTCTGTGTCCTTCTTCGTGAGGTCACGCAGCGGGTGGGTGATTGAAGAGAAATCAGGAATGAACCGAGCACTGTAGTTTGCCATTCCTAATAGGCTGCGTATTTCACTTGGGTTCTGAGGAGGTGACATGTGTGTGATTGCCTCAATTTTCTTCGGGTCAGGTGAGATGCCATCTTTTGAGAAAATGTAGCCATAGAACTCCAAAGATGCTTTGTTGAACTCACACTTGTCTTTGTTGATTGTCAGGTTGTTCTTGTGTAGAGTCTCAAAGACTGCTTCCAAAGAGCGATCATGTTCTTCAGCTGTGGCACCATAGACCAGGATATCATCACTGAAGTTTCGGACTCCTGGGATACCGTGGAGTACATTCTGGATTGTGTGTTGAAACACTTCAGCCGCTGATGAGATTCCAAAAATGAGTCTTGTGTATCTTCTCAGTCCGACGTGTGTTGAGAATGTTGTGATGTATCTTGACTCGGGAGCAAGTTCTAGCTGGTGATATCCTGCATTGAGGTCTAGCTTTGAAAACACAGTTGCACCGTTGAGGTCATGCACAATGTCATCCACCGTTGGCGAGATGTGCCGTTCTCTGAGCACGGCAGTGTTGGGCAGACGCATGTCTATACAGATGCGTACCTTTTCTGGGGTCTTGGGCTTTAGCATTGCTACAATGGGGGACACCCAAGGAGTAGGCCCTTCTACTTTCTCAATAATGCCTTGCTCCTCCAAGAGCTGCAGTTCCTGTTCCACCTTCTTCCTGATGTGAAAAGGGATGCGGCGGTGCGGTTGCATGACTGGAGCGACACTGTGATCGATGTGAAGCTTGACCTGGAAATTCTTCAACTTTCCAATCCCTTTAGCAATGTCAGGATATTTGAGCATTAGCTGGCCTGCTTTGGACATGGTGGGTTGCATAGTTTTAGTCGAACACACAATCTTTATCAGTCCTAGCTCAGATGCAGTCTTGTACCCGAGCAGGGAGCCGTGGTCACCTTGGACCACATAGAATACAGCAGGTGTGGATTTTCCATTGGCAGAAACGTTCGCCTGTGCCTTCCCCAGGAGGGGAATTGGTGTCTGTATGCCATAGGGGAAAATCTTTTTGGTGCATTGTTCAAGTGTGACATCTGGCATTGCCTGTTCATAAGTGGGTCTATCCAGCAGATTAACTTGGGCACCCGTGTCAATCAGGATATCCACAGGTCTGCCCGCAATCCATATTTGTGTCGTTGGTGGTGGTTCAGATGAGTTCGAAACTTGTGTGACATAGACATATTCATCATCTGTGCTTGAATCAGCTGTAGTCATGCGATCAACAGGCGTGGTTTTATCTTCATGTGTCTGCATTGTTCTCACTCTCTGTCGTTGATTGTCTCTTCGTCCACGTCCACGTGGCTCTTTCTGTGCTGGTTGGCTACGTTGTTCTGTGTGTTGCTTTGACAGACAACAACGAGCAAAGTGATTTAGCCTACCACAGGCCCTGCATTCGAGTCCTCTTGCCGGGCATGCTGACTGGCCACCTTGATGCGGAAACGTGCCTCCACAGTTCCTGCATGGTGTTTTATCATTTCTCTCCATTCTGCGGTTTGTCTGTTGTTGATGTGCTGTGGCCCATGTCTTGTTATCTCTAATTGACATTGCTGCAACTTGTTCACAGTCAATTCTGTTCTCAATGCTTGCAGCTTGCAATTCAGATGTTTCAAATGACCTGGCGAGGTCAAGGAGGCCTTTAAGGGTTAAACCAGCCTCTCTGAGTGCCCTCCTTCTTAGGCGTGATGATGTGCAACAGAGTATGATCTGGGACTTTATTTCCCTGTCTACATCGTCAAATTCACATGTCTGGGCAAGCTGTCTCAATCTTGTGGCATAGGCATCAATTGTTTCACCTGAGTTCTGCTTTGACTGGCGAAACACATAAACTTCATATTCCACATTGTGGCTTGGGCGGAAATAGTCTGTGAGCAGTTGGACAGCTTGGTCATAGTCATCGTCTGCACCTTTGTCAGGGAATATTTCAAATATATCCTGTACTTGCTCTCCTGCATAGTACAATAGCATAGCTCTCTTCCTTCTTTTGTTGTCAACATTAGCTGCAATTAGGAAGGTGGTAAATCTCCTCATCCATTTTTTCCATGTAATTGCTAGAGCAGCAGTGTCTGCATTTATGTCAAAAGGTGGAAAAGAGGGTAGTTCTGCAGCCATGTCTTTGTGCCTTTATGGTTGCTAGAATTGCGTTTTTATTTTGTTTATTTTATTTTCCATTAATTCCCATCACTTTCGATTTGGCCTCTTATCAGTGTAATTTCCAACTTTGCGGACACAGCAGTAATCTGGCATCCAACACGTTCATGTGCTCACTCACTTTACTCCTTGTTGTTGTTAGCTGCTGCTGTTAGCTGTTAGCTGGCTCCCTCTGGCTGTCTCTGTAGATACAAAAATCTCCGTGGATTCTTTAAGCTCCGAAAAGCTGCATCTCTCGTCGCCAATGTAATGAGCTGATGTCCACACAGTTGTGACGGTGTTGTAGTTCAAGCTTTACTGCAAGTAACGTGAAACAGTACAGGCATCGAGCATAACATTCAGTCAACTCCTACCACTCGCTTAGTCGCTTTCTAGTGACGTCATTGTTCCTCTCGAGCCGTACACTACAATCAGTATACCCAAAACTTGATAGCCTACTAGGCCCAGTACAGCTCCTTTTTTCCTGTACACCACATATCATCAAAAAAGGCTCACAACTAATTGGTCAGGTCAGGAGAAAGTTTTTTTTAATTATCATCCACATGCACATGTGACATGCTTAAACACGTAGCTAGGTGCAATGTTAGAATCCACAGAAGACATGCCAATATGAAATAAATGCTTAAACATGTAACTAGGTGTAATGTTAGAGTCCACAGAAGATATGTAAATATGAAATAAATGCTTAAACATGTAACTAGGTGTAATGTTAGAATCCACAGAAGTGAACCTTCCAAGCCTGTTTTCTCAACTCGCCGTTTCTCTGCAAGACATTACTCTATAAGCCCAAACTGGTGGGTCAAACTGAACATACTTTTTTCACATAAATAAAACAATAAAACGACAGGATGGGTCCCCGAGTAGCTGAATAAAACAATAAAAACGACAGGGTGTGATCGATACATACCACACTGGCGTGGTGGACACAGGTTTTTGGTCAAAATAAAACAAACAACAAAGTATCTCCTGAACAAGGTCAACAGTCAGTCACACACACACAAGTCAGGGAGGGCATGGAGTGCAGGAGGGGAAACCTCACTCAGACACTGTGGGCTCCATCTTGCGCCACTTACCCCTTATCCCTAAACTTATTTGCCATTTTTTACTATCTTAAAACATTTTAAAATAGTTCAACTAGCTACATCTACACGTTGTTAGCTTGTCAGTAGATGGGCTATTTGTACTATTTTAAAATAGTTAAAAATGGCAAATAAGTTTAGGGATAAGCGGTGGCGCAAGATATATAGGGCTCACACACACACACACACACACACACACACACACACTCACTCAGTCAGTGTCACTCACTATGCCACTCACTCTGTCACTCTCTCTGTCACTCACTCTGTTGTCACTCTCTCTGTCACTCTCTCTGTCACTCCCTCCTCCTACAGTCTCTTCCTCTTCACCCTCCTGCTGGGCTTCCTTTATATAGAGCTTTTTGCTCTCTGCAGAAGGGGGGGATCTGAGCGTGAAGGCTCCAGATTGTATGCGGTGGCGCGTCTCTTTGGGCTCTACGCCATGCCTTCTGTTGGACTCAAGCTTTTCCTGACACCGCTGCATGATTGCTGTCAGACGTGTAGAGCGCCACTTGGGCTTGATGGCTTTGAATGACGTCTTGTCCTCGTCGCTGTATTCGTCACTGACGAAGTTGGCGTCGGCTCCTTTAAGGTGGATCAGGTCCTCCGCGCTGAGGAATGTCTCTCCCACCTCTTTTCTCTTTTTGTAGAGCTGGGTAAACATAAGGAAAAGAGCAGGTTAGACTTTTAAAGCAATACAAAAAACATGCTATGCTAGGGGTCATTTTAACATTTACTCAGGCATAAAATAGAAACCCAGACTTCTTGATTCAGCAATTTTCAAATTGAGACATTTAGGACACTTAATCCAGAGCAATTTACAGTAAACTAGAAACCTCATAAATACAAATTAACTTTTGATCATCAATTACTATTTCTAAGGGCCAAGAGTATAATCTGTACAGTGATACTATAAGTAAACTAACTGCTGTCTACATAATGTGCTAGGTAAATTACACATTTTAGCCTATATTACTGTTATCAGACACTTTTTATTTTAACCATCTTAGATTCATAATTGACAACATCCTTTTTTGGGGGAAATAAAATAAAATCATTGAACAGAAATTGAAAAAAAAAAAAAAACACAGCCCCATACGTATTAGGACAATATCAAGGAGAAACAGACAAAGGGACGAAATATGTATTATGTTTGAATCATTCTAGTGTTTGGTGCAATAATCCATTGACACACATTATTGTGTACATAATATGTACACAATAATGCTTGTCAATGGATTATTGTGATTATTAAGGGCGTTGATATTATTGACGCTGTTACTGCAGTTCCAAATCCTGTCAATAGATGGCAGTCAGTCACTCACAAATACCTCCCTCATAGACCTCACTGCACTAGAGGTGACACGTTTACTTCCTGTTTATCCTCCATTAACTTCTGAGTCATGGTGTGAATACAAGCAATGTGTACAAGGTCCCAGAGTTGTTTTCTGCGTCCCAACCTTGGAGCAGATTTATTCGTGAGTGTGATACAGTGATACACATGTGCACATGTGGATTGTTTCAGAGTGTAAAATATTAGTTATTGAGTTTCACTGAAGAGAATTATTGTTGTTTATGTTGCCACATCTCACAGTTACTCTATTTGTTTAATCATTGCTGCGCTGGTAATGATAACCTATGGTGGATGTCCTTTCTGGACTCTTGAAAATATAATGTAGAACAGTATTGGATTTGTATTTACATTATTCCCACTCATGCCAAATTACTTACTATATTTTATTATGGTAAAAATGTCAGTGATACAGTGCCTTCGGAAAGTATTCACACCCCTTCACTTTGACCACATTTTGTTTTGTTACAGCACTCATTTCAAAATGGATTAAATTCGTTTTTTTCCTCATCAATCTACACACAATACCCCATAATGATGAAGTGAAAAAAAGTTCTCAAATATTTTGTTAATTTATTAAAAATAAGAAGCTGGAAAAACACATGTACATAAGTATTCACACTCTTGACTTAGTACTAAGTTGAGGCACCTTTGGCAGCAATTACAGCCTTAAGACTTTTTGGGAATGATGCTACAACCTTGGCACACTTGAATTTGGGGTATTTTCCCCCTTTTTCTCTGCAGATCCTCTCAAGCTCTGTCAGGTTAGATGGGGAGCGTCGCTGAACAGCTATTTTCAGGTCCTTCCAGAGATGCTCAATGGGGTTCAAGTCTGGGCTCTGGCTGGGCCACTCAAGGACTTTCTCAGAGTTGTCCTAAAACCAATCCTTCGTTATCTTAGCTGTGTGCTTGGGATCGTTGTCCTGTTGGAAGGTGAATCGTTGACCAAGTCGGAGGTCCTGAGCGCTCTGGAGCAGGTTTTCATCCAGGATGTCTCTGTACACGGCTCCATTCATCTTTACCTCTATCCTGACAAGTCTCCCTGTTCCCGGGAGACTTGTTCTCCCCACAGCATGATGCTGCCACCACCATGCTTCACCGTAAGGATGGTATTTGCCAGGTGATGAGTGGTGCCTGGTTTCCTCCAGACGTAACGCTTGGCATTCAGGCCAAAAAGCTCAATTTTGGTTTAATCAGACAAGATAATCTTATTAATAATGGTCTGAGAGTCGTTTAGGTGCCTTTTGGCAAACTCCAAGTGCGCTGTGACGCCCGGCTGTCATATGCCTTTTATTGAGGAGAGGCTTCGGTCTGGAGGAAACCAAGCACCACTCATCACCTGGAAAATACCATCCCTACGGTGAAGCATGGTGGTGGCAGAATCATGCTGTGGGGATGTTTTTCAACGGCAGGAACTGGGAGACTTGTCAGGATAAAGGGAAAGATAAATGGAGCAGTGAAAACCTGCTCCAGAGCGCTCAGGACCTCCGACTTGGACAACGATTCACCTTCCAACAGGACAACGATCCCAAGCACACAGCTAAGATAACGAAGGATTGGTTTTAGGACAACTCTGTGAAAGTCCTTGAGTGGCCCAGCCAGAGCCCAGACTTGAACCCCATTGAGCATCTCTGGAAGGACCTGAAAATAGCTGTTCAGCGACGCTCCCCGTCTAACCTGACAGAGCTTGAGAGGATCTGCAGAGAAAAAGTGGGAGAATATCCCAAATTCAAGTGTGCCAAGGTTGTAGGATCATTCCCAAAAAGTCTTAAGGCTGTAATTGCTGCCAAAGGTGCCTCAACTTAGTACTAAGTCAAGAGTGTGAATACTTATGTACATGTGTTTTTCCAGCTTCTTATTTTTTTATAAATTAACAAAATATTTGAGAAAACTTTTTTCACTTCATCATTATGGGGTATTGTGTGTAGATTGATGAGGAAAAAAACAAATTTAATCCATTTTGAAATGAGGCTGTAACAAAACAAAATGTGGTAAAAGTGAAGGGGTGTGAATACTTTCCGAAGGCACTGTATGTATTTTCTGTTTATGTGTTACAGTTTTACAATTTAATGAAGAACCTTCCAGTAAAGCCATACTTTGAGGAAAACGGTTGACTGGACCTTCATTTTGTTATCCGTCTGTCTAAGCCTTGCTAGGACGCATTTGCCAGGGCAGAACAGTAAAAGAATACTTGCACAGCGGGTGAAGACAGAGAAAAGAAGTTTGGGCATCTGTACATTACTTCATACGTCCTACGTCAAGATCATGGACATGGAAGCAATAGAGACTGGCAGCATTAGATCATCAGCCAAATCAGACAGGTCCTCAACAACATCCTCAGCTGGCAGTGCTGCTGTGAGAGCGAGGGCTAAAGCGGAGGCGGCCAGAGTAAAATGTTTGTATGTAGCAGAAGAAGCCGCCATGATGAAAGAGCAGGCCTTGATAAATGCAGAAACTGCTCGTCGTAATGCTTTGATAAATGCAGAAACTGCTCGTCGTAATGCTTTGATAAATGCAGAAACTGCTCGTCGTAATGCAGTGTTGGAAGCCGACCTCTACGTGTTGAACCAGCAGAAGGAGGCTGCAGCAGCTTCTACAGAGGCAGAAATATATGAAGCAGCAGCTGCACAGGAAGAAGAATATCAAGATGAGCTGGCACAGGCACTGGTGCTCACTGAAAATAGAGCTCAACGCACCAGTGATTATGTGGAAAATGATTCATTACATCAGCATGAACAACATCAATTTGCCATCCCACCGACACAGGAGCCACCATCCAACTCTCCATCCTACACCCATGCAAACACAAGACAAGAGCATCAATTTGCAGAACTTCGCACTCAAGAGCCATCTCCAGTTCAAGGAAACATCCATCAAACCTCAAGCCAACCCCTTCTTCACAATACTACCAATACCATGTGGAAACTGGCATACACCAAGGAAGAGACATCAGACCCCCTGAGTAACCCAGGGAATCCACATGCACCCCCTCCCCCCATCTCTCAGAATGCCTTTGAGAGTTATGCTCCTGTGGCATCACAAACATCTGACTTAGCCAGATACTTGGTCCGTAAAGGAGATGGTTAGTTCCGGGCTCTCAAAATTCGACGACCGCCCAGATAATTACTGGTCATGGAAAACATAATTTAAAAATAATACAAGGGACCTTGACTTGACAGCCAGTGAAGAACTCGACCTACTTACAAAATGGCTTGGCCCATAATCGTCTGCACAGGCAAAACGCATCAGGTCAGTTCACATCCACAACCAAACAGCAGGTGTGAACATGATATGGCAGCCTAGAAGATTACTATGGGAGCCCTGAAGTCATTGAGGATGCTCTTTTAAAAAGTCTGGAAGACTTTCCCCAAATCTCCAACAAAGATGCCCGTAAGCTGAGAGAGTTAGGAGATTTGCTCATGGAAGTGGAATCCGCAAAGTCAGGTGGGTTTTTACATGGACTGGCATACTTAGACACAGCACGTGGAATTAAACCCATAGTTCAAAAGCTCCCTTATAGCCTGCAGGAAAGGTGGATCACACAAGGCTACCAGTACAAGGCAAACCACCGTGTGTCATTCCCACCCTTCAGCTTCTTTGTGACCTTTGTCTGCACACAAGCAAAGATGAGAAACGACCCCAGCTTTGCATTCAGCATGAGCTATGAGAAAATGGAGAAGACTGTCCATTTACACAACAGGGAAACCATCGCTGTAAGAAGAACAGAGGTGGAAGCCTCCACACCAACACAGCCTGACATTCCAGAGACAAACACATAGATGATAGGAAGGCCTACCTGAGAGAAAACAACATCTGTTTCCGCTGCTGTGCATCATACAGTCACATCGCTAAGTATTGTAATGTTGCTCTTAAATGCAGGGAGTGTGATAGTACTACTCATATTGCTGCATTACACCCAGGACCTTCCCCATGGTTAGCTGAAACTTCTGTCACAGCGGGGAGTCAGAAAGCCTGTCATCTCCTGACATCACATCCAGATGCACACAAATATGTGGTGATGCTCCCAAGCCCAGATCATGTGCTAAGGTCTGCCTTGTGAGGGTTTATCCTGCAAGCCATCCAGATAGGTCAACGAAAGTTTATGCAGTGCTTTGTGCTTTGTGCTTTGTTCATCACAAAGCAACAGGTCACTAGCAAAGTCACAGTTCTTTGAACTGTTTGGTATCCGTGGCAACCAATCTTCCTACACTCTGAGGACATGCTCTGGCACAGTAGAGGCAACTGGGAGAAAGGCAAGCAACGTCATAGTGGAATCACTTGATAGGAAAAGAAGGGTAGCCCTCCCCACTCTAATAGAGTGTAACACCATGCCAGATGATCGATCCGAGATTCCCACACAGCACTATCCTCATCTCACTCCAGTAACCAACAAGATTCCACCTGCAGATCCCAGTGCTCCAATCCTACTCCTGCTTGGAAGGGATATTCTTAGTGTGCACAAGGTGCGAGATCAATACAATGGGCCTGACAATACACCATATGCCCAGCGCCTAGACTTGGGCTGTGTAATCCTGGGAGAAATTTGCTTCGACAGAGCCCACCAGCAAACTGACATTAACGTATACAAGAACAGTGTGCTTCCCAGTGACCGTGATCCAATCCTCACTCCATGCACTAACAGTGTTCCTGTTAAAGAGCAACTCAGTGCACCATCCCAGCAGTATGTGCCTGTCTCCAGTCATACAGAGAGCTCAAGAATCTCCAGCACTGATTCAGACAGCCTGGAAGTCACCCTACAGCAAACACTCCCAAAACAGTCAGAGGCAGACAGACACTTTAACACGCCTTCAGGACATTTCACTCAGCCACACCTTATCCAGACCACCTTTCTGCCTACCCTCCTGAAGACCCATCACTCGTCCATTGGCCCCATCGTCCTGAATGCCAACGTACAACAAGACCACCCACAACCAAACACAGCTCCTCTCCAACCCAAGCCTACACAAGTTTCACCATCTCACCAGCGACGCCATCCACACTCCAGCTCTCTAATGGTCCAGACACTGGGCCAGCAATGGATTCCATCTACTCCTTCTGGCCCTCCAGGTCATCGCCATCAGAACAGCCGATCCCCTCACGTCTCACGGACACATGTTATAGACAGAGCAGGAACGTCCTCACTTGCAGATCAAGCACACGTTTGGCCTACAGTCTCTGCAACTTCAAATGCATAGAATAACTAATAGTGGTATAATATATATTATATAAGCACATATTGACGCTGTTACTGCAGTTCCAAATCCTGTCAATAGATGGCAGTCAGTCACTCACAAATACCTCCCTCATAGACCTCACTGCACTAGAGGTGACACGTTTACTTCCTGTTTATCCTCCATTAACTTCTGAGTCATGGTGTGAATACAAGCAATGTGTACAAGGTCCCAGAGTTGTTTTCTGCGTCCCAACCTTGGAGCAGATTTATTCGTGAGTGTGATACAGTGATACACATGTGCACATGTGGATTGTTTCAGAGTGTAAAATATTAGTTATTGAGTTTCACTGAAGAGAATTATTGTTGTTTATGTTGCCACATCTGACAGTTACTCTATTTGTTTAATCATTGCTGCTGGTAATGATAACCTATGGTGGATGTCCTTTCTGGACTCTTGAAAATATAATGTAGAACAGTATTGGATTTGTATTTACATTATTCCCACTCATGCCAAATTACTTACTATATTTTATTATGGTAAAAATGTCAGTGATATGTATTTTCTGTTTATGTGTTACAGTTTTACAATTTTATGAAGAACCTCCCAGTAAAGCCATACTTTGAGGAAAACGGTTGACTGGACCTTCATTTTGTTATCTGTCTGTCTAAGCCTTGCTAGGACGCATTTGCCAGGGCAGAACAATCAGTCACCAGAACCAAGGACGGTGTTTTCAATTAATCTAACATGGTTAAAGGACCACTTCACAACCTATCTTGATATAATAGGTCCTCACTAATAATCATGATTTTTCTTTTTTAAAAGGCTCATATGAGGGCTGTGGGCAGTTCAAAAACCCATCCACCAGTGACATCGTTAGGCAGATTTTCTTTTTGAGTGGTGAAACCACTCCAAGGAACAGCTTTGGGACCATGTTACTATGTTTAGAGTACCAATAGGGGGTGCTGTTGCACCACTCGCTTCAAACTGGTCTGTTTTTTAAACAATATTTCACTTTTGTTTTTCTTATCATTAGAAGGATGGCTTCCATTTTCGCATTGCAACGTTTCATGACTAGAAAGCCTGCCGTTTCTATTAGCCTGGATTCCCCGTCGATGTCACTGGTGGACTGGTTTCTGAACTGCCCACAGCCCTCCTATGAGACAGACTGAGTAGGGAAAAAAAGTGCCATTTTATCATGATTACTGAGGACCTATTACATAAAGATAGGTTGAAAAGTGATGAAGTGGTTCTTTAAGATAGTTTTAGTTACGTGTTGGCATGGTGCCATGCCATTATTCCGACCTCCCAATATTTCGACCTCCCATAATTCCGAAAAAAGCAAATAATTAAGAACTCCCATAGGTCCGACATCCCGTTTTCCCGACCCTATTAAACCCATAATCCCGAAATCCCATTGTTTCGACCCTGCCCATATTAAACCCATAATCCCGAAATCCCATTGTTTCGACCGTACCCAACTATGAGCCTTGTTTGAGCCGTGTTTGACTTTATTATGCTGCATGTTTTTACATTTCTGTCCAGCAAATACATATCATGCGTTGGTGCCGCATATAGACTGAGAGCGATGAGACGCACAGGGGCTGCTGCAGAGCAGAAATGCGCACGGAGCGCACAGAATGCTATCCCTTAAAATAAATGTTTCACTGTATTCTATGCTGTTTTTACATTTCTGCAACAAACTATTCATTCGTGCGTTGGTGCATGATCGCACGCCACTAGGCAACCTGTAGCCTATACATTTAAACATGAATAGCTCGCTGTCGTGTCGACAGCAAATTGGCTACTCAATAGTCAATACTAGCCTATAGGCCTATACTACATGCTATCCTCGCATGGAGGGCACCATTCATGCTATCCTTTTTAGAGTAAATATTTCACTGCAGTGAGCATTTCTATTTTAACCAAACTGTTATCTTGTTAAAGAGAAGACGGGGCCATGACTCATGGGGAGCAAACATATCGTGCACGGACATTCCCTTTTTTTCCCTGATGATTTTAGTCTATGGCACCATATCTAAAAACTATTCGTTTATTCCCTATGGAAACAATTATTGGGTTTTAAATCCTCTTAGCAGACCTTGTATTCAACACATATTTTTTGGCAAAATGTTAAAGTATTCAATCAATCAATATAGGCCAATTATAGGCCTGTCAACTCTGTTGCGAAACAATATAGCCTAGCATACGTTTTACTGTTTATTGTTAACTTAATTTATAGCATTATTGTTTATTGTTAATGCAAATATTATTATTATTATTATTATTATTATTATTATTATTATTAGTAGTAGTAGTAGTAGTAGTAGTATTGTATGTAGTCATAGCACGTCATAGTACATAATAGCATAGTAGTATATATGTATAGTTTGTATAGTTTCATTATATAGATATTCCACTGTTGCTTTCTTAGCTTACGCTTGTGTCATGATAAATGTATTCCCATGCTTATTTTAGCCTACCTCAGGCCAGAACAGTATAGGCCCGGTTTGCCGAAAATAAAAACATGGGCACTTTGTTTCAAAAAGGGTGCAGACCCCTGGTAGGTTGCATAGCCTATATGCCTATAAATGTCTCTCACACAAAATCGTGCACACAATGCCTTATCGCATTCCAATAATCTGGCAATTCGAGGTCCCCGCGATTGTACTCCCTCTTCAAACGGGAAATTATTTTTTCGAGGCGTCTCCATTTCTTCTTTTGCCGAGGGCGAGGCTCTCCCCGTTCTGCTGCACCTGCTCTGATCTCCACCAGCCGCTGCTCATCTTTCAGACGCCGCAGAAAGATCCAGAGTGATGGATGGCGCCTGTCCAGAGCTCTGTTCCATCTTCCGTGGAATCCTGAAACAATAATAATAATAAATTAATAATTCACTTCTTTGTTAAATAAAACACACACACCACACGCGCGTTGGGTCAACGTTATATATATATATATATATATATATATATATATATATATATATATATATGTGCTTTAAATATAGACTACTTCTTACCTTCTACGAAGTTGTTCGTGCGGTTGTCCGACGTTCGTTCGTAGACGTTCCACAATAATGGAGGAAACTGCGCGCCAGCTTGGATGTAGTTGCGCTCCATGTATTCTATGAAGTTCCTCAGACCAGGGAAGCGCCGCGTCAGCCGTCGTGTCGCTCGGTCGGTTGCGAGGAGGTTGAAGTTCTGCCCCACCACAGCCAAGGGCAGATATCCAATTGCCATGAATTTTTGGATGCATTCTTTCAAGCGCCGAGACTGGCGGTATTCCCCTGCTAGCCCCAGATTTTGAATTCGCCTCCATAAGCTTTGACAGAAATGGAAATAGCAGCCGCATGACTGGCTATTTGGCAATTCTGTCTGAATGCCTAGGAGCAAAGAGCTCTCAAAATCTGTGATTATCCGCTGCGGTCTCCAGCGGTGTCCCGTTATGCGCCGGACGTTTGCTTTGACGTGCGATAGGACCTCCCTGTACTGGCCAACCTCTTTACCATTCATCAGGCACATGATGAGTGGCACCACTCTCCCGCGGTACTTGCCATGGATGGTAACAAATTGGGTGTAGGGCCTCGGGCAGGTTTTGAATGTACCATCCATATATACATCTGAACACCTTTGCAGCTTTTCACAATTTCTGTCTGTGCCAAAGATCAGAATTCCCCAGTCATTGTCTTGGTGAGACAGAAAGTCAGTTCCATCCCATGTTCTGGCCCACTCATCAACAACACGAACCTCATGAACATTGTGTGGGATTGGAGGCATAAGAGCAGCACGCTTCCTGTTCAGTTGGGAACGCACACTGTCGAATACAGGGATGTGCTCATCATCTGAAGCCTGTCTGACGGCCTCGTCATAGATTATCTTAACCGGCTTTGTTGGGTCAGCTTCAATCGCCTGAATCATCTTCTGTACAATGGCAGTAGTTGAAATAACATCACCATCGTCTCGGTGATTGTGGACTGGAGCATTCAAAATCATTATATTTGGATTAGCTTCATCCATGTTGAATGCCGAGGTTTGCATGAAGACATTACAGGTCTTCCTCCAACAGCGCCAGTACATTTTGGCACCTTTAGTTTTGTTTTTTTGGCAGCGGTATCCATTATGTACCAGAAGCATGCCTCCTCTTTTGCCTGGCTGTAGACTTGCCATTACAGCGTGGATAGCGACACTTTACGCACGTGAGTTGTGTAACTTGTTGTAACTCTCATCAACTGCCGTCAAGGCATTCGATGTGTTTTATACCCTCATATCTGTAATTATTATTATTGAACCAAGCCGGTCCCCATTAATTGAACACCCTCCCTTAATTGAATTTTGGGATTTGGGAATTTGGGAACTGTCCGAAGTGCTGAACCAGCTGCAACCCTTCAATTAATGGGGACCGGCTTGGTTCAATAATAATAATTACAGTTATGAGGGTATAAAACACATCGAATGCCTTGATGGCAGTTGATGAGAGTTACAACAAGTTACACAACTCACGTGCGTAAAGTGTCGCTATCCACGCTGTAATGGCAAGTCTACAGCCAGGCAAAAGAGGAGGCAAGATTCTGGTACATAATGGATACCGCTACCAAAAAAACAAAACTAAAGGTGCCAAAATTTACTGGCGCTGTTGTAATGTCTTCATGCAAACCTCGGCATTCAACATGGATGAAGCTAATACAGATATCATCATTTTGAATGCTCCAGTCCACAATCACCGAGACGATGGTGATGTTATTTCAACTACTGCCATTGTACAGAAGATGATTCAGGCGATTGAAGCTGACCCAACAAAGCCTATTAGAAGGATATATAATGAGGTCGTCAGACAGGCTTCAGGTGATGAGAACATCCCCACATTCAATAGTGTGCGCTCCAAACTGGCCAGGAAACGCGCTTCGCTGTTGCCTCCAACCACACCTTGCAGTGTTGATAAACTTTGTATTGAACATGAGTGGGCTGAAACATGGTATGGGTGACTTTCTATCTCACAAAGCAACATGAAAGACATTTATTTATAGGCCAACAGTTGAATAACCATTTGTTTTATAGTTTGATTTCAATGACACGCAAACCGGGCCGATAGCCTACTGTTCTGGCCTGATGTATAGGCCATACCTGTTTTTCTGTTTTCATATAATAAATGTGAGATATAATTTTGCAAATGATGATTGCTACTTATTTTCTAATTTATTGGACATTGGTTTGCGCTAATACACTACTACTACTAGACTAATAATAATAATAATAATAATAATAATAATAATATTTGCATTAACAATATAAACAATAATGCTATAAATTAAGCTAACAATAAACAGTAAAGCGTATCTGCTAGGCTATTTGTTCCAACGGAGTTGACAGGCCTATAATTGACCTACCGGTATATTGATTGATTGAATACTCGAAAAATATGTGTTGAATACACGGTCTGCTAAGAGGATTTAAAATCCAAGAATTGTTTCCATTGGGAATAAATGAATAGTTTGTAGATATGGTGCCATGGACCAAAATCATCAGGAAAAAAAGGTAACGATATGTTTGCTCCCCATGAGTCATGGCCCCGTCTTCTCTTTAACAAGATAACAGTTTGGTTAAAATAGAAATGCTCACTGCAGTGAAATATTTACTCTAAGAAGGATAGCATGAATGGTGCCCTACTTGCGAGGATAGCATGTAGTATAGGCCTACGTAGGCTAGTATTGACTATCGAGTAGCCGATTTGCTGTCGACACGACAGCGAACTGTTCATGTTTAAATGTATAGGCTACAGGTTGCCTAGTGGCGTGCGATCATGCACCAACGCACGGATGAATAGTTTGTTGCAGAAATGTAAAAACAGCATAGAATACAGTGAAACATTTATTTTAAGGGATAGCATTCTGTGCGCTCCGTGCGTGAGCGTTTGCCCACGGTGGCCTCGTGCGCGAGGCTCATAGTTGGGCACGGTCGAAACAATGGGATTTCGGGATTATGGGTTTAATATGGGCAGGGTCGAAACAATGGGATTTCGGGATTATGGGTTTAATAGGGTCGGGAAAACGGGATGTCGGACCTATGGGAGTTCTTAATTATTTGCTTTTTTCGGAATTATGGGAGGTCGGAATATTGGGAGGTCGGAATAATGGGTGGACACCGTTGGCATAGGGAGGGGGTGGTTCTGATCAAATGATCAAATATCTAAATACTGAATACTGAATCAAGCTTAAATACTGCATGGGGTACTCCATTATGCCCAAATAGTTCAAATTGCCACTAGGGCTGCACGATTAATCAATTTAAATTGAAATTGCGTTTTTTTTTTCCATGTAAAAAAATGAAAATCAACAAATTGTTTTTCACTTTAACTAGGGTATTTACGTAATCTCTCTCGCACTCATGACCCACAGGCTACCGTAGCCTCCTGCCGTGCAGAGAGAAACGTTGAAAGAAAGGAGAGTTAACAGGGAGAGTTAACGGAGAGTGACAGGAACGAGGATGCACAAGTTGTAGGCTACAAATGGATGATCTGCAAGCTCACAACGTGTCACCTCCGCAACAAGTTGTGAGCTTGTAGATCGGCTATTTTCAGTAGCACGCGGAAATATGGAGGATGAGACGTTCAGAAACGTAATTTGCCAAGTAGACCGCTGGACCAGCTGCTAACAGAGCTGCTACCTTTAAACAGAGCTTAAATCTGATTTTTTTTTCCTGTATACTATTTACATAGTCCTGAGAAAAGAATGCTGCCATTTGTCCCAAAGTGACTGCAAAGAATTGCTTCTATTTGTTTAAAGAAAAAAGCTTTATGTACTGTATATAATAATGCAACATGGCTCCGTTTACAAAATGCTGTACCCCCTCCATCTGTATATTCTTTCCTCATTTTCAACTGTTTTTATTGTATTGTACTTTGAATTGAATTGTGTCCTGCAGCAGAGCAAGTCAATAACTCACCCGATCCCGTCGGCTGGTCAGAAGCTTCCTCCGTTTGACTTCCTCCTGTGTCCTGGCCAACTCCATCTTGTTCTGTTGCTTCAGATTCTCAAAGGCCCTGTTACAGGCTTCTAGTGAATGACAAATGACAACAAAAATGCATTATGATCTCTAAATGTATTATATTAAGGCATCTCAAAAGGATGCTGATAGAAAGTAGCAGCCAAAATGTAAACTGTCAAACTAAATGGGGTTACTCTGACGAACATTTTCTGTTTATTGAGAGCAAGAAGAGACAGGGAGACCCCTATTATTTAGCAAACGCATACAGACATGATTACTATTTGAATAGAAAACTAACCTATTTAACCAAAAAACACACCAATATTACATTTTGCAATATTTGATGGTCAGTGTGCCATCTTTAACTGTGTCAAATCAACACTAATCTACAATTTAGGCATTTAGCAGCTGACACTTTATCAAGAGTGATTTACAGTAAGCAAGGTAAAGATACATAGAATGCAGAGACAGTGTAGTGCCTCAGTAAACTAGGATCACATGGTAAGCCAGGTGACCAAATTGTTAAAATTACCACTTTAATGATGCTGCAGTCACACAGGATCAAGCAAGCGGTAGACAGCAAAATATTTTAACATTGATTCAGTCTGCCGTTACCGTGGCCAGTTCTGGCTGCCGTGCCGTCCTGTTCCGTTTACCGTTCTGCTACCATCCACTAAAATGACTTGCCAAACTTGCCGTCTGCCTGATCCCATGTGAATGCAGCATGAGTCCCCAAATAAATGTGATGTTAGACTTACTCCTGATCAACTGGGTGCCCCAGTCGGGCTCTGCATCTCTGATCGCTTGAATGACCGCCTTGGTGATCCTCTCATTGTGATCATTCCTGAAGCTGTGGATAATGACACTTTTAAGATAACGCTCATACAGAAATATAATTTAAATACAAATTGCCATTGGCTATAGGTTTTGTTATTTCACAAAACGGAGGCATTTCAGAGGTAAAAACAAAACGTACAAGTCAGTTGGCTGGACGTGCCAGTCCGCCCCCAGCTCTCGGTAGGTGTCCCGGACAGCGGCCTGTAGGGACATTAATACAGTGGTGTCTAATCATGCTTCATGGAGAGGGCATAGATATCGGTACATGCTTAATGCCATTATACATGGATAATATTGGACATACTGTTATATAGATGATTGAGGATCCCCCATGCAGATCAGCTCAATGTGCACACATCGTTTTCTCACTCAACAATAAACAAACCAACGTACAGTAGCCTATACAGTAAGTCTATACAGGGTATTTGCATAAGTCACAATTTAATGACTTTCAAGACCTTTTCAATACCCACATAAGAAAGCAGAAAACATGAAAAAAGATGATCTACAAGCTCACAACGACTCCCAGTTTGAGGCGTTGTGGCTAGCTTGTAGATCAGCTACTTTCAAACATTTGAGGAACAGAGTCAAACTAAATGTAACGCCTACAATTCCAAGTGCTTGTCAGGTAAAATATGAATATTCTGGGTAGGGTCACGGCCATACATTTATACAAGGGGTTCTAGAGTTGTACAAGCTTGTAGATCGTCTAATAAAATAAGAAAAGAGCAGAGCTAAATAGCTTGAACTTTATGGAAGTTTAATCTGCAACACAACATGTAGTGGGGCGTCCATGCTTAATTTCTCTCAGATATTAGGGGTCCTTCATGGCCTGAAAAATGTTGAGGATAAAGATAAATAGGTAGATTAAGTACATACCGACAACTCTAGGGGAATTTTTTGGCTGGCAGGAGGAGGCGTTTGCAGGATGGATGCCTCCATCCTGTCCAGCCTCTCAGTCACCCCTGAAAAGCCCTCCTTGACGGCGCTGGACTCTTGGTGAGATGTGTTACCGCTCTACAAATGTGAGGGGAAAATAAATAAGTTAGGATTTAATTACTTACTAGTCAGTGAACTCAACCATGAAGCAACATGAGCATGAAGCAACATATGAACATGAAACACATAAGACATTGCTTCAAAATTAATGTACACAAGGGTACTAACCCCTAACCCCGTTTCATGTATTTTTCCGAATGGACAAAAAGTTTTTGAGTGTCCGTGGGTCTGTCTGTCCCTGGGTCCGTCTGTCCAAGCACGGAAATAGAGTTTGTTCACCACCAAGTGTAACTGTTGCACAGCCTAACACACAGACAGACAGGCCAGGGAGGAGGGCTTATACAGTACAGTAGCCTACAGTATAAGTACAGTACAGCACCACTCACTTCAGACAAGTCTGATTTTTTCAATACAGAATGAGATCATATCGACATTGGTTAGCAGCCATAACAGCAATTAATTATATCGGATATCACCCAAAATGTCTCATTGGCAATGGTGGAAAGTAACTAAGTACAGTACTTCAGTACAATTTTGAGATGTTTGTACGGCCACTACATCTCAGAGCCAAAATGTGTACTTTTACTCCACTACAATCATTTGATAACTTTATTATAGTTACTTTTGAGATTTAAATTTTGACTAAAAAACATACATTAACCACCCTATATACACATTTTTGGCCATTTGAAAATAGCAGACCTACAAGCTCACAATGTGTTGATGCATTGTGAGCTTGTAGAGCGGCTATTTTCAAAAGATTTGTACACATTTAGAACTTGGGAAAATGGGACATTCTGCAATAAGAGTACTCTTACTATTAGTACACTTTGATGCCAATACTGTGGTACTTTTAATTGAGTATTTTGAATACAGGTCTATGGTCATCATCATCATCTTTATGATTCTGATTATAATGCATTGTCCACTCATTTTGTATGGCTGTGGCAAAAAAAATATTTTGACAAAAATGTCCACCACACAAGCCAGCCACTGCAGCCAGCATACCAGACCGCATATCAACTATTCCATAGCCTTATGATGAACGAACATGCAATGAAACGTGCAGCTTGTGGATACCATGGTTTACTGGCTGTACAGTAGGATCTGTAGAAAAAGCCATACTGCTCCATTGCATGTTCTGATAAGGAACATATTCATTTTAGTTTGGCAACATTCAAAGCGGAGTGTAAATAATAAAATGAACCACGCGCTAGAGACCTGCAAGACGGGGCCCTTACCGGCCCGTCAAATGGGCCGGGGCCGTCTCTGTCCCTGACCAACGGGCCGTGGGCCGGGCGGGCTCACGTATATTAATTTTCCGATGTGAATTTCACCTGGACTTGCTTCCGCAGCGCGCTGCTGTCTACTCCATAGTGACGTGACACTAACCCCTCCACAGTCCACACACACAAGCACACTAAAATCTGGCCAAAACTTTGTTTTACATTCTATCTCTCTCGCTCCGCGCCTAAACTCTCGTCCTCTCTCTCTCCTAATTATTATGCAGCGCAGCTGTACACACACACACACACACACACCGAGTACTAAGTAGCCTAGGCTACGGCTCTCCTGACAGAATTCATCTCAGGAGATCCGCAGCAATAAAAACAAATTAAATACTGCGGGAGCAATATTACCACACTAAACAAAGTTGGATTTGGGTTTTATAATGCAGCGTGAGTCCACTTAATTGTTCCTTAATGTGGGTTTATCAGAGCGATATAGTGCAGCTGTGAGTTATAATTAGTAGCTGCTGCTGTTGCGTCCGCGGCCGTGCACCAATAGAGCGACCGGCGGCGGCACTTACATAATATTAAATAAAAATATGTCGGGCTTCGTTTCTGGACTCAACGGGCTTAGGGCCGGACGGGCCTTAACTCCACGGGCCCGTGCAGGGCTCTACCACGCGCTAGGTCTAAAGCGGCCTGCACCCATCTTAACGCATGATGAAACAGCAGGCAGGTGCACACATCATGGAAGAAAAACATTTTGGACAATGAAGCAAAAAGCACACACTAGTGAAAGACAAATTTACCTCCACACATCAGCGCGAGTCGGAGTGGCGTTGAGGTTCGCCTGTGAGCGTGGCCGGACACGGACAGGTGTCTCCTGGTTTGTCCCTGCAGTTCGCCATTGCTCCTTTCTCCGGGCGGGCGGGTTTGTTGGAGATGTTACGGAGGAGGTAGAACGGCTTCTGCTGCGAGAGCGAGACCGCCGAGTCTGAGCCCTGGTCGTCTTCTTTCTGGCACGACCCCTTTCCTCGTCCATATCTATAACGCTAGCTAGCCTATTATTAATATGTAGTGTCACCTCTAAATGTCGACTGTCGATAGTGAGCGCCGGCAGTGAAAGAAAGAAAGAAAGAGCGCGCTAACACGTTCGATATTCGTGCCTGTTGACTCAGGAGCCAATCACTGCCACCAACGTCACACAGTCAATCATAGTATGACCACACATCCAATCACATTAAAGCGGGACAAGGCGGGACTGTACTGTTGCAATGCACTCTGGGTGTTTACCGGGTTGCCAAAACCACCTTTCATTTCAAAGTATTTTAGACACATAGGGCTATTGGGGGGAGATTTTGTTTTTAATATCGAACCTGGTAACCATCTAGTTTTAACTTGCACTTTTCCAGTCCAAAAGGAACATGCATTGCTGGCTGATTTGTACACTTTGTAATAGCCTTATAGGTCACATATCCAATTAAATTGTTGAAAGCATATACAATGATATATATATATATATATATATATATATACAAAGTTTGAATATTAAACTGTGGATACTGGATATACATGATTTAGGCCATACTAGATCTTTAACTCTTTCATGTTACACTCTTACACAATTAGAGAATGTAGAAGAATGTGTTATTTTGTTCAACATTTGCCTGCTGCAGATTTTCCTAATTAATTAGAGAGACAGAGAGAATTGTGTGCGTGCGTGCGTGTGTGTGTGTGTGTGTGCGGTTGTAATGCACGTAACTCGAGAACCGTTCGGTCCACCGACTTCAAATTTGACACATGCGTTCCACACCCCCACAGGGAGGGCAGTGCCCGGTATCGAGTCAGTCGGACCCACGGTTTTCCAGAACCACCACAAAAAGTCTCTGGTCAGGCTCTGCCAGTGGGCCTAATGAGGCCAACTCTTTTCACCTGTGCAATTTCCAGCCAGTCTTCACACAGGCACATACACAGATCTCTGTGTGGGACACCGTCTGACAGTTAAAACGGGTGCTATGACAACGTTTATCATTAGGTGCCCAAGTTGCATCGTTCCCAAGTAGGCCGGTGGCCGACTGCGACGGGCACGTACAGGTCTATTTTTTTTAATGTCCAACAAAAGCCAGCATGGCAATGAACCCTGACAACGCATAAGCCTCTTGCCGAAGCTTGTGCAATTATTCCACCTCTGCAAGAACAAATGGGTTGGCAAAATTGTCAACGGTCATCTATAGTCAATTAGTAATCTATTATTATCTATAGTAGTAAGCCAAAGGGGTGGAGCTATCTCCTATCTTCTGCAGCGTGTGAGGCAGCTTAATATACTAAGTAGGTGCATCCCCGGGACATGACCCTATAGTACGACACATGGATTAAACCTTTGATGCTGGATTCCAAGCAGGGCCAGGAGGCATTATTTCTTTGGTATGACAAGGCTGTACTGTATCAGCAGCATATCAAATCAAAGCCCTTTTCACTGTTTGGCACTGAGGCTTTAATTAAGGCTAAACAAATGCATGTGCCCGCAAAGGTTGCCTGCTCTCCTAAGCTATCGAAACACACACAGGGGTGGCAGGGATAGAGTGACCGGATAGGAACGCGAAGTTTCCCAGTTCAAACCCAGGCTTCCTCAGTGTCGAAGTGTCCTTGAGCAAGCTCTGAACCCCAATTCCTCCCGATGTAATTGGTGCCTTTCATGATATATATGTTTTCCTCGATCCGGCATTGGTGTATGAATGTGTGTGTGAATGGATGAATGTTGCACAATCTATATGTAAAGGTGCATGTGTGGATGTGTGTGTGTGTGTGTGTGTGTGTGTGTGTGTGTGTGTGTGAATGGATGAATGCAATGCACAATCCATGTAAAGGTGTGTGAATGTGTGTGTGAATGGGTGAATGTAATGAACAATCTATGTGAAGATGTGTGGGTGAATGAATTAAATGTACATTATGGGACTCATGGGAGCCCATAATGCTAGAGGCCTCAACATCAAGGTTTTCCGAGGCCACCTCAGCCCCCATACATGCAGGCTTCTTCACCAACTGTACAGTAGAAGCTCTTTAACAGTTTGAAGGGGTTTACGGCACACAGGCATGACTTCAGTGGCCTGTCAACCGGCTGGATACAGAATGTGCAGGGGTCTTAGTCATCCATGAGCATGCAGAGGACATATTTTATCTCCTTCTGACTGACTTCAATGAGCCAACAGGGACTAGCTGGGAACCAAATTCAACCAATAATGCTCTGAGCCCTGCTTGCCTAATCTGTACAGTAGGCTATGCACATTATGCAATTCGGCTCGCCGAGAGTAACGAGAAAACATATAGGTCTCCTCAAAAATGGACACTCCTAAAGGTCAACGGTCACCCAAGAGGCTTTGAAGCGACCTTTGGGCCTTAAAAATCATTAAAATATTTTTAAAAAATAATTTTGTTTCAGGCAGGACACTTTTTCATATTTGAAGGATGCCAAATCCGATGAAACGGGTCTCGTGTCTCTCCGACACTTCTAAGTGTCGACCACCGAAGACTAGACACGACATTCGGACTGCGCCGATTTAAAAAAAAAGAAATTTGTTTCACACTTGTTCTGACTTACTTTTTGACGCTGAATCTGATATGCTTGGTGTTGTATAGCCACACTGGAACAGTAAGCAGCTGCTGCTCAATTTGTTTGATTCCTAGGACCTTTTGTTGATCAGGCAAGTCTGACTGTGTGTGTGTGTGTGTGTGTGTGTGTGTGTGTGTGTGTGTGTGACTTCCGTTAATCTCCATATGTATAACCATTCTAGTCATACTGTTTAAACAAAGCTGGTGAGAAATGATGACCAAAAGCTGACTAGCTGCTATATAGACAAATTTCAGAAAGGTCAGCTGGTGCACTGCCGCCAATACCAGTGTGCAGCAGCATTTAAGCTAGGGTTTCTATTAAAATAATAAGGAATGGCAAGTGAAAGGGTATTAGGAGGACTGTACTGGTCAAATGACGTGATCAACTGCACAGTTCCCTCGCCATTTGTGGCTTAAAGTCGGAGGTCACCCATGACACCATGACCCAAATGGCATTGAGGATTCACATGACTTCACTTGGCATATCTTTCAACTGTCTTCCAGGGCATTCTTCCCAAAACATTGCAGCTCATCATTTGTCTGTAGTTAGATCGACGTATGATCGACCACACAGAGTTGGAAGTGGACTACAAAATAATTTACAGGCACATACAAAATATGTGCAGGTGCCTGTCTGTGTTTTGGTAAATGGCATGCACCATCATAATATGATCCCATCCCAGTCTCCTACCTGCCCAGAGGGGTTTGAAAATGTCTGTCTGTCTGTCTGTCTGTCTAGATATATAACGACTGGCTGCCAAGGGTTATTGAGTGTGGGACAGGGAAATCTGCCGATCTACAAGCTTTCAACAAACTCAGGATATGCATCAGAAATGTTCGTATTCTAGAAGAATCCTAAAACCGGAAATTAGGGTTTCTTGCTATCTTCACCCTCAGGTCATTTTCGGAACACAAACATGACAAAAATAAAATTACGCTCATATCCTAGTATAATATATTGTTCCAGGGTGTATATTGAGTTCATATTTTACATAATATGCCGCATATCAACAAACTCAGGATATGCATATATATATATATATATATATATATATATATATATATATATATGCAGCGCGGCAGCATATGCTGCTGTCTACTCCATAGTGACGTGACAATAACCCCTCCACAGTCCACACACACACTAAAATCTGGTCAAAACTAGCTTTCTTTTACATTCTATCTCTCTCGCTCCGCGCCTAAACTCTCGTCTTCTCTCTCCACACACACACATACACACACACACACACACACACACACACACACACACACACACACACACACACACACACACAGTCACACACACACACACACACACACACACACACACACAGGCGCAACACAGACCGAACGCTAGGGGGGGACAAATAGCGGCGCCGCAAAGGGGAGGGGGGGATGGGGGGGTCAAACCACCAAAAAACGTGTGGTTATGGTTAGGGGTCGGACTACAGAGGGGTCGTTCCAGTGCCTCTCCACACTACCCAAAACCCCCCGAAATGCACATACAAAACTGCATTTTGTTAGTCATTAATTACCTGCAACCTGTCTGTGCTTGGTTTTGGTGGTCCACTGGTCACGTCCCGTCACGGCTCTCCCATGTGTGACAAAACGTTCTTTAGTTTAACCAATGACCAACATCAGATTGACTGTCTGCAGCTCCTTCTCTTAAATAGGCTAAAACAGCCATGTAATTGTTCGTTGCATTTTACGCTTTAAGTTGTAACTTGTACTACTGGGCGAAAAAGTAAGTAACCGCACGATAATCCATATAACCATATCCATGATCCAATACATTCGTACGGTGGACGTCAACATCATTTCACACGGATGAATAGCAGCCCGGATCTAGAGTAAACCGGATATGGTGTTTTAGAGGCGGGACAAGAGCAAGGATTCTATTAAAAGGCAATACATTAAAGGGATTGTGACATTTAAAACACATTTTTGTAGATTTTTTGGCTTTTTTGGCTTTTCTTGACATCAATGTCACCAAAAAAAAACGAAGTTTGAACATTCAGTGTATTCTCTGCTTTCTGGACTTCTGTGAATAATTATGCAAAAATGTCTCATCTGGTTGGACGGCAGGCATATACGTAGATCCCTGCTAAAGCTCCGCCCCCTCCCCTCTGCTCCCTGCCTAGTGCCTACCCTCTCTTCTCCGCTTCCTCATTGTCACTGCGACTTTGTTTCTTTGTAATACTTACTAATAATGGCTTCTAGAGAAAGATCAATCTGCTCTGTTGTTGGCTGTGTCAATCAACACAAGTCCTTACACTGGATACCAACTGGCCTAGATGACTCTTTTATTTTTGACGATGACTTCCTACCAAGTTGTCAAAGTAGCGCATCTTGGGTTGACAGGAAAGGGGGAATTACCGACATCTACAGGCTAAAATAATGTGGAGTTGAGTGTTCAAACTTTTTAGACACGTTTGAAGGACCATGGCCAAGACTTTTAATGTTGTTAAAATTATGTTATAAATCATGTCATAATACCTTTAAAAACAATAACTAGAAATCCCATGTCATTAATGACATTGAGGTTGAGGCTGAGGGTTTATAACATTTTGATATGTCACATCTCGTTATGAGTCAATGGATTAATTTATTCATTTGCATGCTGACAGCTAGAATTACACAATCACAGCTAGAAATGGTTGCATTACACGTAAACCACCACCAGTCGTCGCACTTGAGTTTTCAGAATGCAATTAAATGAATACAAAACAAAACAAAATATCTCTAAAAACATTTATTGGATTTAGCAGCAGTGCCAGGCACTGGCAGTGTGGCACATGTAAACATTTCACATTTGCAAAGTGCTCTTCAAGTTACATTACACATGTAAACATTTCACATTTGGGATATTTGGAAAGTGCTACAAAAAACAAAGTGCAGCAAAAATAGAGCATTTCACTCTTCAAGTTACATTACACATGTAAACATTTCACATTTGAGATATTTGGAAAGTGCTACAAAAAACAAAGTGCAGCAAAAATATTGAGCATTTCACTCTACATAAGAGAGACTAGTTACCAGACAGAGAAGACACATGTTGCAAATACAAGTAGGCATTCATTAAATATCACAATTTGATATAAACGGATGCAATGTTGTAAGTGTTTAGTCTAATAACATTGTCATCTTCAAGTCAGCTTTGTGACATCTTCAAGTAAACATCATGTGGATGAGCAAGACAAGACAGTGTGGTTCCAATATGATTCAAATAAGGGTCCTACATTTTGTAGAAAGCGTCCAATTTAGAATGCAACATGCAATGCAACCTCCAAGTACCGTGGCAGACAGTGTGGTTCCAATATGATTCAAATGTCACGCTATACAAATGAGCCAAATGTGTGTAGGCGGGTTTCGTTGTGTGAAATGAATTGTCGGGCAATATGTTTTGTTTTCACCATGTCAAGTTTGTCTTTATGCACATGACATACAATAACACTGTTCAGTCTTTCCTGTTTCATGGTGGATCTGAGCCATGTTTTGAGCCTTCTCAAGGCAGAGAAGGTCCTCTCCGCCTCACATGTGGACGCTGGCACCACTACCAACAGCCTAACCAGAGCCTCGACTTGTTTAAAGAGCTCCCGTACCCCCGGCTTCAGCCCCTCAAGCACGGCAGCCGCCTCCCCACTGCAACTGAACTCATATTCATTGAAAAATAAAGGCAACTGATAAGAAAGAGCCTCCTCATCAAGCTCAGGGTATTGATCGACCACATCATGCACCTCCGCAGTGAGGAGCATATTCTCCAGTTGCTGCAAAGTCTTAAAACTGTCCTGGTCAAAGCGGTCAGCAATTTGAACATCCACTTTATCTAAGACCTGGAAGAACTCTACACGGTAGTAATCAATTGCTTCCACAGCAAAGCGTATTTTGTTTGGCACCTCAATTGATTAGACTTTTAGAGAGTTAACCATTGCAGTTGCCTTTTCAAACAGGGAATTATAGTGTTCGTCATTCCGTTTGCCCTGGAAAGCAGAACGCACTATGCAAACAGCATCTTGCATGCCAGAAACAGTTGCAGTTCTGGACTGCAGAGATGTGTTGAGCCCTTCCAGTTCACCTACTACAGCAGAAGCAAGTGTAAGAGCCAACACAGTTTTCCCCCGATTAAAATGTTGAAATAAGCCACTAGCAGTTGAAGCAGTATTTGAGGTACCAGTACCCATTTCCTCTAAGCTACTGAGGACACTGCCATATTGATGAAGCACAGCCTTGATTGCTCTATGACGTACAGTAAATCTAGTTGGGCAAAGAGGTTTCAGGGTGGTCATGGTCTTATTTTCTGAAGTGGCAATTTTCTCAAAAATAGCCTTGAACTTCCCTGACTGGCCAAAGAGAATGCCTAACTGGTGGACCCAAGAAAGGGCGTCCCGAATCAGTGGGGAGACAGAGCAGGCAGCCTGTGTGATCAAGTTGACACAATGTGCACCACAATGAACAAAAAGAGCTAAAGGCTGTTCCCTCTTCAATATGGCTTGTGTGCCGTTGTATTTGCCAGACATGTTAGCAGCCCCATCGTAACTTTGGCCACGTAAACCAGTCATGGGTAGATTCAATCTTAGCAGGACATCAGTAATCATGTTAGCAATTCCGTGAGCAGTTGTGTCAGACACTGTATGAAGCCCAATGAATTCTTCATGAGGAACCAAGTGTTTGTCAACATAACGCAGGCAGATAGACTCCTGCTCTGCACCAGAAATATCTTGGGTACCATCTACTATTAGAGAAAACTGGAGAAGAGGAAGACCCTTGATTGTGTCAATCATCTCTCTCTAATGATAGAATTTCCCATTATTTTCAGAATCTCATTCTGTACAGCCCAACTTGTATAATTAACAGTACGTGTCAGCCACTTTTTTAACACAGGATCATCCTATGATCTAAGCTTTAACAGCTGATAGAGATTTCCAGATTCAGTAGTGTGGCCTCTAAAGGCTTGACCCTGCCTAGCAAGGTACTGTACTGAGGTAATAATCTTGTTTAAGCAATGCCTTGCATCCTTTTGTTGTTTTGCCCAAGCACTGGACAACTGTACAGTGACAGGATAAGACTGATCTGCTGCTACAGCATGAATATGACACTGGGTTCTCTCATGAGCTCCAAATTTTTCTATGGCCTTTTTCCAGTTTGTAAAACCTGCTGTTACAAAAGCAGGTTCTGTTTTTTGACCAGAGGATGACCTGTTTCCAGTATACAAGTTGGAACAATAGAAACACAAGACACTGTGTACAGACGGCCTGTAAGTTAACCACTGGTAATCGTTAAACCATTTCTGTTGGAATGATAAGACCCTGTTTGGAAGAATTTGTTTTTCTATGAATTTCACATGTGGATGATATGGCTTGGTACCATCACTGATATCAGTATCAGTCAAATCTGCCTCCCTGGACTCTGTTCTGCAGCCAGCATCTGGTCTCTCCTGGGTCCTCCTCTGGAAACTGGTCTCTCCACGGTGTCTGGCCAGCACAGGGATCTTTGATCTCGGGATCCTGAGGTCAATCACTGGTGCCTGCATACAGTATATGAATGAGAAAACTATAACAAAATAAAAATAAAGAAAACACTATTCATCTATATAATGAAAATGATACCTACTTTCTTCTGTAGACCCTCCTCTCTCCGCTGTGTCTCCAAAGCTGAGGGACCTCTAGACAGAGTAGACTCTGGGGCCAGCAGTGAACCTCTGGTGCCTGCAGAATAGGACAATACAGATACATGTATCACTAAACACTCAAATTGTGAAAATGGAATTAATCCATTTAGACCCGAGGACAATTCTACAAATCCTAGAAGTGTTGAAAAAACCTATGTCAGTCGTTCTCAAACATTCATGTCAAAGACCCCAAAATGTATATGTAATTGGCCACGACCCCCATCTGAAAATATGTTGTTCCAGGGACCCCCTAGAGGCAAAGAGGTGCTAAAAACATTCGCTCTGAAAGAATATATATACACACACACATTCAAAGATTTGTGGCACATTTAAAAAAATAGATCTATTCGCACAGCACTGAGTGCCGCACTACGAGCTTGTAGATCTGCTATTTTTCAATAGCTAAAGTATAACATGATGCTTAAAACACCAAAAGGGGCTCCCGTCCAGAATGGGTTAATACCTACTTGTATTTGTTTGATGTGGTCTCTTCTCTGATGAACTGGAACTGGTCTCTCCATGGTGGCCAACATCTGCTCTGGCAAGCAATGGGATCTCTGATGCCTGCATATATGAATGAGAAAATTAAAAACAATATATATATACAAACACTATTCATCTATATAATGGAAATGAAACCTACTTTCTTCTGTAGACCCTCCTCTCTCCCCTGTGTCTCCAAAGCTGAGGGACCTCTAGACAGAGTAGACTCTGGGGCCGGCAGTGAACCTCTGGTGCCTGCAGAATAGGACAATACAGATACATGTATCACTAAACACTTACAACATTGCATCCGTTTATATCAAATTGTGATATTTAATTAATACCTACTTGTATTTGCAACATGTGTCTTCTCTGATGTCCTGGAACTGGTCTCTCCATGGTGGCCGACTGAGACTCTGGCTGCAAGCAATGGGATCTCTGATGCCTGCATATATGAATGAGAACAATTAAAAAATAATAATACAAAGAACATCTTTTTCATCTATATAATGAAAATGATACCTACTTTCTTCTGTAGACCCTCCTCTCTCCCCTGTGAACCTCTGGTGCCTGCAGAATAGGACAATACATTTATCACTAAACACTTACAACATTGCATCCGTTTATATCAAATTGTGATATTTAATTAATACCTACTTGTATTTGCAACATATGTCTTCTCTGATGTCCAGGAACTGGTCTCTCTATGATGGCCGACTCTGGCCAGAAATGGGATCCCTGATCCCAAAGCAGAGGGACGTCTGGGCTCTTGGGCATCTGCGCTCTCCCCACCAATGTCTGTTGTAATGAAGTTAAGACAGTTAACTGAGAATTCATGATGAACTACTGGATTCTGTAACCTCTGTTCTCTCCATGGACTCAATGATCCAGCTAGGACTTGTACCTGTGCTGTGGCCTCTGGTCTCTCCTCCTCCCTCCTCATCCAAAATGTAGATAGTATTTGCATCTAGAGATGGGACAATGCACAATATTATTGTTTGCAACTATAAAAATGCTCTAAATTTGTATTATAGTGAATCCCTTACTCTCATCTGTATCCGCTGAACTCTGTGTAAAGTCTGTGCTCTGGACACTAGGACTTGCATCTGGTCTCTCCGTGACACATATATAATTTGCATCTAGGAGCAGGACAATGCACACATTTAGACATTTAGACTATCACAACACAATTACATCACAATAATTAAAATTACCCCTACTCTCATCTGTAGACTCTGGCAGCTGCTCCTGAGACTCTGTGTGGCTCTGCAGTGGGTCTGCTGTGGTCTATGGAAATGGCACAACAAGTTGAACGTTGACATGAACACTTTATTCAAGGACTTAAACAACGTATTTGTAATATTAGAGATGTACTTACACGTTGTCTTTTGGGGGCAATAAAAAATCCCCTTATGTCCACATTTCATTTCTTCATTTCTTAATTATTTCACGTGACGCTTAGGGTGGCCACCTGCAAGACCTCAGAAAGGAGGACACTTTTGCGGGGCTCGCTAGCCCCCCCCCCCCCCCCCATATATTAATATTATTACTACTACTATTGCACCTGATTTTCACCACCATCATCTCCAGCATTAAGTCCACAGAGAACATATATTTGCTAATTAAATTAACCTTTTTAAATTATAGGGTACCACAAAGGCCATTCATTTTATAATCAATATATTTTATTTCATGTTTAGATATGTTTTATGTTTAATCTCTTTCTTGTGGGTTTTTTTATACAGTTTTATGGTCATCGGTGTGGGACATAGAATGATGCCAGTAGCCTATATGTTCACACAGCCTCCCTTTCTTTATGATGTCGAGTTCCTTGCTCCATTGCTCATTAAATGTAGTTTTTCATTTCAGCATATTTGGTTTGTTTATCTCTGCATTAACTATACTAAAGTGATTGTGAGAGCACAACAAACAAACCGACCATCCCACTGGCAGTGTTGCCAGGTTTTGGAAGAGAACCAAGCAACCATGTCTATGAAAACAAGCCCAAAAGAAGCCTGACTAGGCTTAGTAGCCTATTATATAAAACAAGCCCAAAGTCGCTTATAATTAAACGGACATGGCAACACTCTGAACGTCTCCACTCGCCTCTCTCTTTTTAAGACAGTGTGGCCGGCTCGCTGCGGAGGCGGAGCTGAGCAGCGCTGCGGAGATTTTAATACCCAGGCAGAGTAGACGACGTAAATGACAGTAAATGACACAAGCACTGTATATCACAAAAAAACGGACAATTATGTGTCCGGCCAGAGGTTGAGGTGGGAGGAGGACAGGTGGGTCTAAAACCGGACTGTCCGGCGTGAAACCGGGCGTCTGGCCACCCTAGTGACGCTTCTTCATGTTCAACCTTCCAAAGTTCCCCACACACACATACACACACACAGATACTGTGATACTAGGCTAATGCTTTAATCATGAACACAAGTACAAATGTAGGCTAGCGAAGACTATAATTAGCATAATACGCTAGCCAAGCTACCGGTAAGCTACAAACTTTACATCCACGTGCCGCACGTGCGACGGTCACGGTGCAACAATTAGTTTGTTAAACATATGATATAGCTAACTTACATGCCGTCATTTAACCTGAGAAACAGAAGCACTGTAAGCACACATGACATCTCTGAAACTGAATTATAAATTAACACAAAAGGTAGCTTTTCCATACCAAGGCAAGAACCAACGTGCCAGGTAGAAACTACCTGGCACGCATTTCTCAACACAAGTTTCACCCCATGTGGGCCACGAATGCAAACATTCAATCAAACGCAGGTTCCTAATACTAGTTATAAAGCTTTACGTATGAAATCTACTTCATTTGACATTGACATGTTAAATAATTCTTCATTTATTACTTACAATGCATCTCCATGTTGTGCTCGCTCGGTGCCACACTGCCACTGCTTGCGGTACAAACTGCAAAGAGGAAGTGACTGAGACGCTTACCTATTTTTTCATGGGAAACAGTTTGGCCCGGGAACGGGCCAAACCATTATGGGATTTACACGGAGGGGTGCACTAAATACAATCTTCAAAATATATCGCGTTTATGAAAGCAGGATTTCTCCTAAAATAACTTTGGAGCCAGGGGGGATAAAGGGGGGGGACCCCCCAGCCAAGGGGGGACCCCCTAACTCATCTGGGGGGGACCAATGTGACGCTGGCAGGGGATTCGTCCCCTGCGTCCCTGCGGTTATTGCGCCCCTGCTAATATGGGTGATGCAAATAGAAATATAGTAGCAATAGACTTTGGTACTGCTTACAGTGGGTACGCCATTTGTATCGGTGGGAAACCAGAAGTCATAGTTCCACGATGGGGAACAAAAGGCGGACTGACCACCCCAAAGACGGCTACATGTGCTCTATTTGATGAAAATGAGAAATTCATCAAGTTTGGTTATGATGCTGAAACGGAATACAATCAAAAGGGGAATGAAAAGGCAAATAAAACATTTCTCTTTGAAAACTTTAAGATGGAACTCTACAGAAAAGTAAGTCTATGATATTGTTGATTTGCAAGTAGGATAGAAATGTGCTCAAACATTACAGTGTGTGTATACATCTGTATACATGTATTTATCAACAACATGCATTTAACATTTTCAACAGGAACTCAGCGAGGAGTTAATGATTACAGCCGTGAATGGCAAAAGCATGAGAGCCCTGAAGGTCTTCACAGAAAGTCTACGCTACCTGAAGGACCATGCACTGAAAACCATTCAGGAACAAACCATGGGAGAAGTCATTGTGTCTGACTTCACCTGAGTTCTGACTGTTCCTGCTATTTGGGATGCTTCCGCAAAACAGTTCATGAGAAAAGCAGCAACTGAGGTAATTCCATGTTGTTATTACATGTTGATCAAAATTATTATTAGCTGAAAAATCTCTGCAAATCATCCGCTGATTTATTTTAACTTCATTCATGAACTCCCCAGAAACGTTATGAAATGAAACTTGTTCACTTTGTTCATTAAATGTAACTTGTGGTACTTGTATGCTTACAGTATATGATGTGGGAATATCCTACAGTTAATCCTTTTGGATTAACTGTATAATAATAATAATGTATGTATAATGTATGTATAATATATAACAATATTATATTATATTATTTACAAACGCATATTGCCTGTTGTCCAAAATTGATGCTTCTTAATGACAAATATTCAGTAACTTTAAGTCTACATATGTGACTGAATTTGATCGAGAGACTGCCATTGGATTTTTTTCATTTTTGTTTTTATCATGTCATATTAAAGCAGGGAATCATAGCTTCAAATTGACATATTGGTTGTGCAGTTTGACCCACTAGTTTTCGAGATATGGCTTATAGAGTAATGTCTTGCAGAGCTACAGCAATCTGAGAATTTGGTCTTCAAAGATGCAGTTCCGTGGTCAGTGGCATTTGGGGGCGCTGTTTCCTCTTCATTGCTAAAATGCGGTACTCTACCCCCCCAGGTGGGGCAGTATTGAGTCAAAAACAAGAGTGAAGCTATTTTAATTCTGGGTCAGGGTATAGTAAGGAAATTAGCCTTTATAAAAGTGTCAAATTAAAAAAGTAGTAGGCCTATACTATAAATTACCCAATTGATTTACTTAAGTTAAGTACTACTACCCTATTCATACTAATGAATATAAGGTTGAAGTGGTTAATGCATGTTTTATAATAATTATCAAAATCTATAAAGTAACTATAGTAACTGGAAAATGTCAATGTTTTTAGCACCTATTATGTTATTGGGGTAGATTCAAATAGTACACAAAGATGAATACATAATGCAGTTACCACATAGTTTTAATTAAACGTCCCTTTGTTCTCAATAGAGGGGAACAAAAGATACACAGCGTATTTGTAGCTTTGAATCTTTGTAGGTGAAGTTGAAACCAGTTCATCTTATTTGTAGCTCTGTAGATTTGTGTCTTTTGCAACAGCTACAAATCGTTTAGTTTATTTGATGGGATTTGAAAATCCTCTCACAGGACTGAGAATATCACCAGAGGGCTGCGGAAGCACTGTAGCCTATGCACTGGACCAGGGCTACTGGACTGTTAGCCGTTAGCTCCTGCCTCTAGCCAAATAGTAGGCTACTAAGCCCGTTTTCAGCTAAATGCGGAAATATCCAGGCTAAATAACTTATCGACGGGAGTCGTGTTAATATTTATTTACTTGTCATTGTCATGTTCACTCCAAATAAGCAAGTATTATGCACTTATGATGCAGAGAGCCATCTTTTAAAATAGTTGGGTTGCGATATTGAGGGGGCAGAAAACAGCCCGGTCACGTGGTTCATGTACTTGCACTCGGAAGTGTTTCAAGATTTCCCCTTATACCAACGAAGAAGAAATGCAATGTTTTGTATTAATTAAACTGATATAACAACATAACGTGGCTAATAATTGTTTATTTGGAATGTACTTTGGCTGGTATTTAAGGTAAATATAACGCGACTCACTTGTATAAGTAATTTACCGAGGAAATGCCGCATTTACCGCAATACATTGGCTTTAGTAATGCGGTTAGCTTATAATATTAGCAATTTAAGCTAACGGCTGGAGGACTACGGATAATCCGGTCAATAACATCATTACACTTAAACATTAATACAATTATGTCATGTTTACATGCCTAGTCAAGCTCTGACATTTATTTCAGACCTGCTCAAACATTAAATGAATAATAATATAGCTTCAGATCATTTTAGACAGAAAAATAAAAAAGTTTTTCAGCTGTCCTGAACAGTTGCAACTTGCGCGATGGCAGTCTGTACATCGCGTGGGGTCACATATGTAAAAATATGTTGGCGCTTAGATAGCAACCTCCACATGATCTCCCTTTTAACTAGAGATGTCCCGATAGGCCGATACTGTATCGGTATCGGAACTTATTTGTCATATTATTTGTCAGACCCTTAGATCTCCATATATGGAGCTGACCGGTTCCGACATTCCATTATGTTGATCTGACCTCATCAAACCCTGTACACTCAAGACAGGCTCCATATATGGCCAGTGCACGCAACCTGGCCCTTTGGCGTCTTACTGGTTATATTGTGATGACTGTGGTAGTATTGTCATAGTATCATATTGAATCCATTTGCTGGTTGGTGTGGCCTGGGTTCAGAGTGTGGGGCTCCCTCTCTCTTGTGGAGAAGCCTTAAGGAGTTGGATATAGAGATCTATTGGTTTTGTAATTAATCTGCAATTAATTAGCTTAAACTGTAGACATGTAAATGTTCTTTCGTTATTTATTTATTTCTTTCTTTCTTTCCAGGCTGGCATTTTGGACAACAAACTGGTCTTCGCATTGGAGCCAGAAGCAGCCTCCATCTGGTGTAAGCAGCTGCCTTCAAGTGCTTTTCTTGATGAGAACTCAACAAGTGCTATGTATACGATGCAACAAAAACCTGGAACACAATACATTGTTGCTGATTGTGGATGTATGTTGTGCTGTGATATTGTAATATAGTGTGTGTGTGTGTGTGTGTGTGTGTGTGTGTGTGTGTGTGTGTGTGTGTGTGTGTTTGTGTGTGTGTGTGTGTGTGTGTGTGTGTGTGTGTGCACATGCATGCGTGCGTGCATGCAAGACAAATTAATACTCATCTGTACATACACTAGTTTAATTTACAGTTCAAATATACTGCAAAAATCCTTACTTTAAATGTATGCAACTACACTACATTCTTCCTCTGTTCTCCACTTTTTATCCATGTAAAAAACGTTCATATTTTAAAGCCTAACGTTGTTGTCTTGCAGGCGCTACCATTGACATCACGGTGCATGAAGTATTGGATGGAGGCGTCCTGAAAGAGCTGCACAAGGCCTCTGGGAATGACATGGGAGGGGAGCACGTTAACAAAAACTTTAAAAGTTGCTTGAAAGAAATATTCTCTGACACTCTCTGGAATGACTATGAAAGAGAAAAACCCAGTGAGGTTCAAAAGCTGATGTATGGCTTCAGTTACCTTAAGGGTACAGATGATGATTTAGAAATCTCCTGCCCTTTTAGCCTAGTAAAGCTGGCTGAGAAAGAGAAACCGATAGAGAATTACTTTGAGAATGTGCAGGGTGTCAGCTGGGACGAAGGGGTGATCAAACTCTCAAGAGCAAAGTTGAGATCTTTTTTTGATGAAAGCCTGAGTGGCATCACTAAAAGTCTCAAAGAGATCTTTAAAAAGGATTTCAGCATTGACTACCTTCTGTTAGTGGGAGGTTTTGCCTTAAGTGAGATTCTACGCACACACATTACCGAGCAGTTTGGTGCTCAGTGCAAAGTACTGTGCCCTGCGTTGGCCCAGCAGGCCGTTATGCAGGGAGCTGTCATGTTTGGAAGAAGCCCTGACGCAGTGGCATCACGGAAAAGTGCTTTTACTTATGGCATCGCTGTCTCTGGACCGTTTGATGCGTCAAAGCATAAGCCTAAGAAGAAGTTCACAAGTGAGAGGGGTGACCGCTGTCGTGATCTTTTCGAAACACTGGTGACAATAGATGAAGATGTGGGTTGGAACGAAACCAGAGAGCACATCTTCATACCACCGAATAGAAACACGACATCAGTGCTTATCAGTTTTTTCCGCACAGAAAGGAAAAATCCACTATATGTTGATGAGTCATGGGGAATGGAAACACTTAACTCAATTGAACTTCCGATGCCAGATACTACACGTGGGCTGGATCGTGAAATCAAGTTTCAAGTCAAATTTGGCTTCACAGAAATAACAGCCACTGCCACTGATGTGGATTCCAAGTCAACAAAGTCAGTCAAAATTGACTTTTTGAGCAAATAATGACTGTAGATAAATAAGGGTAAGACTATTGCAGATAGTCTTAAGCAAAGCAACTTGCAATGTAATTGGCATAAAACCTATTCAGAAATGACAGGATCAATGTAGAGTGCAAAGAAAAAGTATTTAATACCAACTTATTTATTCTGTCTTCAGTATCATTTATGAGATTAATATGCTGTACGTGTAATAGGCTGTCCACAAGTATTAGCTATATATGGTATACTGAAACCTGTGGCTCAAACTTAACACAAAAAGGTAGAAAATACGACTTATTACCAAGTAAATTTGCTGCGTATGTAAGTGATAAATATGGCAGGGCAGGGAGGCCATGCCACAAGGCAAAGAGACAAAAAAGACACCGATATGACGGATATCAACGCTATCATGGTGGAACTCCGAACGCAGAGAGAGGAGTTCAAAACACTCCTCACATCAAAGATTGGTGAAGTGCATACTTCCCTCGAAAAAATTGAGAAGCAGCTTGACAGCAATGTAAAGCGCCTGGAAAATCTCATTAATGATAATCGAGAAGAACTCAAAGCTGAGCTGAAAGCTAATATGAGACAAATACAAGACAACCACGACATCGATATTGGGCAACCTTCTGCTAGAATCGATCGTGTGGAGGTGAAACTAGATGAAGCGAAACGGCCAGCCTGCAAATTCAACCCAGAGGTTTCGATTGTTATTGTGGGTCTGCCGTTTATCGAGGCGGAGGATGTGCTGCTGCGGGTGGAGACGCTCCTGGTCGAGGGTCTACAATGTGATCCAATACCAGAGCTGGTGAATGTGGAGCGCCTGGTGCCAAGAGGACGTGGACCGGGAATCATCAAAGTGGAATTTCGATCAGTACAGGACAAAGTGGCTGTGCTCCGTCTCAAGCGGAGCCTAGGAGATAATGAAGACTATCAACGGGTTTTCATTAATAATGCAAAGTCACATGCGGAGAGGCTCATGGAGATAAACTTTAGGACTCTACTCAAAGAGTTCTCTTGTGGACAAGACTACTTCTTCACGGGCAGCGGGCGCCTCACAAGACGTGAGGAGGAGGAAAGGGACCGACGCACACATCCCCGTGACGAACGGAGCCCCCGTCGGGGTCGAGGTGGATTCGGACGGAGAAGAGAGATTCCGGAGGAGGGGGAGAGAGACAGACCTCCCCATACTCACCTCCGTGAGCGTGTTGCCGACGCACAGAGCCCCCGCCGGGGTCGAGAGGGACAGGTTCAGAGAAAAGATACTCTGGGTCCGGAGGAGGGGGAGAGTGACAGACCCCCGCATACCCACCCCCGTGAGCATGATGCAGACGCACGGAGCCCCCGCCGGGGTCGAGGTGGGCAAGGACAGAGAAACTATATTCCGGAGGACGAGGACAGGGACAGATACGCCCACCAGGGCGCACGACCACGAAGCCCATGGGGACGGGGGCGGGGTCGGGGGCGACAGAGAAGAGATGGGTCAGTAACATGATAGGTAAATGCCCAACCCACAATACTTGAAAACTGTACATTAGTGCACTGGAATGTAAATGGCTGGACAACCGGGAACTGTGAGCTTAGAAAACAAATATTGCTAAATACTAACCCTGACATTATCTCTTTAAATGAGACCCATTTGACGTGTCACCAAGATATAGAACTGACAGGGTACACTTGGTTTGGGCAAAATCGTAAAATGCATAGGAGAGCTGTTAAAGGATCAGGGGGAGTTGGTATTTTAGTAAAGAATACAATATTTGAAAGTTATGAAGTTAATATAATTGACAAAACCGTGGAGGGAATATTGGGAATGCGTTTTAAGAATAGGTTTTCTATGAATTGTTTTGGTATTTTTACCTGTTACTTGCCGTCTGAGGGATCTTCAAGAACGATTTCTTCTCATATATTTCTTAGCCATTTACTAGCTCATATATATAGTTTATCTGATGTAGATGATTTGTACCTGTGTGGGGATTATAACGGACGTATTGGCAATCTTAATGACTACATTCCAGACGTTGATGATGTACCACAAAGAAATAATCTAGACACTTCGATTAATAAATATGGAGAGGTTTTAATTGAATTATTGAGAGATGCAAAATGCTGTGTAGTAAATGGGAGAACATCAGGTACTGATAACTTTACCTCTGTCTCCACTAGAGGCAGAGCTGTAGTAGATTATATGATTGTTCCCCACGAAGGGTTAAACAATTGTAATACATTTATTGTTTTAACCCCAAATTAGTTATTGGAGAGTTTGGGGCCAGAGGGTATCTCTTTACTAGGAGACAGATGTAAAGTGCCTGATCACTCAATATTGATGTTATCATTTCAGACTAGGACAACATTTTTGTAAAGAAGTGGAAGTACCCAGGAATCAAAATAATTTAAGATCGCAATTAAGAAGTTTCCCTGAAGGCTTTTTGTCATCTAACACATGTAATAATATCTTATTGGAGCTCAATGACCAGTTGAAGTTAAACCCAAATAACCAAGCCCATATGGATGCTTGCTATGATACTTTTTGTGAGTGTTTATTAGGGATGCCAAACGACTCATATTTGGCCAATCGACGAATCGAGGCCAAAAATCGACGTGTCGAACGACTTTTTTCCTTTTTTTCTTCATTATTTTTATATTTTTGTTGTTGCTGCGCAGCAGTTGAGGAGAACGCAACTATGCATTCCTTTAAGCAACACAACTTCTGCAGCTGCATCCATATGTTTAGAATTTGCATCAATGATCAAATCCCAATAATACAAAATAAAGTTTATTTTGTAAACAACGAAACTGAAGGAGCAGCGGCGCTATCGGCTAGCCGCTAGTCCCAGCTCTCAAGTGTCTGCAGCCTGTCACGAGTAATGAACTGATACGGGAAGCACGTTGTTCCGTATTTTAATGTCGGGTCGGATAATAAATACAGTATAAATGACGGCGGGATTTATTTGACAACTCTGTCCTGCTTTCTTCACGAGAAGAGAAGAGCGCTCACCGCTCAGAACAGAGCAGACCTGTGGCTGTCAGTCAGCTCACTTTACGGCATGTGTAGATGAGCTAAGCTCAGAGCTGCAGCCATTGGCTCATGATACGAGCACACGACCAATGGGACTGATCATTCAGTGTTGCTAAGATACCACCCCCCACCACACACACACGCACACACCCTTGGACGATGGGGTCCACAGCGCTCTGCTCAAAGTCAACTTGCATGCGACGAGCGGCACTGACTGACTGAAAAAATAATAATACAAATAAAAACGATTTTTCGACTCATACGTTTTGAGTCGCGGGAGGCATGAGTCGATAATCGAGTCGATTTTCAACTTTTTTCAACATCCCTAGTGTTTATATACAGAAATTGATAAATGTGGTAAAAACCATATTAAAAAAGGTTCAAAAATAATACGTAAACCATATTGGAACCAAGAGCTACAAAGGTTATGGGACCATTTAACCCATTCTGAACGGGCACCCATTTTGGTGTCAGCATCATGTTATGCTTTAGCTATTGAAAAATAGTAGATCTACAAGCTCATATCGCGCCACCGAGTGGCGCGATACGAGCTTGTAGGTCTGCTATTTTTCGAAAAATCGAAGAACGACTGACATTTTTTAGAATCTGATCTCAGGTCAGAATGGGTTCATCAGACCAGTGTGTGTCCGGCGGAAACCTCGTATGAATCTGATCTCAGGTCAGAATGGGTTAAGAGATGCAGAGAGGAAATTCCTAAAATGTGTAAATAAGACATTGAGAGCAGATTTGAGAAAGAAATTTAAAGAGAGTCAAGGGGAATTTGATGAAAGGTTGCGTGCAGTGAAGCGCAAGTTTAACAGAGGAATGTCGTTACATATTGAGCAACTGCAGACTCATAACCCCCAGAAATTTTGGAAGGAAATTAATAAATTGGGTCCCATTAAGAAAAGAGAGATTCCTATGGTTGTAGCATTGGAGAGTGGGGAATGCTGCTCTGACGTAGGAATAGTATTAGAAAGATGGGAGAAGGATTTCACAGATTTGTTTTCCGGGTGTAATCACTCTTTATTTGATGAGGCTTTCTTGAAAGAAGTTAGCAGTTTAAAAACGTTAATGAAATGTGAAATGAGTGCAGACACTTACAATTGTAATCCTTATTTAAATGGTAATTTCACTACTGAGGAAGTAAAGAGAGTGATTGAAAAAAGTAAATCAAGAAAAGCTACAGGAATTGATGACATTTCATATGAGGTATTGAAATCACCTAAGTTGTTAGAAATTTTGTTTAATTTGTTTCAATCCTGTTTCGATAGTGGTATTGTTCCTTCGCAGTGGTACAAAACTAACATAAAGCATATTCCAAAGTCCTCAAAAAATGACCCTAAACTTCCACTTAGCTATCGAGGCATACGTCTAATTAGTAATGTATACAAATTATACTCGTCACTCCTAAATAATAGACTTACAGATCATTTTGAACGGTCAGGATTTCTTGTTGACGAACAGAGCGGTTTCCGTAAAGTAAGATCTTGTATTGACCATATTTACTCAGTCACTACCATTGTTAGAGCGAGACTTCAAGAAAAGAAATCTACATATGCATGTTTCATTGATTTTCAAAAAGCCTTTGACTGGGTAAATAGGGAGCTCCTTGAATACAGATTATTAACATCAGGGGTAAATGGGAAGTTCTATGCCGCCATTAAGGCCCTGTATCGGGCCCCCATCGCTTGTGTTCAGGTAAATGACTTCAGAACAGGATGGTTTCCTACACACTTTGGTGTGAAACAAGGAGATGTCTTGTCACCAACGTTGTTCTCCATGTATGTAAATGATCTAGCAATTGAGATTAGAAACTCTAAACTGGGGGTGGAAGTAGCGGATATGATTGTAGGCATACTTTTGTATGCAGATTATATAGTTTTACTTGCCAATTGTGAAAAGGAGCTGCAAAATATGCTCAATATTGTTGCGGATTGGTGTTTGAGGTGGAGGCTGGTGGTAAACATTGACAAAACACAAATTGTTCACTTTAGGAAACCATCTGTAGAAAGGAGCCCATTTACATTTATGTGTGGGAGAACTGTATTAACATACACAAAGACATATAAATATCTTGGCCTCACTTTAGATGAGCATATGAACTTCAAGGAAGGCACTCAGGTTCTTTCTGATTCAGCTGGTAGAGCCCTGGGGTCAGTACTGAATAAGGTGAAAGCCTGTAAGGATTTAGGATATTATACATATACACAATTATATCAGTCTTGTGTATGCCCTGTTTCGGATTATGCCTCCGGTGTATGGGGTTTTCCGAACAATGAAAGTTGTAACACAATTCAAAATAGAGCCATACGGTCATTTCTTGGAGTTCATAAGCTCACGCCTATCTTGGCTATTAGCGGCGATATGGGATGGATGCCCGTAAATATCAGACACAAAGGTGAGATGTTGAGACTTTGGAATAGACTTGTTAATATGTCCGATGACAGACTGACCAAAAAGATTTTTAACTGGGACATTTCTAATGGTTACCCCTGGGCTAATGAAGTAAAGTCTTTATTCTTTAAGAATAATTCATAATTTATTTATTTAAATAGACTACGCTGTAATATTCATGAAATACAGAACTATATGTTCCTTGGGTATAAGGAGAGTTGGGCTGTTGATTTATGGTACAAACCTAAACTAAGAACATATCGTCTTATTAAAAATAATTATGGCCCTGATCCTTATGTTACACAAAATATATCCAAAGGTCAGAGCTCTTTTTGTGCACAGCTGCATTCTGGGACCTTACCATTAGCTTTAGAAACGGGTAGATTCATTGGTACTCCTGAGGAGGAGTGTGTCTAGTGTGTGATTTGAAAGAAATTGAAAATGAAATTCATTTTTTGTTTTACTGCCCTTTATATGAAGAGTTAAGACATGTATTGTTTTGTAAGATGACAACCATCTGTGCTGGCTTTTTCTGGTTGGAGGACTATGAGAAGCTGGAGTTTTGTTTTGGGAGGGGTATTTTTGCTTTGGCAGACTTTTTATGCAAATCGTGGGAAATGAGGCAGAATGTTTTGTTTGTGTAAAAATGTTTCTTTTACACAATGCAATATTGAAGCAATGTTATGGTGTGTCCTGTAAGTCCATGTGGGCTGGGCGCCTTTGGTGCATGACACAGAAATAAATAATCTATCTATCTATCTATCTATACTGGGGAAATGGTGATTTTGGTTTACCATTAAATATATTTTATTTGTGTGATAGGATACTTTATACTGCATTTGGTTTGTTAGGTTGAGTTGTATATGAATACCTAATTCTGACATCATGTGATGTAACTTTGTATTTTATGTTAAAGAGCCATCATACTAATTGTGTAGTGGACTTTTTGACATAACCTGTTTTTTCTTAATCCTTGAAGGGTGTATTTTAAGATTCTGACCAGATAACAGGCAAAAATAAGGTCCCATGGGGTTCATTTTTAACCCTTTGTTACACAATCCTACCCAAATCCGAAAATGGCCAAATGGAGAAAACAGCATGCTCCTACAGCCTTAGACATAGGCGTATGTTTTCTGTGGCGCATGGGGAACTGTTTGATAGCAAACAGCATGCTTCAGGGATCAACAGTATGATCACAGAACACCCAACAACAAGTGTCACAGTTCTTCATGACTGAAACTGCCCCTGAGATCGATTCGGTAATATGTGATAACCTGTGTTTTCAATCAGTAGTATTTCTATTGTCCTGCCCATGCAATAGCCAATGGCTGCTGATGCGGGCATATAGCCAAACTATCAAACTATTTCAGTAGACTATTGTGGTTGATTGTTTATTAATACAGTCTAATAAATAAACATGTATTTAATATAAATTAATCAATTGAAATAAATATTGCGCCCATTTAAAGAACAACTCAGAATCAGAACTCTTATGTTGTTATAAACAGAAGAGGCTACTTCATAACAGTTAATAAATTGACCACAGTGACCACCAAGTGACCCCAAAGGCTATAATATGGCATGTGAAATCATCCATCCATCCCAGGGCCAAAATAGCCATTGGGCCAGCGGGACCGGGGCCCAGGGGCCCTTGGCTGTTAATTAGGGGCCCTTTGAGGAAACTGGACCACGTGGTACTGTGTTTGAGGCCCTGAAATTGGCCATTGATTTAGTTACATTTAGGTCCAAAATATGATAAAAACATTTAAAAAAAACACAAAAAATTAGGTATGCAACAACCAACACATTACCGGCTCAGGGGCCCTCATGGGGGTTAATCTATCCCTGATCCATCCAGCTTCAACCTCTTATCCGTAGTCGGGTCACGGGGGAAACAGCTCCACCAGAGAGCCCCAGACTTCCCTCTCCAGGGCAACATTTATAGTAACTTCCTCCTGGGGGATCCTGAGGCGTTCCAAGGCCAGTTAGTCGATGTGATCCGATAACGGCGCTGCTTCGCCGCGTGGTCGTTTAAGTGTTCCTTATCTCAAAGGTGGCAACCCTAGTGTAAATACTAAATAGCAAAACCTGTGAGGTGAAAATATGACATTATTGTTGTTTTTTTTACCTTCATCTTATTTAAGGTTTTATCATTTGTATTAAAGGGAAGAACAATAGAAATAGAACGAAAGAATAATAAAACAATTCAGATTAAAAAAAGAATGTGCACTTTTCATCTCCGCTTTGGACTACGGGGACATTATATACAGAACCGCATCAGCTACCACACTTAAAATCTTGGACCCAGTTTATCATTCTGCCCTCAAATTTATTTATAACAGGCGACAGCTATAACACTCATCATTGCATACTGTATAATAAGGTTGGTTGGCCCTCCCTTGCGACAAGGAGAGACCAACACTGGTTTTTATTTGTCTATAAAGCTCTAATTGGGAACTCACCTTCTTATTTAAATTATCTTTTATAATGGAAAACTATTTCTTATCATACACGCTCTCAAGATTATTTGACGCTTGAGACCATACATGCCTCCACTACATATGGAAAATCTCCTTTCAAGTGCGCTGCCCCATACACTTGGAACACCTTACACTTACAGACCTTACACTTACAGATGTGATATCAACGCTGGTAAATATCAACTGTACCTGCTTTAATTGAGTTGAGCACTATGTAATGTTCCCTTATTTTTACCAGTAATTTACTTTATTTATCTATGTTTTGTTTTCTTGTTTTATGTTATGTTTTATGTTATGTTTTGTTACCCCCCCCCCCCCCCCCCCAAGCAGATATTGTATGCATGCACATCACATCACATAATCATGGGATGGAGCAGGTAAAATAGCAGCATATAAAGTGTTATTACACACGATTAAAAATAGCAGCAGATAATATTAGCAGCATAGCCTATAGCATCAAAGCAATGGCATTATTTCTGTGTGAACCATTATGTCAAGCACCCGCGGTTTTGTTTTATTTCATTTTAAACATAGTGATTTAGAGGTGGGGGCTTAACCATTGTTATTTACATGCTGTGCATTTACAGCATTAACTAACCCAAATCCTATATGAAGTTTATTTGACTGGAGTCTCTCAGGTACATTCACCAAATATAGCTTATCTACAAGCTCACAAGGCATCGCAATGCACCCTGTTGTGAGCTTGTAGATCTACTATTTTTTTGGCAAATGTTTGCCCCAAGAACAGAGGTTCGGGTATTATAACTTCATTAGATCACAATATGCTTTATTGTCAGTGTTTATTCACATCAGTGTGCAGTTACAGCATTATTCAAGAGAGTATATCCTGTCCAACAGTGTGGCGCTTCAGATGATACCCCCTATAGAAAACAAATTCAAGCTCTTACATTGTTTTCGAGTAAAACGGTCCTACTGACATACATATATTTATTCCCCTCTACGTTTTATCCGAGCCTTGCTCAAAAGTACTCGATTACATCCATGAGAAAATTATACGCAATGGTGTTATATGATAAAACAAATGAAGACGTCCCTAAAGAGCCAAGTAGAAGAACATTTTTAACCACTTAAACCAGGCATATACTTAGTTGACAGTATTTGTATGGGCTTCCACTAAATATCTTAATACAGTATCCCCATTCCAGAGGGAACATCTGCCAAAAAGGTCCCATAATGCAGAGTAATACACCCGGAAGGGGCCATTTGGAACCCCCTCAAGGAACCATGCATGAGGGTCCCTGGACCCCACTTTGAGACCCTCGGGTGTAGCAGTGTTTCCCGTGAGCCAACATTAGGTAACACCTAAGAGGAAGAGGCCCAATTTCTTTCCAATATGGCTGCTGTGCACAGAGCCTACTACTGTATTATGGGCTAATCCGCTGACTGGTTTCAAGGAAGAAGAAAAATTATAATAATGAAGTGAATTTATTTCCCTTAACTGCAACCAATGTTGTCTCTATACCACATCATTTGTTTGCCATTGTACGTCTATACACACGTACGCAGATGTTTCTGATTACGAAAGAAGGCAGGTCCAATCTATAAAAGATCATACTGTAAAATCCTCCAATCGTGTGTAGTTAATGTGGTTAACTACTTAAACCCGATATATTCCGTTGACCCCCAGGGGTCCATGCCCCCCTACTTTTCCCCTCTATATCAGTTTGCATTAAATAGCCAATATACAAGCTCACAACACACTTGTAGTTCTTAAGGCCTATTCATACTCCAGTTAGGTGATAACCTTATCACCTGTCCTAAACGGTGATAACGAGTCGAGGCCACCATACTCGCGGTCAGATGCGCAACTCCCGTGCCTGCAAAACCAAGGGGACCACCCCCCCAACTTCTAGACCAATCAGTGAACGGGGTGATAGCTCTGGGTGAAAGGGGAGAACCCGGGAGATGTCGGTCAGTAAAAACAGGTCAGGGTGAGTGGTGAGTTGTGACTCCCCGTGGTGAGTTGATGTAATGTTGTAGTTTTCCAACTTTAGAGAACTACACCGTGGTGACTTGTGTTCATACTGTAGTTGTTTTTGTGTGTGTGTGTGTGTGTGGGGGGGGGGGGGGGACCTTTACCCTTTTTACTACCTAAAAAAATAAATTACCATTACTGCATCAAATGTAATCAACAAACTATACTATAAAAGTGGTCAAACATTGGCCAAATTGTCAATTTATTTGTATTTCTTTTGTATTTATTTATTTAAATAGCTAGGGTTGTGGGTGGGGGTTGTTCCCCAGTTCAAAGATTGGGGAGGGGGGAGGTCACAGCCTGAAAAGGCTGAGCACCACTGCAGTAGGTTTACAGCAAAAAAAAATAAAAAAAGATGATTAAATTACAAAGACTGAACGTACTCACAACCACCGCCACCACCTTTGGTTTTACCAGAGCTACCTCCACAATTGCTAGAATGATACACACTGGTAGCATCAGGGGCTCTCAACACTGCTGTGCTTCAGCAACATGCCGTTCAGCTGTGACACCGCCTGATCGTTAGACAAGCACGTCAGCAGGTTGGTCTTGTGGTAGAGCACACTGACAAAGTTATAGGCTTTGCTGGCCAGTGTGCCCTGCAGCTTGATGTTCGAGTAATTGACGTTCTGCGTGTCATGCATCACTACCAGGATGACGGCCGCCCCTCCTGAGAAGACGCAAGAGAGAGAGAGAGAGATAGAGAGAGAGAGAGAGAGAGAGAGAGAGAGAGTGAATACATGACAGAGATAAACTAATAACTACAGTAGAATTTGAGTACATAGGGCTGTCACAATTATGACATTTTACATGATGATAAATTAACAAATAATTGCGATTAACGATTTAATAGTGTTTTTGAACACTAAAGCCCGGCCCCATACCACACCAAAGGGTCACCATGCAACTCCTTGGGTCCAAACGGTTGCAAGAGGTTGCATGGTGACACTTTGGTGCGGTTTGGGCCATTGAATTTCATGTGTTGAATCACTTGGGACAACGTGGGACGACGTGCGTCAACATGCAACAGGACATGTCACACAACAGGCAACGCTAAAACCGTCTCGACCCTTTGGTGTGGTTAGGGCTTAAGACAAAATGGTAATGGTAAAACATAGCCTAGTCACAGCAAAATCTGCAGTAGTGTACTAGGGCAGAGGTGAACAGATAATGAATTGAAGCAGCACAGAGCACACAAAGAAAAACGACCCACTGGTGTGGTTTGGGCTTTAGGTTATGCCGGGTTTTTCTGTGATGTCCGTAATTCCATTCCACTCGCTCTCTAGGAATGCATTTATTGTATGAATGGAACAAAACACTAACCTTTCTGTATCTTTTTTTTTTTTTTTTTTGCCATCAAGTTATGTGGAATATGCACAAAGAATTACAGATACAGAGTCAATGCAAGCACTTGTTCTTTTACAACCCTAACCTCAGTAACTACTGTATGCCTCCACCTAACCTTAATCATAACCTCAGTAAAACTATGCCTAACCTTAACCTTAACCTGAGTAAAACTTTGCCTGCCAGGAAGCCAATCAGGTAGGTTGGGTCTTCTTATAACCTTGGTGGAATCCATCATTTTGCATCCATGAAGCCAATGGGTTGAGTTTCTTCACTCGCATGAATTCATACGCACATGCTTATGTGATAACGAGATATGTTGAATTAACTCTGAATCTCGCTGTGCAGGAGGAGAATGCAACAGACAGATGGCGAGTGAAATTCAATAATTCCGTAAAACTAATTGGACGGATTTTTTTTAAATCCGTCCAATAAAAAAAATGTATTTAAACAAAACTGAAAACAAAGCGTATGCTATTACCTGGGCGGACGTCTTTCATTGCTGCCTTAATGTCTGCCATCGGGCGCCATGACACCGGGCAGAAGACGATGACGACCTGAGGGCCGCTGTCGGTCTCGTCTATGTGAAGTCCACCCAGCTGCCTCACGTGTTTCAACAGAGTGCGGTCAAAGTTGAAGGTTTGACCTTTAACAATCACTTTGACCCTCACCGTGCTCTGAGCTGCGACGCTTCCTGAAAATGGAACACTGTTTCAGGGAGACACATTTGGAGGTAGCACCAAACCTACCGTACATTCCATCAGACAGCAGACATTTCTTAACTCTGTATTCAAACTTTTAGTTTTTTCGCAAATTTAGGCCCTTCTTGATCACACTACACGTCACACAAAAGCATCAAAAGTAGGAGATCGGCAAGCTGAAAAACGTGGCGCGAAGCGGCGCGTGTTGAGCGTGTAGATCTACTTTTGCTATTTTCGAATTTGAATCCTGAAAAGTGACGGCTTTGGAGGTTTTGAGGTTCCAATCCGACAGAGACGATTTACATCCATTTCAAGTTTATCACCGAATTTACCCTGGGTAAAAACCCCAGGTGAAGAAAGTTACCCTGGGTAAAAAACCCACATGCAGAATGTTTTTTTTAACACTTTCAGCACTGCCTGGAGTTCATTTGAAATTACTGCAGGCAGCCAGGGAATTTTTTTTATTTTGGTGTAAATTTCCGCCCACACAGCCCAATACAACAAGAGGAGGGGCAATTTTATTTTTTTGAGCATAACCCGACATGTCTTAGTTTTCACCGCAAGCAGTAAGAAATCACTATTTACATCTGAACGTCGGGCAGTTTGGACTAAAACAACAACTTTGGAGTATCTTTCGGAGAAAACAAGCAGCAAAGAAACAATAATGAGTGGTTCCTTATGGTGCGCATTGATCCTCTGATGGGAAGAACGTAGGCGCTGTCTAGCAGCCTGGGCAGCACGAAAGGTTAGTTCTGAGCTTTGGCTGCTTGGTATTGATATAAACCTTACAACCCGCCATCTGACGGGTTCAGCGACCTCCAGGGTCAAATCTGAACCCATCATCTGACGGGTTCAGCGACCTCCAGGGTCAAATCTGAACCCATCATCTGACGGGTTCAGCGACCTCCAGGGTCAAATCTGAACCCGTCATCTGACGGGTTCAGCGACCTCCAGGGTCAAATCTGAACCCATCATCTGACGGGTTCAGCGACCTCCAGGGTCAAATCTGAACCCATCATCTGACGGGTTCAGCGACCTCCAGGGTCAAATCTGAACCCATCATCTGACGGGTTCAGCGACCTCCAGGGTCAAATCTGAACCCATCATCTGACGGGTTCAGCGACCTCCGGGGTTAAATCTGAACCCGTCATCTGACGGGTTCCGAAGCGTTTTGGCGTCCATCGTGTTCATTGAAAATGACCTTACCTTGACCGTGGAACTGACGGTCGACCGGGGCACACCTTGTCTCAAAATCAACACTCGAACTTGCGGGTCGGGCTGACAAAAGTAATGTAACATTTCGTTGCATAAATGGGTGAAATTCTAAAGGCAAAATTACATTAAATCATACTAAAATATCGATATCTATGAATGATGCTAACCTTTCAAATAGAAAATAACACTTTTGCTTCATGAATAAAAGTCTTCAAAATAACATGACATAGTCACATCAAATTCTGACCCCAATCGACCAAACGTTTATGGGCCGGGCCCAAAATGTATAAGAAATAAATTTCAACTGCTCCTAGCTATCAACACTATCATTACACCGATCAAGAAAAAAATATAATGCAAAAAAATAATAATTGCCTAATCATTTGCCTCCAAATTTTAATTTTCAAAATCCTAGTTTTGGTGAGGAGGGTAATTTGCCCGTGGGAGTCACAGATCAAACACACTGACCAGACCTTAGGCCTCCTGCACTCCCAGAAGTTTACAGTAACTCTATGAGTGTACTGTACAAACACTGGGCAGAGAGAGACCCATCTTTGGGTCGCAGACCAATTGTTATGGAAGAAAATATCAGGGGTTTATTTTCCTTTTCCTACATTGACAAATATATGTTACAGTACAATTCAAAAAACAGTCAGATAACATCAGTAAAACGAACTATGCCTCAACCTAACCTTAACCGTAGCCTTAACCTCAGTAAAAGTATATGCCTGCCACGAAGCTAATCAAACATGGGTAAGGCGGGTCTATGGTGTTTTGTACTTGTACTGTAGTCTGTAGATCTGCTACTGTTGCTAATTTTTAATTTTAATCCTGAAAAGTAACAGTTTTGGAGGTTTTGAGATTTTCCACCCGACAGAGACGATTTACAGTAGCAGCTGACAAAAGTAATGTAACTTTTTTTTTTGCATAAATGGGTACAATTCTAAAGGCAAAATTGCATTCAATCCTACTAAAATATCAATCTCACTTAATGATGCTAACCTTTCAAAATACATATAATGTTGCTTCACGACTAAGTCTTCAAAATAACATAATAATTTGTTTGCATGGGTGAAATTGTCCTCCTGTCTCAAATCTAAAGGCAGAATTACATTCAATCCTACAAAAATATCAACCATACTTAATTATGCTAACCTGGCCCGGATGGCTAGGGTAGCAGTCCGGGCGAATACTGGACAACTCACCCCGGTGCTTGCCCCTATTTCCTCCCGGAATGTTCACCAGTGAGGGGGATAACTTTGTAATATGCTATTGGCCGTTTGTATTCTTTTTGGAAAAATATAAAAAGATACTCCTGTGGAAAGGCTATATTATATTACTTATATTGACCCTATAAACAATTTAGTATTATTTAGTGTAAGGTTTTGGCCACTCAAATGGTACCTCGTCAGATAATCCCCACATATGCTACAACAACTTCTGTGAACAGACTTCACTGTAGTAGCTTTTCATAAATTATATTTGTACTTAGGCTGTCTGCTGTCATGCAAATTTATAGTTAGAGAAATTCAAAGTCCAGCCGTCTGCTGTCCGGCCTCTCCCACCCCTCACTGGGGAAAATTCTGGGAGGAAAACTGAAACGGGGTGAGTTGTCTTGTTACCGTCCGGGCACCTAGGCTGCTGCCTGACAGTGTGTCGCAGGTTCGAATCCGGACGACCTTTGCCACATCTCTCTCTCCCCATTTCCTGTCAGCAAGAAGCCTACTGTCCTATCAATAAAGACATAAAATCCCCCAAATAAATCGTAAAAAATTAAAAGATCCCAACCTTTCTCTTGCTTTTCGGCGTACAGCCCTCCCCCGCGGGTGTGGGAAGGGGGTGCGGGGGGATGTAGCTGGTCATGTATAGGTCGTCTCCCGTCGTCTTGTCGGGGATTGAAGTCCCTGTAGGGTTACAGCAAAATAAAAAAGGAAGATTCAATAAAACAAAATAAAAAAGTGTACAGATTACAGAAAGTGTTAAAGTGATGTATTTATGTGGCCACACCTACCAGTTCATTACGTATACCTGGTTTTTACCTTAGCACCCCCCACCTGAACACGCCCCCAGTTGTTAGTATGATAATGGGGGAGGGGTTAGGGGAGGTGAGGATTTTAGTGTGTCACTAAAGCGGTGTATTTTTGATTGGGCCTTTTGACTCAAAGGCTTTCAGCTTTCAAGAAGAATCCAAAAATACACAGGGAAGACATATTTGAATATTCTAGCCACACCCGGGTGTCTATTAGAGTAATGTTAACTCCATAGACACATACAAAACAGAAAAAGTTAAAAAAGAAAAAAAATAAGTTAAAAAAAGAAAAAAAATCAATTACCACCAGCAAACTATCCGAAAACACCACCGCCGCCGACACCAACCAGAGCTACCTCAACCATAGCTACCATAATACATACTGGGCAGCAGCAGCAGTAGCAGCAACGGGGCTCACAACACTGCTGTGCTTCAGCAACACGCCATGCAGCTGTGCCACCGCCTGCTCGTTACATGCACACGTCAGCAGGCCGGGCACGGAATCGTGGTAGAGCACGGTGACAATGTCCCAGTTGCGGTCGCTGCCCAATTTGCCCAGGTACCCATGCGACTCATGCCGGTAATCAACGTTGTGAGTGTGATGCATCACTACCAGGATGACGGCCGCTCCTCCTGAGAAGACGAAAGAGAGAGAGAGAGAAACCATGACCGAGATAAACTAAGTAACTATAGTAGAATTTGAGTACATAGGGCTGTCACATTTATGACATTTTACATGATGATAAATTGTCAAACTAATAATTGCGATTAACGATTTAATAGTGTTTTTGAACACTAAAGCCCGGCCCCATACCACACCAAAGGGTCACCATGCAACTCCTTGGGTCCAAACGGTTGCAAGGGGTTGCATGGTGACACTTTGGTGCGGTTTGAGCTATTGAATTCCATGTGTTGAATCACTTGGGACAACATGGGACGACGTGCGTCAACGTGCAACAGGACATATCACACCACAGGGCCAACGCTAAAACCGTCTCGACCCTTTGGTGTGGTTAGGGCTTAAGACAAAATGGTAATGGTAAAGCATAGCCTAGTCACAGCAAAATCTGGCAACACTAAATTAGCTGCAGTAGTGTACTAGGCCAGAGGTGATCATATAATGAATTGAAGCAGCACAGAGCACACAAAGAAAAACAACCCACTGGTGTGGTTTGGGCTTTAGGTTATGACAGGTTTTTCTGTGATGTCCGTAATCCCATTCCACTCGCTCTCTAGGAATGCATTTATTGTATGGATGGAACAAAACACTAACCTTTCTGTATCTTTTATTTTTTTGCCATCAAGTTATGTGAAATATGCACAAAGAATTACAGATAAAGGTAGGGTGGGTAGGGTGGGTCATCCTTGGTGGAATCCATAATTTTGCATCCATGAAGCCAATAGGTTGAGTTTCTTGCATGAATTCATACACACATGCTTATGTGATAACGAGATATGTTGAATTAACTCTGAATCTCGCTGTGCAGGAGGAGAATGCAACAGACAGATGTCGAGTGAAATTCAATAATTCCAACAAAACTGAAAACAAAGTGTATATACTATTACCTGGGAAGACGTCTTTCATTGCTGCCTTAATGTCTGTCATGAGGCCTGTCGCCACCGGGCAGAAGACGATGACGACCTCCGGGCCGCTGTCGGTCTCGTCTACGTGAAGTCCACCCAGCTGCCTCACGCGTTGCAACAGAGTGTGGTGACAGTCGAAGGTTTGACCTTTTACAATCACTTTGACCCTCACCGTGCTCTGAGCTGTGACGCCTCCTGAAAATGGAACACTGTTTCAGGGAGACACATTTGGAGGTAGTACAAAAACTACCGTACATTTCATCGCTGTCAAGCAGACATTTCTTAACTCTGTATTCAAACTTTTTGTTCTTTCGCAAATTTAGGCCCTTCTTGATCACACTACACGTCACACAAAAGCATCAAAAGTAAGAGATCGGCAAGCTCGAAAACGTGGGACGAAGCGGCGCGTGTTGAGCGTGTAGATCTACTTTTGCTATTTTCGAATTTGAATCCTGAAAAGTGACGGCTTTGGAGGTTTTGAGGTTTCAATCCGACAGAGACGATTTACATCCATTTCAAGTGTATCACCAAATTTACCTTGGGTAAAAACCCCATGTGCAGTGGTGGAAAATAACGAAGTACAATTACTTCGTTACTGTACTTAAGTACACGTTTTGAGAATTTGTACTTTTATTTACTATTTTTATTTTGCTGTATTTTTACTTTTACTTCGTTACATTTACAAGTAAAAAATCGTACTTTTAATCCGCTACATTAAAATTGGACACCTTTCGTTACTCGCTACACATTTCCGCGCACAATATGAGAAATATGCGGGGCTCGCTTGATCGCCTCACTCATTCGTTCACATCAAGGGGCTGCTTCAAAACGCCACTGAGCAACTTCCACTGACATGAATAGCGGAGGGGCGGAGCTTCGCGCCAGATCAGTCTCTATCCTTTTAATACTCTATGGTTCACATTCACGCAGAAGCATGTTGGTGCGGTGGGGTGAAAAAGCTGGACAGAAGCGCCCGTCTATCTCTCTCGTGCGGTGAATAAATTACAGCGAGCCGCGCTGTGTGTGTGTGTGTGTGTGTGTGTGTGTGTGTGTGTGACGTGCGCTGCATCTGCTGGTTATTGCAGTTCTGTTTTCGTCACATACCGAGCTTAACTTCAGGAACGTTACACTCACCGATCCAGGTGATTGCAATAATAATCACTGTAGGCCTAGTGCATTGCATGTAAACGTCTGTCAAACGGGATGGTTGTTAAAGTTGATATCGGTTTTAACTTTCTCCCCAATAATGTAATCCACATTTGTGCATAGGCCTATAGCCTACTGTAGGCTTTTTTGACTAGATTTAGAAGACATTTTCAAGCTCTTGCTATTGAAATGACCGATTATTTTTATGGAGAAATCATTTACATGCATCTCAATGGGAGACAGTTTGCCCTCACAGAGTGGAGTGGGTGGGGCTTAAATAGTTAAGGACTAATTATAATGTGTGAATTCACGCAATTATAATGTCTGTTTTGCAAATTGCAATGGCTCTCCCCATTCTCCCCTAAATGACTGTCTACCCCCATCTGAAATATATTTTTGTGTGAGCTGCTTGCAACCTGAGTTGTTTGTAATGTTTGTAATGATATAGTAAACACAAACATTGTCCTAACACAAACATTAAATGCCATTGATAATGAATGGTCAGTTTCTAGTGTTTATCCCAACACAAACATTAAATGCCATTGATAATGAATGGTCAGTTTCTAGTGTTTATCCCAACACAAACATTAAATACCATTGATAATGAATGGTCAGTTTCTAGTGTTTATCCCAACACAAACATTAAATGCCATTGATAATGAATGGTCAGTTTCTAGTGTTTATCCCAACACAAACATTAAATGCCATTGATAATGAATGGTCAGTTTCTAGTGTTTATACCAACACAAACATTAAATGCCATTGATAATGGATGGTCAGTTTCTAGTGTTTATCCTAACACAAACATTAAATGCCATTGATAATGAATGGACAGTTTCTAGTGTTTATCCCAACACAAACATTAAATGCCATTGGCCAGTTTCAAGACGAGTATTGAAATAAAGCCACTGTTGGACTTCATTTCTTTGTAGGCATTTTGAAAAGCATGTTGTACTTTTTACTTGTACTTTGTACTTGTACTTTGTAATTTTTACTTTTATACTTAAGTACATTTTACACCGGGTACTTTTTGTACTTAAGTACATTTAATTTGAGGTACTTTTGTACTTTTACTTAAGTAACTTTCTCAATGGGTACTTTGTACTTTTACTTAAGTAATTTTCAAGTAGAGAATCAGTACTTCTACTTAAGTAAAATATTTTTGTACTTTTTCCACCACTGCCCATGTGAAGAAAGTTACCCTGGGTAAAAACCCCACACGCAGAATGTTTTTTTTAACACTTTCAACGCTGCCTGGTGTTCAGTGAGGAGATCCTGTAACGGAATCTTGTTCTTTGGTTGACTTTTTTGAATACGTTGGTGGCCATTTTATCACCGGAAAGATTGGCCTCCAGGATGGAACCTAGGTAGGTAATTTCATCTTTACGTGTGTTAACATTGTCACCCACTCTAACCAAGATGCCATTTGCCTTGCTGAGATTACTATTAGATCCAAAGAGAATTGATTCAGTTTTTCCCAGGTGTAAAGATAGTTTGTTATCAGCGATCCAGGTGCAGATTCTACCGAGTTCAGAGCTGAGGGCCTTTTCAACCTGCAGTTTGTTCCTGTCCGAGACTAGCAGTGCCGAGTCATCTGCGAACAGGAACAAGTTGCAGACACAAGCTGATGTCATGTCGCTTAGGAACAGTAAAGGCCCTAGTATGCTTCCTTGTGGAACGCCACAGCTCACTGGGAGGGGGGGGGGGGGGGGGGGGTACGGGGGGACGACAATGTTCCATTCACCTCCACCATCTGCTCCACCATCTGTTCTCCAGGTAGAATTGCATCCAGCTCACTGATTGCAGAGCAACTACAACTGTAGGCTATATACAGCCACCGGACAGACCGGAGCAAATCAGTCTACTCTAACGTGCAGCCAAGCAGCCCAGTTTAAACACTCTATTTTCTGCCTGCGCCGTGAAGGGCCCTTCACAATAAAGCGTCTGCCTTTACCTCCCAATGAACTACATTTTACACTGCTTATTATTGGCAGGAAATTTAGTCTTAGTCGCGGTAACTCTTAACAGCGTGTGTTTGAGGGAGAGAGAGAGAGAGAGAGAGAGAGAGAGAGAGTATACAGTTTACTACCACGCACCGTGCGGGTCCTCCCCCCCTGCGGGCCCCGAGGCAGCTGCATCGGCTGCCTCTACTATATCTCTGCGCCTGGCTGGTGCCAAAGCCATGTTCCTTCCTTTAAAGGTCTGGGATAATATTGCAGCCCGCATGTCTAGGAGGGGATGTAGCTGGTTGTGTCTAGGTTGTCTCCCGTCGGCATGTTGGGGATTGAAGTCCCTGTAGGGTTACAGCAAAATAAAAAAGGAAGATTCAATAAAATAAATTAAATAAGTCTACAGATTACAGAAAGTGTTAAAGCGAGGTTTTTATGTGGCCACACCTACCAGTTCATTACGTATACCTGCTTTTTACCTTAGCACCCACCTGAACACGCCCCCACCTGTTGTATGATAATGGGGGAGGGGTTAGGGGAGGTGAGGATTTTAGTGTGTCACTAAAGCGGTGTATTTTTGATTGGGCCTTTTGACTCAAAGGCTTTCAGCTTTCAAGAAGAATCCAAAAATACACAGGGAAGACATATTTGGTAAATAAATGGTAAATGGTGCATTTATATAGCGCCTTTATCCAAGGCGCTTTACAGAGATTGTGCATTACATTCACCCATTCACACACACATTCATACACCGATGGCAGCAGAAACCATGCAAGGCACCAACTAGCACATCGGGAGCAATTAGGGGTTCAGTGTCTTGCTCAAGGACACTTCGACAGTAACTCTGGGGGAGCCCGGGTTCGAACTGGCAACCTTACGGTTACCATCCAGGCACTCTACCCCTGAGCCACCGCCGCCAAAAAATGAATAAAACAAAAATTAAAAAAAGAAAAAGAAATAAACTCCTGAGTTTGTCAATTGCCACCAGCAAACCATCCAAAAACACCACCGTCGCCGCCACCACCGTTGGTTTTACCAGAGCTACCTCCACCATAGCTATCATAATACATACTGGGCAGCAGTAGCAGCAACGGGGCTCACAACACTGCTGTGCTTCAGCAACGCGTCGCGCAGCTGTGCCACCGCCTGCTCGTTAGACGCGCACGGCAGCAGGCCGGGCACGGTCTTGTGGTAGAGCACGTTGACAAAGTCCCAGCCGCAGTCGCTGGCCAGCGACCTCACGATGTTCGGGTAATTGACGTTGTGCGTGTGATGCATCACTACCAGGATGACGGCCGCCCTTCCTGAGAAGACGAAAGAGAGAGAGAGAGAGAGAGAGAGAGAGAGAGAAACCATGACCAAGATAAACTAAGTAACTATAGTAGAATTTGAGTACATAGGGCTGTCACAATTATGACATTTTACATGATGATAAATTGTCAAACAAATAATTGTGATTAACGATTTAATTGTGTTTTTGAACACTAAAGCCCAAACCACACCAAAGGGTCACCATGCAACTCCTTTGGTCCAAACGGTTGCCAGGGGTTGCATGGTGACACGTTGGTGCGGTTTGGGCCATTGAATTCCATGTGTTGAATCACTTGGGACAACGAGGGACGACGTGCGTCAACGTGCAACAGGACATATCACACCACAGGGACAACGCTAAAACCGTCTCGACCCTTTGGTGTGGTTAGGGCTTAAGCCAAAATGGTAATGGTAAAACATAGCCTAGTCACAGCAAAATCTGGCAACACTTGATTAGCTGCAGTAGTGTACTAGGGCAGAGGTGAACAGATAATGAATTGAAGCAGCACAGAGCACACAAAGAAAAAAGACCCACTGGTGTGGTTTGGGCTTTAGGTTATGCCAGGTTTTTCTGTGATGTCCGTAATTACATTCCACTCGCTCTCTAGGAATGCATGTATTGTATGGATGGAACAAAACACTAACCTTTCTGTATCTTTATTTTTTATTTTTTTTGCCATCAAGTTATTTGGAATATGCACAAAGAATGACATATAGGCCTACAGAGTCAATGCAAGCACTTGTTCTTTTACAACCCTAACCTCAGTAACTACTGTATGCCTCCACCTAACCTTAACCATAACCTCAGTAAAACTATGCCTAACCTTAACCTTAACCTGAGTAAAACTTTGCCTGCCAGGAAGCCAATCAGGTAGGTTGGGTCTTCTTATAACCTTGGTGGAATCCATAATTTTGCATCCATGAAGCCAATGGGTTGAGTTTCTTGACTCACATGAATTCATACACACATGCTTATTTGATAACGAGACATGTTGAATTGACTCTGAATCTCGCGGTGCAGGAGCGGTGCACAGATTTAAAAAAAATAAAACTGAAAACAAAGCGTATACTATTACCTGGGACGACGTCTTTCATTGCTGCCTTAATGTCTGTCATGTGGCGCGTCTTCACCAGGCAGAAGACGATGACGACCTCCGGGCCGCTGTCGGTCTCGTCTATGTGAAGTCCACCCAGCTGCCTCACGCGTTGCAACAGAGTGCGGTGACAGCCGAAGGTTTGACCTTTAACAATCAATTTGACCCTCACCATGCTCTGAGCTGCGACGCTTTCTGAAAATGGAACACTGTTTCAGGGAGACACATTTGGAGGTAGTACCAAACCTACCGTACATTTCATCGCTGTCAAGCAGACATTTCTTAACTCTGTATTCAAACTTTTAGTTTTTTCGCAAATTTAGGCCCTTCTTGATCACACTACACGTCACACAAAACCATCAAAAATAGGAGATTGGCAAGCTCAAAAACGTGGCGCGACGCGTGTTGAGCGTGTAGATCATACTTTTTCTATTTTCGAATTTGATTCCTGAAAAGTGACGGCTTTGGAGGTTCTGAGGTTTCAATCCGACAGAGACGATTTACATCCATTTCAAGTTTATCACCAAATTTGCCTGGCTAAAAATCCCACATGCAGAATGTTTGTTTTTTAACGCTTTCAGCGCTGAGGAGATCCTGTAAAGGAATCTTGTTCTTTGGTTGACTTTTTTGAATACGTTGGTGGCCATTTTATCACCGGAAAGATTGGCCTCCAGGATGGAACCTAGGTAGGTAATTTCATCTTTACGTGTGATAACATTGTCACCCACTCTAACCAAGAAGCCATTTGCCTTGCTGAGATTACTATTAGATCCAAAGAGAATGGATTCAGTTTTTCCCAGGTGTAAAGATAGTTTGTTATCAGCGAGCCAGGTGCAGATTCTACCGAGTTCAGAGCTGAGGGCCTTTTCAACCTGCAGTTTGTTCCTGTCCGAGACTAGCAGTGCCGAGTCATCTGCGAACAGGAACAAGTTGCAGACACAAGCTGATGTCATGTCGTTTGTATATATTAGGACAGTAAAGTCCCTAATATGCTTCCTTGTGGAACGCCACAGCTCAATGGGAGGGGGGACGGACGGGGGGACGACAGTGTTCCATTCACCTCCACCATATCTTCTCTCCCCTCCAGGTAGGATTGCATCCAGCTCACTGATGTGCTATCGAAACCAATTGCTTTTAGCTTGTTAACCAGTATGGAGTGGTTCACGGTGTCAAAAGCCTTTTGGAGGTCCAGCATGACCATGCTGCAGTATTTGCCTAGCCTGGTTAATAAACCAGACTAATATCGCACGGATCCGCGGGATATTAGTCTGGGGAGGCTCAGCTTGGATTTCATTTTCAGGGAAACATTTTCTCTTTGACGCAATTGGTCAGAGCTACTGTCAGTCAAAGGTCTCAAGCATTGAACGTCACTGTACCAAAGCCCGCCCATATTGCATACCGTGTCCCTATTGGGCGCCCACATTCTCTGATGTAGGAAATGGGCGTAAAATTGAGCCTCTCCAGACCGAAATCCGCCTGCAGGCAATCTTTTTTTGCCAACGGCTGATTCGGTCTGGTTTATTAACCAGGCTAGTATTTGCCAGCATTCACCTCATGTTTAATGTGGTCGCTCAAATACAGAAGGCATGTCTGTCCATCTTTTTTATACTGTTGTCTTGGTATTCCTTTCATGCGACTTCACTCACCTCCACTAAGTAAGACTAAGTGCATGTGGATGGAGCTGTTGTGTTCGTATACCACGTTTACTCCATCTATTGCCCTCTTTTGAAAGTGCCTGTGGTAATTTTAGTTCTTGTTTTGACTGTTCAAAGAATCAAAACTCACCTTTTTCAGGCGATTGCAGAGCAGGGCTAACAACTGTATACAGCCACCGGACAGACCGGAGCAAATCAGTCTACTCTAACGTGCAGCCAAGCAGCCCAGTTTAAACACTCTATTTTCTGCCTGCGCCGTGAAGGGCCCTTCACAATAAAGCGTCTGCCTTTACCTCCCAATGAACTACATTTTACACTGCTTATTATTGACAGGAAATGTAGTCTTAGTCGCGGTAACTCTTAACAGCGTGTGTTTGAGGGAGAGAGAGAGAGAGAGAGAGAGAGTATACAGTTTACTACCACGCACCGTGCGGGTCCTCCCCCCCTGCGGGCCCCGAGGCAGCTGCATCGGCTGCCTCTACTATATCTCTGCGCCTGGCTGGTGCCAAAGCCATGTTCCTTCCTTTAAAGGTCTGGGATAATATTGCAGCCCGCATGTCTAGGAGGGGATGTAGCTGGTTGTGTCTAGGTTGTCTCCCGTCGGCATGTTGGGGATTGAAGTCCCTGTAGGGTTACAGCAAAATAAAAAAGGTAAATTCAATAAAATAAATTAAAAAAGTCTACAGATTACAGAAAGTGTTAAAGCGAGGTTTTTATGTGGCCACACCTACCAGTTCATTACGTATACCTGGTTTTTACCTTAGCACCCACCTGAACACGCCCCCACCTGTTGTATGATAATGGGGGAGGGGTTAGGGGAGGTGAGGATTTTAGTGTGTCACTAAAGCGGTGTATTTTTGATTGGGCCTTTTGACTCAAAGGCTTTCAGCTTTCAAGAAGAATCCAAAAATACACAGGGAAGACATATTTGGTAAATGGTGCATTTATATAGCGCCTTTATCCAAGGCGCTTTACAGAGATTGTGCATTACATTCACCCATTCACACACACATTCATACACCGATGGCAGCAGAAACCATGCAAGGCACCAACTAGCACATCGGGAGCAATTAGGGGTTCAGTGTCTTGCTCAAGGACACTTCGACAGTAACTCTGGGGGAGCCCGGGTTCGAACTGGCAACCTTACGGTTACCATCCAGGCACTCTACCCCTGAGCCACCGCCGCCAAAAAATGAATAAAACAAAAATTAAAAAAAGAAAAAGAAATAAACTCCTGAGTTTGTCAATTGCCACCAGCAAACCATCCAAAAACACCACCGTCGCCGCCACCACCGTTGGTTTTACCAGAGCTACCTCCACCATAGCTATCATAATACATACTGGGCAGCAGTAGCAGCAACGGGGCTCACAACACTGCTGTGCTTCAGCAACGTGTCGCGCAGCTGTGCCACCGCCTGCTCGTTAGACGCGCACGGCAGCAGGCCGGGCACGGTCTTGTGGTAGAGCACGTTGACAAAGTCCCAGCCGCAGTCGCTGGCCAGCGACCTCACGATGTTCGGGTAATTGACGTTGTGCGTGTGATGCATCACTACCAGGATGACGGCCGCCCTTCCTGAGAAGACGAAAGAGAGAGAGAGAGAGAGAGAGAGAGAGAGAGTGAAACCATGACCAAGATAAACTAAGTAACTATAGTAGAATTTGAGTACATAGGGCTGTCACAATTATGACATTTTACATGATGATAAATTGTCAAACAAATAATTGTGATTAACGATTTAATTGTGTTTTTGAACACTAAAGCCCTAACCACACCAAAGGGTCACCATGCAACTCCTTTGGTCCAAACGGTTGCCAGGGGTTGCATGGTGACACTTTGGTGCGGTTTGGGCCATTGAATTCCATGTGTTGAATCACTTGGGACAACGAGGGACGACGTGCGTCAACGTGCAACAGGACATATCACACCGCAGGGACAACGCTAAAACCGTCTCGACCCTTTGGTGTGGTTAGGGCTTAAGCCAAAATGGTAATGGTAAAACATAGCCTAGTCACAGCAAAATCTGGCAACACTTGATTAGCTGCAGTAGTGTACTAGGGCAGAGGTGAACAGATAATGAATTGAAGCAGCACAGAGCACACAAAGAAAAAAGACCCACTGGTGTGGTTTGGGCTTTAGGTTATGCCAGGTTTTTCTGTGATGTCCGTAATTACATTCCACTCGCTCTCTAGGAATGCATGTATTGTATGGATGGAACAAAACACTAACCTTTCTGTATCTTTATTTTTTATTTTTTTTGCCATCAAGTTATTTGGAATATGCACAAAGAATGACATATAGGCCTACAGAGTCAATGCAAGCACTTGTTCTTTTACAACCCTAACCTCAGTAACTACTGTATGCCTCCACCTAACCTTAACCATAACCTCAGTAAAACTATGCCTAACCTTAACCTTAACCTGAGTAAAACTTTGCCTGCCAGGAAGCCAATCAGGTAGGTTGGGTCTTCTTATAACCTTGGTGGAATCCATAATTTTGCATCCATGAAGCCAATGGGTTGAGTTTCTTCACTCACATGAATTCATACACACATGCTTATTTGATAACGAGACATGTTGAATTAACTCTGAATCTCGCGGTGCAGGAGCGGTGCACAGATTTAAAAAATAAATAAAACTGAAAACAAAGCGTATACTATTACCTGGGACGACGTCTTTCATTGCTGCCTCAATGTCTCTCATGTGACTGTGCGTCTTCACCGGGCAGAAGACGACGACGACCTCCGGGCCGCTGTCGGTCTCGTCTACGTGAAGTCCACCCAGCTGCCTCACACGTTGCAACAGAGTGTGGTGACAGTCGAAGGTTTGACCTTTTACAATCACTTTGACCCTCACCGTGCTCTGAGCTGTGACGCCTCCTGAAAATGGAACACTGTTTCAGGGAGACACATTTGGAGGTAGTACAAAAACTACCGTACATTTCATCAGACAGCAGACATTTCTTAACACTGTATTCAAACTTTTAGTTTTTTTCGCAAAATTAGGCCCTTCTTGATCACACTACACGTCACACAAAAGCATTAAAAGTAGGAGATCGGCAAGCTCGAAAACGTGGCGCGAAGCGGCGCGTGTTGAGCGTGTAGATCTACTTTTGCTATTTTAGAATTTGAATCCTGAAAAGTGACGGCTTTGGAGGTTTTGAGGTTTAAATCCGACAGAGACGATTTACATCCATTTCAAGTGTATCACCAAATTTACCTTGGGTAAAAACCCCATGTGAAGAAAGTTACCCTGGGTAAAAACCCCACACGCAGAATGTTTTTTTTAACACTTTCAACGCTGCCTGGTGTTCAGTGAGGAGATCCTGTAACGGAATCTTTGGTTGACGTTTTTGAATACGTTGGTGGCCATTTTATCACCGGAAAGATTGGCCTCCAGGATGGAACCTAGGTAGGTAATTTCATCTTTACGTGTGATAACATTGTCACCCACTCTAACCAAGAAGCCATTTGCCTTGCTGAGATTACTATTAGAGCCAAAGAGAATGGATTCAGTTTTCCCCAGGTGTAAAGATAGTTTGTTATCAGCGATCCAGGTGCAGATTCTACCGAGTTCAGAGCTGAGGGCCTTTTCAACCTGCAGTTTGTTCCTGTCCGAGACTAGCAGTGCCGAGTCATCTGCGAACAGGAACAAGTTGCAGACACAAGCTGATGTCATGTCGTTTGTATATATTAGGAACAGTAAAGGCCCTAGTATGCTTCCTTGTGGAACGCCACAGCTCACTGGGAGGGGGGGGGGGGGGGTACGGGGGGACGACAATGTTCCATTCACCTCCACCATCTGTTCTCTCCCCTCCAGGTAGGATTGCATCCAGCTCACTGATTGCAGAGCAACTACAACTGTAGGCTATATACAGCCACCGGACAGACCGGAGCAAATCAGTCTACTCTAACGTGCAGCCAAGCAGCCCAGTTTAAACACTCTATTTTCTGCCTGCGCCGTGAAGGGCCCTTCACAATAAAGCGTCTGCCTTTACCTCCCAATGAACTACATTTTACACTGCTTATTATTGGCAGGAAATGTAGTCTTAGTCGCGGTAACTCTTAACAGCGTGTGTTTGTGGGAGAGAGAGAGAGAGAGAGAGAGAGAGAGAGTATACAGTTTACTAGCACGCACCGTGCAGGTCCTCCCCCCCTGCGGGCCCAGAGGCAGCTTCATCGGCTGTCTTTACTATATCTCTGCGCCTGGCTGGTGCCAAAGTCACGTTCCTTCCTTTAAAGGTCTGGGATATTGCACCCCGCATGCTGCGGAGGGGATGTAGCTGGCCGTGTCTAGGTTGTCTCCTGCCGGCTTGTTGGGGATTGAAGTCCCTGTAGGGTTACAGCAAAAAAAAAAAGTGTACAGATTACAGAAAGTGTTAAAGTGATGCTTTTATGTGGCCACACCTACCAGTTCATTACGTATACCTGGTTTTTACCGTAGCACCTCCAACCTGAACTCGCCCACAGCTGTTGTTGTATGATAATGGGAGGAGGGGTTAGGGGAGGCGAGGATTTTAGTGTGTCACTAAAGCGGTGTATTTTTGATTGGGCCTTTTGACTCAAAGGCTTTCAGCTTTCAAGAAGAATAAAAAAATACACAGGGAAGACATATTTGAATATTCTAGCCAAACCTGGGCGTCTATTAGAGTAATGTTAACTCCATAGACACATACAAAACAGAAAAAGTTAAAAAAATAAAATAAAAAGAAGAAGCTCCTGAGTTTATCATTTACCACCAGCAAACCATCCGAAAACATCACCGCCGCCGCCACCACCTTTGGTTTTACCAGAGCTACCTCCACCATAGCTACCATAATACATACTGGGCAGCAGCAGCAGTAGCAGCAACGGGGCTCACAACACTGCTGTGCTTCAGCAAGGCGCCGTGCAGCTGTGCCACTGCCTGCTCGTTAGATGCGCACGTCAGCAGGCCGGGCACGGTCTCGTGGTAGAGCACGTTGACAAAATCCCAGCTGCGGTCGCCGCCCAGCGACCACACAATGTTCGGGTAATCGACGTCGTGTGTGTGATGCATCACTACCAGGATGACGGCCACCCCTCCTGAGAAGACGAAAGAGAGAGAGAGAGAGAGAGAGAGAGAGAGAGAGAGAGAGAGAGAAACCATGACAGAGATAAACTAAGTAACTATAGTAGAATTTGAGTACATAGAGCTGTCACAATTATGACATTTTACATGATGATAAATTGTCAAACAAATACTTGCGATTAACAATTTAATTGTGGTGTGGTTAGGGCTTAAGACAATCAAGTTATGTGGAATATGCACAAAGAATTACAGATACAGAGTCAATGCAAGTACTTATTATTTTACAACCCTAACCTCAGTAACTACTGTATGCCTCCATGCACTTAACCTTAACCATATCCTCAGTAAAACTATGCCTAACCTTAGGTCACATTCTCACCAGAGAGCTTTGCTGCGATTAAAATGAATCCTGCTGCGCATTTTCAGAAAGTGCGCTTCGTTTGGCAGGTGTGAAGGCTCATTCGAATCCTAATGCGCAGCAAAGAACCACATTTTACTCCGCCTAAAAACGGGGGTTTCGCTTCGCTTCCAATCGCACTTGACTACGATTCGGTGCAGGTGTGAATGCAATCCGCAGTAATTAAAGGAAATGAAGCAAACAATGTGGCGGGTGAGGAGCTGAATTAAGGTTGGAGACGGAGAAGGCATATTTTACGCAGCGCAAAGATGTCCCGTTACTGTGGATAGACGTGGTCGAATGAGGAGACTGAAGCCCTGATCGAAATGAGGACTTGTACATTAATCAATCGCTTAAGAAAACACATAAAAACACTGCAGTGTAACCTATTATAGCCTACAGAATATTCTGTCTGTCTGTCTGTGCGTGCCGTAAACATGGAGTGCTGTCACTGTGTGGGGACTGGGGAGTTATATCAGTGTGCTCATGCAGCGCTGTGCCTCCATGCCAAAAAGAACAGTGTGTGGCGGCTGCGTGCGTAGAGAGAGAGAGAAAGAGAGAGGGGGGGGGGGGGGGGGGTCCCAGACGGCACGACACATGCACGTTATGAGTGTAATTTTATCACCATAGATTTCACTGTGTAGGCTAGTTTATGAATGGAACACATTGATAAAGGTCCCCCCGGGCCCTGCTGTGTTTCCAATTGCTGCGAATGACAGTGTGAAGGCAAACCACACTCAATTAAATATGCAAGAATCCCAATTTCCCCGCCCATACACATTCGAGTCTACCGAAGTATTAGGTGAGAATGTGACCTTAATCTTAACCTGAGTAAAACTTTGCCTGCCAGGAAGCCAATCAGGTAGGGTGGGTCTTCTTATAACCTTGGTGGAATCCATAATTTTGCATCCATGAAGCCAATAGGTTGAGTTTCTTGACTCACATGAATTCATACACACATGCTTATGTCATAACGAGACATGTTGAATTAACTCTGAATCTCGCTGTGCAGGAGGAGAATGCAACAGACAAATAACAAAACTGAAAAGCGTAGGCTATATGCTATTACCTGGGACGACGTCTTTCATTGCTGCCTTAATGTCTGTCATGTGGTGCTCCTTCACCGGGCAGAAGACGATGAAGACCTCCGGGCCGCTGTCGGTCTCGTCTACGTGAAATCCACCCAGCTGTGTCACGCGTTGCAACAGAGTGCGGTGACAGCCGAAGGTTTGACCTTTAACAATCACTTTGACCCTCACCGTGCTCTGAGCTGCGACACTTCCTGAAAATGGAACACTGTTTCAGGGAGACACATTTGGAGGTAGTACCCATTACCAAACCTACCGTACATTTCATCGCTGTCAAGCAGACATTTCTTAACTCTGTATTCAAACTTTTAGTTTTTTTCGCAAATGTAGGCCTTTCTTGATCACACTACACGTCACTAGATGCCGGTATTGATAACCTATACCTCGGTATTCCACGCTATTCATATAAAAAATATATATATATATATTTAACATATTGTAATATGGTCTGGGCCAGCACTTATGTCTCATACATCCACAGCATTTATTTAGTCCAAAAGAGATTTACCAATTAACTAGATTTTACACTGCTTATTATTGGCAGGAAATGTACTCTTAGTCGCGGTAACTCTTAACAGGGTGTGTTTGTGGGCGAGAGAGCCAGAGAGAGAGAGAGAGAGAGAGAGAGAGTATACAGTTTACTAGCACGCACCGTGCGGGTCCTCCCCCCCTGCTGGCCCAGAGGCAGCTTCATCGGCTGTCTTTACTATATCTCTGCGCCTGGCTGGTGCCAAAGTCACGTTCCTTCCTTTAAAGGTCTGGGATATTGCACCCCGCATGCTGCGGAGGGGATGTAGATGGTCGTGTCTAGGTCGTCTACTGTCGGCTTGCTGGGGATTGAAGTCCCTTATAGGGTTACAGCAAAATAAAAAAGGAAGATTCAATCAAAATAAAAAAAAGTGTACAGATTACAGAAAGTGTTAAAGTGATGCTTTTATGTGGCCACACCTACCAGTTCATTACGTATACCTGGTTTTTACCGTAGCACCTCCAACCTGAACTCGCCCACAGCTGTTGTTGTATGACAATGGAGGAGGGGTTAGGGGAGGGGAGGATTTTAGTGTGTCACTAAAGTGGTGTATTTTTGATTGGGCCTTTTGACTCAAAGGCTTTCAGCTTTCAAGAAGAATCCAAAAATACACAGGGAAGACATATTTGAATATTCTAGCCAAACCTGGGCGTCTATTAGAGTAATGTTAACTCCATAGACACATACAAAACAGAAAAAGTTTAAAAAAAAAGAATAAAAAGAAGAAGCTCCTGAGTTCATCATTTACCACCAGCAAACCATCCGAAAACATCACCGCCGCCGCCACCACCTTTGGTTTTACCAGAGCTACCTCCACCATAGCTACCATAATACATACTGGGCAGCAGCAGTAGCAGCAACGGGGCTCACAACACTGCTGTGCTTCAGCAAGGCGCCGTGCAGCTGTGCCACTGCCTGCTCGTTAGATGCGCACGTCAGCAGGCCGGGCACGGTCTCGTGGTAGAGCACGTTGACAAAGTCCCAGCTGCGGTCGGCGCCCAGCGACCACACAATGTTCGGGTAATCGACGTCGTGCGTGTGATGCATCACTACCAGGATGACGGCCGCCCCTCCTGAGAAGACGAAAGAGAGAGAGAGAAACCATGACCGAGATAAACTAAGCAACTATAGTTGAATTTGAGTAAATAGGGCTGTCACAATTATGACATTTTACATGATGATAAATTGTCAAACAAATAATTGCGATTAACGATTTAATTGTGTTTTTGAACACTAAAGCCCTAACCACACCAAAGGGTCACCATGCAACTCCTTGGGTCCAACAGTTGCCAGGGGTTGCATGGTGACACTTTGGTGCGGTTTGGACCATTTCATTCCATGTGTTGAATCACTTGGGACAACGTGGGACGACGTGCATCAACGTGCAACAGTTCATATCACACCACAGGGACAACGCTAAAACCGTCTCGACCCTTTGGTGTGGTTAGGGCTTAAGACAAAATGGTAATGGTAAAACATAGCCTATAGTCACAGCTAAATCTGGCAACACTAGATTAGCTGCAGTAGTGTACTAGGGCAGAGGTGAACAGATAATGAATTGAAGCAGCACAGAGCACACAAAGAAAAACGACCCACTGGTGTGGTTTGGGCTTTAGGTTATGCCCGGTTTTTATGTGATGTCCGTAATTCCATTCCACTCGCTCTCTAGGAATCTAGGAATTGTATGGATGGAACAAAATACTAACCTTTCTCTATCTTTCTTTATTTTTTTGCCATCAAGTTATGTGGAATATGCACACAGAATTACAGATACAGAGTCAATGCACAGTCATTTTCAACCCTAACCTCAGTAACTATATGCCTCCTCCTAACCTTAACCATAACCTCAGTAAAACTATGCCTAACCTTAACCTTAACCTGAGTAAAACTTTGCCTGCCAGGAAGCCAATCAGGTAGGGTGGGTCTTCTTATAACCTTGGTGGAATCCATAATTTTGCATCCATGAAGCCAATGGTTTGAGTTTCTTGACTCACATGAATTCATACACACATGCTTATGTGATAACGAGATATGTTGAATTAACTCTGAATCTCGCTGTGCAGGAGGACAATGCAACAGACAGATGGTGAGTGAAATTCAATAATTCCTAATTGGATGGATTTAAAATAAATAAAACAAAACTGTAAAGCGTATATGCTATTACCTGGGACGACGTCTTTCATTGCTGCCTTAATGTCTGTCATGTGGTGCGTCTTCACCGGGCAGAAGACGATGATGACCTTTGGGCCGCTGTCGGTCTCGTCTATGTGAAGTCCACCCAGCTGCCTCACGCATTGCAACAGAGTGCGGTGACAGCCGAAGGTTTGACCTTTAACAATCACTTTGACCCTCACCGTGCTCTGAGCTGCGACGCTTCCTGAAAATGGAACACTGTTTCAGGGAGACACATTTGGAGGTAGTACCAAACCTACCGTACATTTCATCGCTGTCAAGCAGACATTTATTAACTATGTATTTAAACTTTTATTTTCTTCGCAAATGTAGGCCCTTCTTCATCACACTACACGTCACACAAAAGCATCAAAAGTAGGATATCGGCAAGCTCGAAAACCTGGCACGAAGCGACGCGTGTTGAGCGTGTAGATCTACTTTTGCTATTTTCGAATTTGAATCCTGAAAAGTGACGGCTTTGGAGGTTTTGAGGTTTCAATCCGACAGAGACGATTTACATCCATTTCAAGTTTATCACTGAATTTACCCTGGGTAAAAACCCCATGTGAAGAAAGTTACCCTGGGTAAAAACCCCATGTGAAGAAAGTTACCCTGGGTAAAAACCCGACATGCAGAATGTTTTTTTAACACTTTCAGCGCTTCCTGGTGTTCATTTGAAATTACTGCAGGTAGCCAGGGCATAATGTGTATTTTGGCGCCAATCATTTCCGCCCCCACAGCCCAATACAACAAGAGGAGGGGCATTTTTTTTGAGCAGCACCCGACATGTCTTAGTTTTCACCACAAGCAGAAAGAAATCACTATTTACATCTGAACGTCGGGCAGTTTGGACTAAAACAACAACTAAAACAACAACTTTGGAGTATTTTTCGGAGAAAACAAGCAGCAAAGAAACAACAATGAGTGGATCCTTATGGGAGGCGCGCGCATTGATCCTCTGATGGGAAGAACGTAGGCGCTGTCTAGCAGCCTGGGCAGCACGAAAGGTTAGTTCTGAGCTTTGGCTGCTTGGTATTGATATAAATCGTGTTAATTGCAAATGACCTTACCTTGACCTTGGAACTGACGCTCGACCAAAGGGGCACATCTTGTCTCAAAATCAAGTCTCGAACTTGCGGGTCGGGCTGACAAAAGTAATCTTAGTTACCAAATCATTTCAACCATTGACCACGTGCGAGCGTATATACGCATGGGCGGAGCTTGGGGGGGTTCAGGGGGTGCACTTTAATACCTTCTGGCTTCTGACTGTAGTTTGTAATCATCTCTCTTATCATGATATGATGACTCGCTGTATGGCTGTAGTGCATGTGTGTGAGCTGCTGTACTACCTAAATAACTCATTTTTAGGGGTTAGGGCATTGTAAAAACGCTAAAATAATAAAATAAAGGTTAAAAAAACCGCGCGCACGGCGTGTGCGCGGGTGTCGTTGGCCAAGCAGTCAACTTCAAGCTCCGCCTATGTATATACGTGCACAACTGCACAGGGTATAATTCATTATGGAATTCCGTCTGAAAAAACCTAGGTTACAGCACTGAGATAACTCGAGATAGATTGAAAACAAATACATTGTAAATAAATACATGTGTGACTGTGAATATAATATTTGATCATTCACGGCTTGTCCACCGTATACTCTATACTCTATAAATTAAAGCAATCGTTCAAGAGGCAGGGAGAGAAATAACCCCCCCCCCCCCCCCCACACACACACACACACACACACACTCTTCATTGCTGGTGCTGGGAGCAAACAGAATGATGCATACATACAGCCTTCAGTGACACTGAACGACAGTGAGTGTACTGTGAATAGGACACCAAATTTGTCACATAATTGATTAAAGCAAAATAAAATCTCACAACTGAAACGTTTTGTATCATTTTGAAACAGACTGAAAGGGCCATATCACACACACACATGCACGCGCACGCACGCACGCACGCGCACACACACACACACACACACACACAGGTGCCCTCAACATCATGACATGTGTCAGCTCGACTGTCAGGTGACCATGACAGCAATTCATAAAATTTATACAATTTTAAAAGATCATAAAAGTGAATCCAAGCCACGGATTTAATACTTCCACCATTCAATCGTCTCTCACTCAGTCAGTCACTCGTTATACTTACTATGCAGAGCAGCAGCCTTAAAAGCCTCCAAAGCCTCTCTTATTTCTCTAAGAACTGGCATTATTGTGGCAGGTGTCACTCAAAATGAGTCACTGACAGACAGACAGCTCTGTAAAATAATGTGTGTCTGTTAAGTTTAACGCGTATCGCGTACCGACTTGCTAAGATATGTAGGAATAAAATAAACCAAAACTGACTGAATCACTCTCTCAGGTCCAAACGTCCCAAGTCAATAGCAGACCTACAAGCTCACTGGTACATTGTACACGACGCCCAGTAAGCTTGTAGGAGCAGTATAGGAGTGGCCTGCTGCTCCCATTGGTCGTTTTCAGGATGATTGACATGTCCCTTGCCCTATCCTGATCCACCACCAGCCGAGAGATATGCCCCTTTAGTTAGCCTCGGTCCCTGCCTTACTCATCTTCCTTTATGTATTTTATTTGAATTGATTCCAGGTACGACAACGTTTATTTTTAATTTTTTTGAGGGGCTTTTAGTGTTCGTGTAAACACGAACACAAACATTAAATGCTATTGATAATGAAAAGGCAGATGCACATCATGCACACCTCAAAAGATAGGGAGGGTAATAGAGCATATTAAAAAGTGTATCTTTGAAAAGAGTAAGTAAGTACATTTTATTCATATAGCACCTTTCAAGACAAAGTCACTGGTGCCGAACAGTGTACACAGAACAATCAACAAGTTAAAAACAAACAGGAAAACATAGCACGATAAAGTAAAACATACAATAAATAATTTAACGAAACCAATGAACAAGGCAAAAACACAAAAACATAGGCATGTAAAATTGAGGCAAAATCACAAAACATAGGCATGTAAAAATGTAAAAATGAATGAACTACATTTGTTTACATGTAATCTACACGTAAACAAAATTAAATAAGAACGTTGCCTCTTAAATTCTGGCATATTTTCATATAATGCTCAGATTAGGAGCCCAAATTTGGAGCTCTGGCTCATGGATTTCCGACTTATTTTGGTATTGCCATTAACACCTGAATGCAGCCTGACTACTGACCAGTAATGTAAACCAACCAGAATATCAACTGAGAATACAGGTTCTGTTTTAAAGAAACACAATTTGGCCATGCAGTTCAAACCCTGCACTGCAGAGCCACTATTACATTAGACTTCATAGACAAGCACTTACGTGTTGTTGTTCTGTAGCTGCTGATGCCCTTTTTGGATGACCAGAATCAAATCCAATCTGTTAATTTGAGGGACAGAAGTATTTGTGTGGAACCGGGGGACGGGGCGGCGTTAGCAACTTATTACTCAAATGTGTTGTCATATTCGACCATAGGCCTATCATTTTATTATTAAACCCACCCTAATGCCTAACTCACCCTAATGCCTATCATTTTATTATTAAACCCCTTTGATCTCACATTTGGTTTTAAATGCAAATTTTGGTCATGGGTAGTATGACTGACTTGCTACCGTAGCCTAGCCCTAGGGGATATTTATCATGTTATTTTAACAGACTTAATAGTAGGCTACATTTTGCAGGAAAGAGGCAATGAGAGCTTTACAACAGAAAGCCGACTATTAGGGGACTATAGAGTGTCGCAGTCCCGCCCGACAAAGCCAACTCGGATCGTGACAAATCATGACAATAATTACAATGTTTTGGGCCGATCAAATAATTATTAAGAAGAAAAACAAAACAAATAGTGTTGTATCCTGCCTTGTTTTTTACTTCTTTCAGTGACCCCCATAGTGTTCTGAGAGTGTACTGCGGGTCCATTTGTACCCTAAACGCAGATATTGTAGATCGGCTGTTTTCGGTGAAGTGTTTTGGTAGAGCGGAAAAAAGAGCAAACCATGAAGTGCAGAGCCAGAGGTCAGGTTTACCACATATTGCCAATTGGTCATCATACACAAGGCGTTTACACTCATAACGTGACGTTTATGAATTCCCACATTATGTGGGAATTCATGGCCATCTCCATGAACTTGATGGTGACGTTGGTTGATCGGAAACTCCACAAATAGCTGCGCCAGCTCTCATGGTAGTGTACGGCTTGCGTATATTTATTCAGAAGGCTTTAGTCATGCTGAATCAATAAATACTTCCCAAATCTCAGATAAAATATGTAGGCATGTGTCCCCAACATTGGTCAGCACATAAAAAAATGATATATAAAAGCCCAGTATCACTTGTATGCCTAAAATAAATGCATGCATTCTAGAGGCAAGTTAGCCTAGACTTGACTTCTGGTATAATAATGGTGAACTCAATAAAAATGAGTACTCTTACATGAAAATTGATCATGCTACCATTCCAGTAATATATACACAGCCAAAGGTACACAAGTCACAAACAGTCCCTTTGGTTGGTAGACCTATAGTGAGCGGAATAGGCTCACTCACGAATAATGTCTCCACTTTTGTGGATCACTATTTAAAACCATGGGTGGTAACTCTCTCCTCATACACCAGAGATTCCATTGATTTTCTTAACAAGTTGAAAGCTATTGATGTACCCCCTGACTGCCTTCTGGTAACTTTTGATGTGACTAGCCTCTATACTAACATTCCCCATAATGGTGGTATTGAGGCTGTCAACTATTTTCTCAGACAAAGAAGTCCCACAGACAAACCCAGTACTACCTGCATAAGTGAGCTCGCTGAGCTAGTGCTAACCACTAATTATTTCAAATTTGAAAGTGACTTTTTCCTCCAAATAAAAGGCACAGCCATGGGAAGTACCATGGCACCCAACTATGCCAATCTTTTTATGGGTTTGTTTGAAACTTCTTATGTCTTAGATGCTGAGGTGAACCCTTATTTTTCCCATATACTTATGTATCAAAGATTTATAGATGACATATGTATAATTTGGAATTCCAGTATTGCAGATCTTTTACTCTTTCATGACTATTTGCATTCACGCACTGAACATCTGAAATTCACGATTGAATATAGTGACTCTCAGATCAGTTTCTTAGATATCCAAATAAATAAAGTGGATGGCGGTCTACAGATAGAAATACTCTGCTACATGGAAACAGTTTCCATCCAAATCACCTCACCAAGAGTCTTCCTATCAGCCAATTTCATAGAGCCAGAAGGATCTGCAGCACTGACACAAATTATCAGAAACAAGCAACTGATCTAACTGACATGTTTTTGTCACGGGGTTACAAACAAGAATGGGTTGAAAGTGCAGCCAAACGCTACGAATCCCTCACACAGGAGGAATGTCTGAATCCTACAAAAAGGACACAAACACAAAACAACTCACCTCTTTGTGTAACTAAATATTCGTCTTTGGGTTCTGAGTTCAGGAAAAGTCTTCACAAACACTGGCACATCATTGGCAGTGACCTAAGACTGAAACAAATATTTAAAGAACCCCCCAAACTGGTCTTTAAACGTTGCCCCAACCTAAGAGACCAGCTAGTACACTCATACACACCCCCTAAAACTACCTTTTTATCAGACATTCCCTCTGGCAACTATAAGTGTTCCAACTGTGCCCAGTGCAATTATACTACTAAATGTAAACACTATACACATCCTCATAGTGGCAAAGAAATACCCATAAAGGGGGTCATTACATGTTCCACTACCCATGTTGTCTATCTGATCAAATGTCCCTGTGGACTCGCTTATGTTGGACAGACCAGCAGAGCACTACGCACTAGAATAAGTGAACACAGAAGCAACATAAGATGCAATGATGAACACAACCCGGTGTCAGTCCATTTTAATAAAATGGGACACAATATATCCACCCTACGCTACTGGGGCATAGAAAAAGTGAATAGACCTGCTCGAGGTGGCGACCATATTCGCCTCCTCCTACAAAAGGAAGCTCATCATATTTTCAGCCTCCACACTCTAGCCCCTCATGGCTTAAATGAGGAATTCGACTTAAAACCCTTTCTTTAATGGCTTCCTTTTTATTCTTTTAACACTTATTTGATGTTCAATGCCTTCATTGTTGTCCTTTTGCCTTGTTCTTTTGACTATTTTTCTGTACTGCATCTCGGTACCCTACTTGTTTGTTTGATTTAAATATTGTTTGTTGATCGCTATCATCTAGGCTTTTATGTGATGAGTTTCCTACGAATATCATTGGGGCTCACCCACAGAGTATTGATTGCCCTGTACCCCTGCAGCTACTGATACACTACCCTATTATCTCAAACTAGTACATTGGTTATCAAATACCTCCTAACCTCTGTGACTATATATATTTATCTTATATTTTTTTCAATCATGTCAATTTTACTTTTCACCAGTCAAGACAGTCACTGTCCAACAGGTGGAGTCAGTGTATCATGATAGCAGACTAAAACCAATGCAGCTGCGACTGCTTGGGACTAATTATGTACTCATCACACTGTGTATATACAGCCTACCACCCATAGTCAGATCATTACCTGAAGAAGACCCAAGAGGTCGAAACGTTGTAACCTGAAATAAAGAATTGGAGCTCATAACAGTGTGCGGACCTCCCTCCTTCCTTCCCATGTACGTATACTTGGTCCAGCACCTGTAGAATACAAGAAGATGTGCGTGCTTCCCTCCTGGCTCTGATTTCTAAGTTAGCCTAGAGTCCCATACAGAAACTGCCCCTGCAAGCCCGACACCTTTTTATTTATTTATTTGGATATTTCTAGCATGCGTGATTGCGCTGCTCACTCGACAGCTTTCTACTCGCAGTGCAACGCGTTGTGAGCTTGTAGATCGGCTCTCGCGGACTCGCGCTACATGTTAAAAAACAAACTCACAATTATAATAAGAACATGGGGGGGGGGGGGGGTATATGGTTCACAGACATGCCGGTCTGACAGACAGACAGCAGTCACGAGGGCTAATTAGCCCTATAAAAAATAGAAGTCCACATTATGGCATCAGCATGTGCAATTCGGCCAGTCATATAATTTTAAGCCAGCTCACCTTAATTAATTATAATATGGGCAACTGTAGCTAGGCTGTAGGCTACTACATACATCTGACAAAGAGGATATAGGCTACCCGCCGTATGGTTGAAATTTTAAATAGCTATATGCCTACTTGTCCATGATCAGAACAAATCGACGGACATCTCCGCATGAATCAATGCAGCTCTGATAAAAAATATGTATTTTACCTCTGCAGGCGAGTGTGCAATTGTTCTTTCTTTTTTGTATTACCCTGCAGTGCATGGCAATTCATCAGTAAGGGCTATCATTGCAGAGTTGTAATATAGCATTTGGTCATGTGGTGAACAGTAGCCTACAAATTAACTTCTTTCTCATTATGTGAAAGTAACTGTAATAACATCAGTTAACTTATTAACCTTCTGACATTTAACAAGGAGTGAAGCAATGCGTGCCAAGTTGGCAAGTTTTGTTTATAATTATATACATATAACTTGCGCTGTTTGCTTGAAGATCTGTCCGTGCAGAGATCCGCCTGTCATAATTAACTGCTCTACAAGCTCATCGCGGCTGTTGTATATAATTTAAAGCTTGGGAATCCTCTGTGCAGGCTATGATGATGTATTTCGATATTTCCTGTTGCCTTATGTGGTGTGGAATGGGCGTGGATGTTCCAACTAACCAGGCGAATCACAATAACACGGGAGCTAAGCGTAGGTTGAGAGGACGGATTATTACGATATCATTATGTATCTGTTTACGCATAATTTACACTGTGGCGTATTTCTCCTTTGTGAATGAGGACCATTGAGTCTTTCACCGATTGAATGCGAGAGAGGGAGATTTACGTGGTTCGATTCCCAGTGGTCCGGTGCGAGAACGGGAGATCTACGTTTACCGCATGTTTTTATTGATAACTTTAATTCATCTTTCTATGCGCCCGGACAATACATAAAGTAGCTCCGATCGCATCTTCAAAGATCCGGTTACGTGATCCGGAAAAAAGAGAAAAAAAAAGAAAGCCCCCCCCCCCCTCCTGAAAAGAGGACGGCGGGCCGCTACGTGTCGAGGCAGGGCATCTAAAATGGACGCGCCCATGATCTAGTGTGTGTGAATAGAAGAGAGTCACATTTCACCCAACACCACAACACTCGATTCTCCCCTCCCCTCCTGTTTCTCCATGGTTTCTCCCGAGGAGGAGGAGGACCTTGCGAGATGGGGGGGTCTGCAGTCTCTCTCGGTCTCGGAAAAAACATGATGAATTGAACTGCCTAAGCACCGACTTGCCCGTATGATGCCAACCGCCATAAAACCCCACGGCGAATAAGAATAATCTGCACCGGATCGGCATTGCATAACGTCTGCAACACACATGGACAGATACATGTTTCCTACTATGAACTAACAAACGAATCACAGTATCGAGGGACGAGGGACCGCCATGACAACAGTGGCCGCTGGCCGGGTTACAGGTCTTCTGTTAGTGTTGGGGATCACGATCACCATAGCCGTCTTCATCAGCGATAACTAGCTCGGCCGTGTGATTGTAACACATTTTTATTCATTATAATTGCAGTGATAAGACCGCAATGAACGCGTCGGGGACGTCATCGACCCGGTTGTTAGAGTTAAAATGGCAACTCCACTTTAACTATTCTTCCTGGATTAGTGAGAAACCTCCATCAACCAAGACCACCCAAAAGTATTCAACCAAAAGTATTTCTCTCTGGGAAAAGCAGAGAGGAAGAGACTCTGAAAGAAGTTGACACAGGAAACCGTGTAAAGCAATCAGATCTTTAGTAAAGTCTTCGGTTCAAGCTGTTGTTACAAGAAATGTCAAGCCAGTAGGAGAGAGAATTCTCCGTACTGTAAGTGTTCAGAACCCCGTTACATCATTTTGCACATACATTTATACTGGCAATCATGTCATAGATACAGAATTCAGTTGTCACATTGCAATAGGTCGATAGGTGGTAATCAGAGTACAGTGTCATGAGTGTCCGATTGTCTGAATCCTCTTTTTGACTTTTAATCACGTCCGTGATTAGGATTCTGTTGTTTGACTCTTTATCTCAGGGGGTGAGAGGGTGTTTATATCCTCATCTTTAGAGCAAAGTTGTTTGTCAGGTCATGCGTCACATTTTTCCATCTGGAGTGGATGACAGCTGATAAAAGGATTAATATCATGCAAATATGGATATAACATCACTGGGTGACAGGGCAGTCCTGTACACCCAATACAAGGTCATTTTTAACATAGTAATAAGATGTGAACAAATACCAAAGAAAATATCCAACACCGGTTGTAATGTATAACGAATACACTCATCATTTCCTCATCCTAAACCGTTGTGTTCTGTGGAAGCCATTTTCCCTTCCTCGTCGAGTTGTCATCTTGTCGACATCACAGCCGGGCTTAGCCCCTCTCTGGATACTGTCGGTGAAGCTCTTTTCCATCGCTCCTACGGGGGAGCGATGAAAAGTGCTTCAAAGAGGGTGTCCAGAGAGGGGCTTGCCCAGACATGTTCCCCTCCTAGCTTGCAAGTTGCAAACCACCAACATCGCCGATCCAGTACAGTATCCACACAGCCTACAGATCAAGACTTTTGATTACTGCGATCGAGACAATGAAAGCAGATCTGTGAGATAGATTAGGCGAGGCGCGCATCATCATCATCATCCTCATGAAAGCAGAGTTATGAAGGTTTAAAGTCACAGACATTGACAGGCAGATATAAAAATGAACACAAATAAATTAATATCCTATACATACTATACACCGAATGAAAGCCCTGAATGTCTACTTTTAGGAGGAAAACAGTACACATTGATCCCATGTACAGGTTGTCAGTAATTGGTTATTGAATGCAGCTTGCGCCCACCAGAGAGAACTTTAGAGAGGCATGGACCTGAACAACTAAATATTCACAAAATAAGGCCTATAGTGACATGTGCATACTATATACCGTATGAAACAGAAGACTCTCTGCTTTCATAAGAAAAAAAACTAATACTGTAATAATAATTAAAATCACACCCCTGTGAAGTGAGCAGTGCAACAGTTGAACTGCTCACTTCACAGTGGTGTGAAGAGTTCAGGCAAAAGCAGGTGTTACAAAAAGGTCAATGGAAGATGGTAAAATCAAAATTTCTTTTTTAAATTGAAGTGGACAAGTTAGGCTTTCTTTTGATGTATGCATGTGATTCTCGCTATAAGAGAACATTTTGCTGTGGGCCCCGACATATTTATTTTCCTTCAATGTAAAGTCCATAGCACACCAGGAATTGGCCTGGCATAATAGCCCAGCAGCAAATGAGTTAAGTGGTTAAATGTCTGTGAAATCTATAATGAAACCAGTGCAAAAGTATAATATGCAAGACAGTTGTAACTTGTATACAATAGTAGTGTAGTGGGAGTCTCTGCTTCTTCTCTAAGGGGTCCCTGCTTCATCTTTCTCAGCTAAGGGGTCCCTGTTTCATCTCTCTCTCAGCTAAGGGCTCCCTGCTTCATCTCTCTCAGCTAAGGGGTCCCTGCTTCATCTCTCTCAGCTAAGGGGTCGCTGCTTCATCTTTCATGGCTAAGGGGTCCCTGCTTCATCTCTCTCTCAGCTAAGGGGTCCCTGTTTCATCTCTCTCTCAGCTAAGGGCTCCCTGCTTCATCTCTCTCAGCTAAGGGGTCCCTGCTTCATCTCTCTCTGCTAAGGGGTCCCTGCTTCATCTCTCTCAGCTAAGGGGTCGCTGCTTCATCTTTCATGGCTAAGGGGTCCCTGCTTCATCTCTCTCTCAGCTAAGGGGTCCCTGATTCATCTTTCATGGCTAAGGGGTCCCTGCTTCATCTCTCTCTCAGCTAAGGGGTCCCTGCTTCATCTCTCTCAGCTAAGGGGTCCCTGCTTCATCTCTCTCTCAGCTAAGGGGTCCCTGCTTCATCTCTCAGCTAACTGGGGTTAGTGGCCTGAAAAAGGCTGAATACCCCTGAATATGGTTTGGGTGTGTTGCTGCTGCCATTTCCTGGTCAGAAGTAAGAACTGGGTTTTTAACAATTTCTTCTGTAGGTACTTCTTGGTATTTGCTATTTGGTACCTTTATCACTTTTAGAATTTAAACATCTTTGGAGTTAACACACTGCTTCCTGCTAATGAACAGAATTAAATATTACTACTACTACTACTACAACTATACTACTATACTACTACTACACCAATACATTCTAAAAGTGAGTGAGTCAATACATCATCATCTGATATAGCTACTCGAGCCCACACTGTTTCTTCAGTAAAGTATTTTTGAGGTGCGCCAGCCCCTCCTATATGGTTTAATGTTTGTTTTTTGTTAAATGTTTGTTTTAAAACGCCATTGACAATGAAGGGAAAACCAACGTAATTTGTCTCTAACAAAAACATTAAATGGCATGCCGCAATGGCATGGCATCTCGCTGATATACTTGTAAGGTCCCACTCACACTGTCGAAACAGTGACAGGACGTGTGTTCTCTGTTCTGGGGGGATTTGCCCCCCCAGAATCAATCCTGGGCGCTACACTTCCTCTGCCAACTTGGGGGGCAGCGGACTGACCTCATGCTTCCTTCTATACATGAGGAGTCCAAGCTAGCTGCTTCTTTTCACCTGACAGGGCGAGTTTCCCCAGTCCATACAGGTACATCCGCTCCTCCATACACCATATAATCTAGATGGAATGGGGGGTTCACGCGCATAGGGTGGATTATATTTTTTTCTTAATCCTTGAAGGGTGTATTTTAAGATTCTGCCAGGTAACAGGCAAAAAAGGTACCATGGGGTTAATTTTTAACCCTTTGTTACACAATCCTACCCAAATCCGAAAATGGCCAAATGGAGAAAACAGCATGCTCCTACAGCCTTAGACATAGGCATATGTTTTCTGTGGCGCATGGGGAACTGTTTGATAGCAAACAGCATGCTTCAGGGATCAACAGTATGATCACAGAACACCCAACAACAAGTGTCACAGTTCTTCATGACTGAAACTGCCCCTGAGATCGATTCGGTATGTGATAATCAGTGTTTTCAATCAGTAGTATTTCTATTGTCCTGCCCATGCAATAGCCAATGGCTGCTGATGCGGGCATATAGCCAAACTATTTCAGTAGACTATTATGGTTGATTGTTTATTAGTAAAGTCTAATAAATAAACATGTATAATATAAATTAATCAATTGAAATAAATATTGTGCCCATTTAAAGAATAACTAGGCTACTTAATAACAGTTAATAAATCCAGTGCAGTAGGTCTACCCCTTCCTTACTGACCACAGTGACCACCAAGTGACCCCAAAGGCTAATATGGTATGTGAAATCATCCATCCATCCCAGGGCCAAAATAGCCATTGGGCCAATGGGACCGGGGCCCAGGGCCCCTTAATGGCTGTTAGGGGCCAACATAAAAAACACAAAAAATGTGGTATGGGGCCCCCAACACATTACCGGCTCAGGGGCCCTCATGGGGGTTAATCTATCCCTGATCCATCCAGCTTCAACCGCTTATCCGTAGTTGGGTCACGGGGGAAACAGCTCCACCAGAGAGCCCCAGACTGCCCTCTCCAGGGCAACATTAGTAACTTCCTCCTGGGGGATCCTGAGGCGTTCCAAGGCCAGTTAGTCGATGTAATCCGATAACCCGATAACGGCGGTGCTTCGCCGCATGGTCGTGTATAAGTGTTCCTTATTTCAAGATCTCAAAGGTGGCAACCCTAGTGTAAATACTAAATAGCAAAACCTGTGGTGAAAATATGACATTATTGTTGTTTTTTTTACCTTCATCTTATTTAAGGTTTTATCATTTGTAATTTGTATTAAAGGGAAGAACAATAGAAAGAATAATAAAACAATTCAGATTAAAAAAATATATATGAGTGCAGTAAAATAAAATACGAAAAAGCAGACATTACATGCATGCACATCACATAATCATGGGATGGAGCAGCTAAAATAGCAGCATAAAGTGATACCTATTACACACGGTTAAAAATAGCTGATAATATTAGCAGCATACTGTAGCCTATAGCCCTATAGCATCAAAGCAATGGCATTATTTTTTGTGAACCATTATGTCAAGCACCCGATAATGCGGTTTTATTTTATTTCATTTTAAACATAGTGATTTAGAGGTGGGGGCTTAACCATTGTTATTTACATGCTGTGCATTTAGAGCATTAACAAACCCAAATCCTATATGAAGTTTATTTGACTGGAGTCTCTCAGGTACATTCACCAAATATAGCTTATCTACAAGCTCACAAGGCATCGCAATGCACCCTGTTTTTTTGGCAAATGTTTGCCCCAAGAACAGGAAAGCTATGGTTCAGGTGGGTCATTTCGATGAAAAGGTTCGGGTAGTATAACTTCATTAGATCACAATATGCTTTATTGTCAGTGTTTATTCACATCAGTGTGCAGTTACAGCATTAATCAAGAGAGTATATCCTGTCCAACAGTGTGGCGCTTCAGATGACACCCCCTATAGAAAACAAATTCAAGCTCTTACATTGTTTTCGAGTAAGTTGTAAAACGGTCCTACTGACATACATATATTTATTCCCCTCTACGTTTTATCCGAGCCCTGCTCAAATGTACTGTGGATGTAATCCATGAGAAAATGATACGCAATGGTGTTATATGATAAAACAAATTAAGACGTCCCTAAAGAGCCAAGTAGAAGAACATTTTTAACCACTTAAACCAGGCCTATACTTAGTTGACAGTATTTGTATGGGCTTCCACTAAATTAATACAGTATCCCCATTCTAGAGGGAACATCTGCCAAAAAGCTATCTTTTTGGCCCCATAATGCTGAGTAATGCACCCGGAGGGGCCATTTGGAACCCCCTCAAGGAACCATGCATGAGGGTCCCTGTATCCGTTTACCCCCAGGGGTCCATGTACTTTTCCCCTCTATATCAGTTTGCATTAAATAGCCAATATACAAGCTCACAACACACTTGCATTTCTTAAGGCCTATTCATACTCCAGTTAGGGGGACCATTAAAATGTCAATTTTGCCAAATTGTCAATTTATTTGTATTTATTTTGTATTTATTTTTTAAATAGCTGATCTACAAAGTGACGTTTTTAGATCAGCAATTTTCTCAATATTTCAATTAAATTGCTTGTCAGGGTTGTGGTTGTTCCCCAGTTCAAAGATTGTGATTATTTCGGCGGGTCACAGCCTGAAAAGGCTGAGCACCACTGCTGTAGGGTTAGAGCAAAAAAACAACTAGTAGGTAAGTACTAGGAGGAAGATTACTTTTTTTTTGTACAGATTACAGAAAGTGATGTTTTTATGTGGCCACACCTACCAGTTCATTACGTATACCTGGTTTTTACCTTAGCACCTCCCACCTGAACACGCCCACAGCTGTTGTTGTATGATAATGGGGGAGGGGTTAGGGGAGGGGAGGATTTTAGTGTGTCACTAAAGTGGTGTATTTTGATTGGGCCTTTTGACTCACAGGCTTTCAGCTTTCAAGAAGAAACCAAAAATACACAGGGAAGACATATAACTCCATAGACACATACGAAACAGAAAAAGAAAAGAGATCACAGCACTCCATCTTAAAAGAAGCCAACTCCTGAGTTTATCATTTACTACCCAGCCAGTGCGGCCACGATGATCCTACACCACCGCTGCCACCACCACCTTTAGTTTTACCAGAGCTACCTCTACCATCCACACTGGTAGCAGCAGCAGTAGCAACAGCAGGGCTCACAACACTGCTGTGCTTCAGCAACGCACCGCGCAGCTGTGCCACCGCCTGCTTGTTAAACGCGCACGTCAGCAGCGCTTCGAGCTCGGTCTGGTGGTAGAGCACGTTGACAAAGTCCCAGCCGCAGTCAGCGCCCAGCGACTGCACGATGTTCGGGTAATCGACGTTGTGCGTGTGATGCATCACTACCAGGATGACGGCCGCCCCTCCTGAGAAGACGAAAGAGGGAGAGAGAGAGAGAGAGAGAGAGAGAGAGAGAGAATGAGAGAAAGAGAGATACTGTACCATAACCGGGATAAACTAAGTAACTATAGTAGAATTTGAGTACATAGGGCTGTCACAATTATGACATTTTACATGATGATGAATTGTCAAACAAATAATTGCGATTAACGATTGAATTGTGTTTTTGAACACTAAAGCCCTAACCACACCAAAGGGTCACCATGCAACTCCTTGGGTCCAAACGGTTGCAAGGGGTTGCATGTTAACACTTTAGTGCGGTTTGGGCCATTGAATTCCATGTGTTGAATCACTTGGGACAACGTGGGACGACGTGCGTCAACGTGCAACAGGACATATCACACCACAGCAGGGACAACGCTAAAACCGTCTCGACCCTTTGGTGTGGTTAGGGCTTAAGACAAAATGGTAATAGAAAACATAGCCTAGTCACACAAAATCTGGCAACACTATTAGCTGCAGTAGTGTACTAGGGCAGAGGCGAACAGATAATGAATTAAAGCAGCACAGATCACACAAAGAAAAGCAACCCACTGGTGTGGTTTGGGCTTTAGGTTATGCCGGGTTTTTCTGTGAATTACAGATACAGGTCAATGCAAGTACTTATTATTTTACAACCCTAACCTCAGTAACTACTGTATGCCTTCCAATTAACCTTAACCATAACATCAGTAAAACTATGCCTAACCTTAACCTTAACCTGAGTAAAACTTTGCCTGCCAAGAAGCCAATCAATCTTCTTATAACCTTGGTGGAATCCATAATTTTGCATCCATGAAGCCAATGGTTTGAGTTTCTTGACTCGCATGAATTCATACACACATGTGATAACGAGATATGTTGAATTAACTCTGAATCTCGCTGTGCAGGAGGAGAATGCAACAGAGAGATGGCGAGTGAAATTCAATAATTCCGTAAAACTAATTGGACGGATTTAAAAAAAAAATAACAAAAAAATGAAAAGCGTATGCTATTACCTGGGACGACGTCTTTCATTGCTGCATTAATGTCTATCATGTGACTGTGCGTCTTCACCGGGCAGAAGACGATGATGACCTCCGGGCCGCTGTCGGTCTCGTCTACGTGAAGTCCACCCAGCTGCCTCACGCGTTGCAACAGAGTGTGGTCACAGTCGAAGGTTTCACCTTTTACAATCGCTTTGACCCTCACCGTGCTCTGAGCTGCGACGCTTCCTGAAAATGGAACACTGTTTCAGGGAGACACATTTGGAGGTAGTACCAAACCTACCGTACATTTCATCGCTGTCAAGCAGACATTTCTTAACTCTGTATTCAAACTTTTAGTTTTTTCCCAAATTTAGGCCCTTCTTGATCACACTACACGTCACACAAAAGCATCAAAAGTAGGAGATCGGCAAGCTGAAAAACGTGGCGCGAAGCGACGCATATTGAGCGTGTAGATCTACTTTTGCTATTTTCGAATTTGAATCCTGAAAAGTGACGGCTTTGGAGGTTTTGAGGTTTCAATCCGACAGAGACGATTTACATCCATTTCAAGTTTATCACCGAATTTACCCTGGGTAAAAACCTCATGTGAAGAATGTTACCCTGGGTAAAAACCTCTTAGAGTATATATTAATAGAGACGGCACCGGATTTCTCCTCCCATCCACTTGCATTAAGTTGCTCAAAAGCGCATGAGGCAATTTCATCTACCTTCCAGGTAGGAACAGAGTGCATTCTGGGATGGATTGGGCTAAATCGTGAATGCGCTGGTCTGTTGTCTATCATTGCACGCGTTCACGTATGAAACAGCGTTCACGTGTCATCATGAACGTGCGCAATGATAGTCAACGGACCAGAATTGGCCCAGCACTGTAATAACAAATTCGGCCACTATGTCCATTTCGCCTCAGAGTGTCCTCCAGGTGCCGTCTCTATTCATATAGCCTATACTCTAAGCTAAAAACCCCACATGCAGAATGTGGGGTTTTTCAGCGCTGCCTGGTTTTCTTTTGAAATGACTGCAGGCAGCGAGGGCATAATGTGTATTTTGGCGCCAAGCATTTCCACCCACACAGCACAATACAACAAGAGGAGGGGCATTCTTTTTTGAGCAGCACCCGACATGTCTTAGTTTTCACCACAAGCAGAAAGAAATCACTATTTATTAGTATTTTTCGCAGAAATAAAGCAGCAAAGAAACAACAATATCCTTATGGGAGGCGTGCACATTGATCCTCTGATGGGAAGAACGTAGGCACTGTCTAGCAGCCTGGGCAGCACGAAAGGTTAGTTCTGAGCTTTGGCTGCTTGGTATTGATATAAACCTTACAACCCGCCATCTGACGGGTTCAGCGACCTCCAGGGTTAAATCTGAACCCATCATCTGACGGGTTCCGAAGCGTTTTGTCGTCCATCGTGTTAATTGCAAATGACCTTACCTTGACCGTGGAACTGACGCTCGACCGGGGCACAGCTTGTCTCAAAATCAACACTTGAACTTGCCGGTCGGGCTGACAAAAGTAATATAACATTTCATAAATAGGTCAAATACATTTCAAATACATTTCAACTGCTCCTAGCTATCAACACTATCATTACACCGATCAAGAAAAAAAAATCAAAACAAAAAAAATTGCCTAATCATTTGCCTCCAAATTTTCTAAATCATAGTTTTGGTGAGGAGGGTAATTTGCCCGTGGGAGTCACAGATCAAACACACTGACCAGACCTTAGGCCTCCTGCACTCCCAGAAGTTTACAGTAACTCTATGAGTGTATTGTACAAACACTGGGCCATCTTTGGGTTATGGAAGTAAATATCAGGGGTTTATTTTCCGTTTCCTACATTGAAAAATGTATGTTACAGTACAATTCAAATAACCTCAGTAAAACTAACCTTAACCCTAGCCTTAACCTCAGTAAAATTATATGCCTGCCACGAAGCTAATCAAACATCGGTAAGGCGAGTCTATGGTGTTTTGTACTTGTATTGTATTCTGTAGATCTGCTACTGTTGCTATTTTATAATTTGACAGTTTTGGAGGTTTTGAGATTTTCACCCGACAGAGACAGTATAGGCCTAATATGTCGGCTTCAAGTTTATAAAACCGAGTTTACCCTGGTAAAAACCCCACATGCAGAAAGTTTTTTCTTTTTAATAGGAAATGACCTTACCTTGACCGTGGTCATCAGTTTGGTCGTAGGAGTGGCGCTCGACCGGGGCACAATCAACACTCAAACTTGCTGTTCGAGCTGACAAAAGTAATGTAACATTTTGTTGTTTGCATAAATGGGTACAATTCTAAAGGCAAAATTGCATTCAATCCTACTAAAATATCAATCTCACTTAATGATGCTAAACTTTCAAAGTAGATATAATGTTGCTTCACGACTAAGTCTAATAACATAATAATTTGTTTGCATAAATGGGTGAAATTGTCCTCCTGTCTCAAATCTAAAGGCATAATTACATTTATCTACAAAAAGATATCAACTTCTAACCTGGCCCGGATGGCTAGGGCAGGGGTTCTCAACGTTTTTGGCTGGGAACCCCCGGAAATGCTTTGGTAATGTCTTGAAAATAATTTGGGGACCCCCAAAATAATTTGGCGACCCCCCGAAGGGTCGCGACCCACGGGTTGAGAACCTAGGCTGCTGCTTGACAGTGTGTCGCAGGTTCGAATCCTGACGACCTTTGCTGCGTGTAACCCCCCCACATCTCTCTCTCCCAATTTCCTGTCAGCAAGAAGCCTAGTGTCCTACCAATAAAGACATGAAATCCCCCAAATAAATCGTAAAAAATAAAAAGATCCTAACCTTTCTCTTGCTTTTCGGTGTACTCATCAAACAGGCCAATGTGCGCTTCGAAGAAGGACTGGACACTTTCCACTTTGGTTTTCATGTCCCTCAAGATAACCGGGTAGTCATTCAGGACGCCATTTTTAGTGATTGCCACTGGAGAGGAGCAGAGAGACAGAAAAATAGAAACACAGAACATGACAGGAAAAGGAACCCATTTCAGGTCAGCCAGATAAAGTGTATTGTAGTGAAGTATACCGTTATACGCTACAGTATATGTAGCATGCCGTGCCAAAGTTTTTTGGGGGAAATAGCATATACCGCCAGCATATCATTTCAACCATTGACCATGCGCGAGCGTCTATAGAGCGTCGCAGTCCCTCTCCCTTTCAGAACGACGAGTGGCCCAGGAAATGAAATGCAATGCATTTCTCCCATAGGATTTTCTTTAAGTATTTATTTAAAGACGGTTACGCCGCGGACAAAGCCAACTCGGATCGTGACAAATCATGACAATGAACACAATATTTTGGGCCGATCAAATCATTAGAAAGAAGAAAATAAAGGCAGGAGACAACACTATTTGTTTTGTTTTTCTTCTTATAAATTATTTGATCGGCCCAAAACATTGTGTTCATTGTCATGATTTGTCACGATCCGAGTTGGCTTTGTCCGCGGCGTAACCGTCTTTAAATAAATACTTAAAGAAAAGCCTATGGGAGAAATGCATTGCATTTCATTTCCTGGGCCACTCGTCGTTCTGAAAGGGGGAGGGACTGCGACGCTCTATAGCCTATACGTGCACATGCCGCACAGGGTATAATTAATTATGGAATTCCGTCTGAAAAAACCTAGGTTACAGTACTGAGATAACTCGAGATAGATTGAAAACAAATACATTGTAAATAAATACATGTGTGAATATAATATTTGATATCGGCATTCATGGCTTGTCTACCATATACTCCAAAAATGAAAGCAATCGTTCAAGAGGCAGGGAGAGAAATAACACCCCCCCCCCCACACACACACACGCACACACTCATCATTGCTGGTGCTGGGAGCAAACAGAATGATGCATACATACAGCCTTCAGTGACACTGAACGACAGTGAGTGTACTGTGAATAGGACACCAAATTTGTCACATAATAGAGGGTATGCGTGTGACATCATCAAACCCGGAAGTTATGCAGGAAATGCCTACAGAGTGGCAAAAAACTACTTTCTGGCCTTGACAGCCCATACATCCAAAAGTCCTATTTGATTGCATTAAACAACGTTAAACAATGTTAAACTCAGTTTGCATGTTGCTTTGCCACTCGATTTGCCACTCGATGTGCCGTTCACTTTAAGCATGCACATACCGGCCTCTATAGATTAAAGCAAAATAAAATCTCACAACTGAAACGTTTTCAATCATTTTGAAACAGACTGAAAGGGCCATCACGCACACATGCCGCACACACACACACACACACACGCGCACGCACGCACGCCCACACACGCACACACACACACACGTATAGCGCCTTGGATAAAGGCGCTATATAAATGCACGATTTACCAGTTACCATTTAGTAGCATTTACACACACACACACACACACACACACACACACACACACACACACACTCACACACACACATTTAAAATCTTAAAAGTATACGTGAAAATAGCCTATCTACGAGCTCTCAATTGAGATCTCATTGAGCAACATGCTTCCATAGAAGACATGCAAAGACATGGAAACTTCCATGGAATCCAAATTACTTGAAAATGAGGACCTCAACTGTCATCTGAGTTGAAATAAAAGGTCAATTGAAATGAAATTGTTGAAATTAAGTCGTAGCCACTGAGAACTTTAAGCTGTGTGGTCATCTGGCTTGCTCCTGTGAGCTGTGCGTGCCGGCAGTAAAGAAAAACTTTTTTGACTGACTATCGATCTATATGGATCTGGAGCGGGAAGTCTGGAGCACTCTGGTTAGAGTTGCCGGTTGGAAACCGGAAGGTTCCCAGTTCAATCCCGGTTCCCAGTTCAATCCCGGGCTCCCCCTGAGTGTCCTTGAGCAAGACTCTGAACCCCTAATTGCTCGCAATGAACAAGTTTGCATGGTTTCCTCTGCCATTGGTGTATGAATGTTAAGCACTATAATTGCATTGTATGTAGTCATATAGCACGTCATAGTACAGTACATATGTATAGCATAGTATAGTATATTATGTATAGTTTATATGTATAGTTTAATTATATAGATATTCCACTGTTACGTTCTTAGCTTACGCATGTTTCATGAGAAATGCCTTTTATGTGATGTACTGTACGTATTCCCATGCTTTTTTGTTCTTGCTTAATGTAAATCGCTCTGGATTAAGAGCGTCTGCTAAATGCTTAATTGTAAATTGTAATTGTAATGTGTGGGTGAATGTAATGCACAATCTATGTAAAGTGCCTTGGATAAAGGTGCTATATAAATGCACCATTTACAGAGAACAAGTCCCATAATATTGGCAGAGGAAACCATGCAAGGCACCAACCTGCTCTTCGGGAGCAATTAGGGATCCACTAACTCTGGGGTTAACTCAACCCCTGAGCCACCGCTGCCCCACGTGAGCGTGTAGATCGGCTATTTTCCACAACAAAATGTTACTCCTCGGCCTGAAAAGTTTGATAACCACTGATTCACAGAATTAAACCACAAAGCAACCCAAAAAAGGAGAGGTGGAGTTTGAGATTAGGAGAAAGTACAAGTAAAGATTAAGAAAACAGCACAATTCATTCTCTTAGGAAATACACACACAGTATATGAGTGTAATAGCTGCTTAATGAAAGATGTACTGTATTAGACGTTACCTTTAGCACAATCATCTGGGATGAAATCCAACAGCTCCCTTAAGACTTCCTTTATTGGCTTCACATTCTACAATAGAACACAAAACGGAACACGCACTTAAATGTACAGAAATGCAGTTTTGCACACACGTGACTCCATCATCGGTGCTACCCGTAGTAGCACTTACCGTAGAACTTGCCCTCGACCACCTTACAGGCGTATGCAAAGGCTAAACGTATGTAATTTAGATAGCATTTTATGTAGACAGCACTCTATAGTGTATACACATAGTTTCATTATAGATATTCGACTGTTAGGTGATGTTAGGTTCTTAGCTTACGTATGATTCTTGATAACCATTTGTTATGCATTATCATGTGTTGTTCGTGCTTACTGTAAATCGCTCTGGATTAAGAGCGTCTGCTAAATGCCCAAATTGTAAATTGTCACAGTACAGTCACAGGTGCCAGTCAGATAGGCTTAGTAATGGGGCAAGCCGGACCAACGCGACGTCGGAATAATTACGCTCGCTGACCCCACACTAACCTCGCCTCACCAGGCTTTCCACCACCTCGGAGGAAAGCCTGATCTCTGTATGATCCTGTCGGGAGCGGATGATATCGTTACGTCATGTTGTAGTGTTGTTTTGTAGTCGACAGGCAGGAACAACAGGCGGCGGCAAATTCCTTTTCCCTCTCAATAAAAGCTCTCGTAGCCTGTAGCTTTTATTGAGAAAAATCGGTTTGAGGGGAAAGGAAGTTGCCGCCTGTTGTTCCTGTGTTGGCAGAGCTGCCATTGCAGCAGTAGGTAGATGCCTGGAGCTAGTCGGGCTAAACACTCATAATGGAGGAACATAAATAAGTACTCAGGAGGCAGCAATACTTTCAGCTCATAACCATGAAAATACGAGTGTTTTATTAGTCATTATATACTCGTGAGTTGATAGGCATAGCCGGTACTTCCGGTATAGTCCTTCAGTATAAAAGCATTGCATAAATATATACATACAATACAGATCATCTCAACACCCTGCCTGTCGACTACAAAACAATACTACAACATGATGTAACGATATCATGATGTCATAGAGAGGGGACACAGACCTGTATGATGTCATAGAGAGGGGACACAGACCTGTATGAGGTCATAGAGAGGGGACACAGACCCATATGATGTCATAGAGAGGGGACACAGACCTGTATGATGTCATAGAGAGGGGACACAGACCTGTATGATGTCATATAGAGGGGACACAGACCCATATGATGTCATAGAGAGGGGACACAGACCCATATGAGGTCATAGAGAGGGGACACAGACCTGTATGATGTCATAGAGAGGGGACACAGACCTGTATGATGTCATAGAGAGGGGACACAGACCTGTATGATGTCATATAGAGGGGACACAGACCCATATGATGTCATAGAGAGGGGACACAGACCTGTATGATGTCATAGAGAGGGGACACAGACCTGTATGAGGTCATAGAGAGGGGACACAGACCTGTATGAGGTCATAGAGAGGGGACACAGACCTGTATGATGTCATAGAGAGGGGACACAGACCTGTATGAGGTCATAGAGAGGGGACACAGACCTGTATGAGGTCATAGAGAGGGGACACAGACCTGTATGATGTCACCGATGGTCTTCCTCTCTCGGAGATGCTGTGGTCCAGGAATCAACTCATTCAGGTCCTGTCTGGTCAGCGACCTGATGTCAGTGTCACTGACGAAACCTGCCTCTAGCACACACACGCACAGCCACGCAACACACACACACACACACACACACACACACACACACACACACACACACACACACAATAAAACAACCATTTATTCTGGGTGCCTGCCATGCAATGGCAGAAACACAGGTTGAAATCCGCAACCAATACTTAATTCTGGGTGCCTGCCATGCAATGGCAGAAACACAGGTTGAAATCCGCAACCAATACTTAATAATAACTAGAAACAAAATTTCAAGAAATTTTACTGGGTGCCTGAAGCTCGCCAAGTCTGTGCAGCATTTGAGCCACGGACCACCATTTGATGACATTTAGCCTCTCAGAGGGGTCCATTTGGTTACATGTGAGCCAGGAGGTCTCCCCATTGACTTCCAATGGGGTATTTTGTCTTAGTTTATTGCGCATTACGTTGCCACCAACATTCTAATGCTAACATGCTAACATGCTAACATTTTAATGCTAACATGCTAATGCTAACATGTTAATGCTAACATGATATCAAGCTAAAATGCTAACATGCGGCTAACATGCTAACATGCTAATGCTATCATGCTAACATGCTAATGTTATCATGCTAACATGCTAATGCTAACATGCTAATGCTATCATGCTAACATGCTAATGCTATCATGCAAACATGCTAATGCTATCATGCAAACATGCTAATGCTAACATGCTAATGCTATCATGCTAACATGTTAATGCTATCATGCTAACATTCTAATACTAACATGCTAACATGCTAATGCTATCATGCTAATGTTAACATGCTAATGCTATCATGCTAACATGCTAATGCTAACATGCTAATGCTAACATGCTAACATGCTAATGCTATCATGCTAACATGCTAATGCTATCATGCTAACATGCTAATGCTAACATGCTAATGTTATCATGCTAACATGCTAATGCTAACATGCTAACATTAACATGCTAATATGCTAACATGCTAATGCTAACATGTTAATGCTAACATGCTAACATGTTAACATGCTAATGCTAACATGCTAATACTATCATGCTAACATGTTAATGCTAACATGCTAACATGCTAATGCTAATATGCTAATGCTAACATGCTAATGCTAACATGCTACATGCTAACATGCTAATGCTAACATGCTAATGCTATCATGCTATCATGCTAATGCTAACATGCTAATGCTATCATGCTAATGCTATCATGCTAACATGCTAATGCTAAGATGTCTGAGCTGTAAGGGTCCATTTGGTTTCGTTCAGGGGGGCGGCCCGGTTCCGGCGAGCCGCCCTGCTTCTGAAACGGTCGAGAAATGACAGAGTTACGTGTTTCCCCGATTTTCTCCATTGACTTTCAATGTGTGTGTGCGTGCACATGTGTGCATGTGCGTTCGCGTGTGCGCGAGAGGTGGTCAACTTGGTCTAAGTGCATGGAGCAAGTTTCAAGACTGTAGCATGTTGCAAACAAAAGTTATAGCTGTGTAAAGGCCAGCCAATAGGAATACAGAGGGGCGGGGCTTAAGCAATTAAGCCATTACAGCTTGTTCCTCTTGATGGTCTATGTCCATGTACCAAAGTTTGAGGCTGTAGCATGTTGTAAACAATAGTTGGAGCTGTGTAAAGGCCAGCCAATAGGAAGACAGGGTTTGTGTGTGTGCGTGCGCGTGCGTGTGTGTGTGTGTGTGCGCTCAGGGGGGCAACCCGGTTCTGGCGAGCCACCCCGCGTCTGAAACGGTTGAGAAATGACAGAGTTACGTGTTTCCCCGATTTTCTCCATTGACTTTCAATGTGTGTGTGTGCGTGTGTGCGCGTGTTTGAGAGGTGGTCAACTTGACCTTGAATCATTAACAAAGTATCAATTTCACCTGGGCTAGGGCTAGTCTATGCGAATGCAAACACTATTGAAAGTTAAAACCACACTGACTCAGTGAGAGAACGTATGTCCGAACAAATTGCTCTATCGCAAAAAGTAAACGTCAAATGCGATTTTTGTTTTCGCCGTGAGTGACCCGAGACATTGAGGTACGCCGTGTGCGATCGTGGTATTGGTACGATAAAAAACGTGGTTATGAGAGCGAGTTAAGAAATTGTGTTTGTGATGAAAAAATTGCTGACTCATTCATGCATTTAACATGGAGTTGTATGACACATTATGATGGTACACCTGTTGCTTTCAGGGCTGTAGTTCACGTACCGTATGAATCTGGGCTGTGGTTGTGACATTGGGTGAAAGAGGACGAGTGTGGCTACAAAATTACCGAAACCCATGCGTGTAAAGTGAATATTTCGGCCGTGAGGACGATTTGTTCGGAGAATTTCGCTACAGTTTTCACATTGGCTTGTCCCTCTGACCCGCTCTCTCTCTGGCCGTGCGACACTGTTAGTCGAGATTTTTGCTCAGACCACACACACTTTGAACTGCGATAGCGGGCAAACCGTGCAACGTATTCGAATTCCGTCTGAACCACAACAAAGTCGATGGCCTCGTGTGCTGTTTGAGGTTTAAATCGTGTTTCTACGTAACAGTATGCCAGAGCAATGTGGCTCCAAAGTAACGTGTCGTTTTCTGTTTTTACCCGCGTTTCCCCATTGACTTTGCATGGGGCATTTTTCGCGTCGTTTATTGCGAATTACGTCAGCACGTTAACCCGAAACGGAAAGAAAAGCACAAGCACACCATTCCCGGCCGAGCCGCACGTTTCGATGTATATATTGTGGGGCTTTGGTAAACCGTGCGGCCGGCCATAGAGGTCAAAGTTTCGGAACATATATTACGATAATAACTAGAAAGCAGTTCCTGTAGAAACTGCGTGGGCTCGCGTAAAATGCTTTGTATAAAGTTATTGCCGTGTCAAGTTTGAAACTCGGGGACCGGAGTAATGGTGTTACCATTGGTGTTCTAAATCCATAATCAAAATTTCGGGACTGTAGCATATTGTAAAGAAAAGTAGAAAATGCATTAAAGCTGAAGTAAAAGTTAAAAAAAAGTATGAAAATGTGTAAAAACTATAGTTTAAGCAGAATAAAGTATGTGGAAGTTGTAGAAGTGTTTTTAAAGTTTTTCTTTAAATGTAAAAAAAAAAAAAAAAATCTAAAAAATTGAAGTTTTTTCTTTTTAAGTAAAAAAGAAAAAAAATATTTTTAAGTTTTCATTTTTTTTTTTTTTTCATTTTTTTTTTTTTTTTTTTTTTTTTGTAATTTTTTTGAAAATATTTTTTTATAAACGTGTGTGTGTGTGTGTGTGTGTGTGTGCGTGCGTGCGTGCGTGCGTGCACTTGCGAGAGCTGTGTAAAGGCCAGCCAATAGGAAGACAGGGTGTGTGTGTGCGTGTGTGCGTGCATGCGTGCGTGCGTGCTCTTGCGAGAGCTGTGTAAAGGCCATCCAATTGCACAAATAGCAGACCTACAAGCCCACAAGGTATCGCAGAGCAACTCATTGAGATCTTGTAACTTTAATTTCAGCCCTGTAATTAAGCTCTTATATGTCTCAGCTGTGGAAGTGTAAAAGACAAACAAGTGGCGCGCAACTTGAAGGTCTTGATCTTGAATGGTCTTGAATGGTCTTGTAAAAAAAAAAAAAATCTAAAAAATTGAAGTTTTTTCTTTTTAAGTAAAAAAGAAAAAAATATATTTTTAAGTTTTCATTTTTTTCATTTTTTTCATTTTTTTCATTTTTTTCCATTTTTTTAATTTCTTTTAAATTTTTTAATTTTTTTTAATTTTTTTAATTTTTTTTATTTTTCTGGGTGCCTGCCATGCAATGGCAGAAACCATTAACCGTTTCAAAAAATTGAAGTTTTTTCTTTTTAAGTAAAAAAGAAAACAAAATATTTTTAAGTTTTCATTTTTTTCATTTTTTTCATTTTTTTCATTTTTTTCATTTTTTTCATTTTTTTCATTTTTTTCATTTTTTTCCATTTTTTTAATTTCTTTTCAATTTTTTCATTTTATTTTATTTTTCTGGGTGCCTGCCATGCAATGGCAGAAACACAGGTTGAAATCCGCAACACATACTTAATCGCAATAATAATAATCAAGACACGAAACTTACCAAAGCCCCACAATATATACATCGAAACGTGCGGCTCGGCCGGGAATGGTGTGCTTGTGCTTTTCTTTCCGTTTCGGGTTACCGTGCCGACGTAATTCGCAATAAACGACGCGAAAAATGCCCCATGCAAAGTCAATGGGGAAACGCGGGTAAAAACAGAAAACGACACGTTACTTTGGAGCCACATTGCTCTGGCATACTGTTACGTAGAAACACGATTTAAACCTCAAACAGCACACGAGGCCATCGACTTTGTTGTGGTTCAGACGGAATTCGAATGCGTTGCACGGTTTGCCCGCTATCTCAGTTCAAAGTGTGTGTGGTCTGAGCAAAAATCTCGGTAGCACTTTACAATAATGACCCGTTATAAAGCATTTATAAACGTTTATAAGCAGTTTGTAGACTATTAACAAATCATTATTAACCTGTTTGTTGACATTCGTAAATGATTATTAAAACCGTTATAACTATGGTTACAAATCATTTATAAGGTATTAGTAAGTAGTAAACTATTCATTAATAAGCCATTTATATACATCTGTAAATGATTATTAAATCATTTGTAATGACCCCATGATAAAGCATTTATAAACGTTTATAAGCAGTTTGTAGACTATTAACAAATCATTAACAACCTGCTTGTTTACATTTGTAAATGATTACTAAAACCTTTATAACAAATTTACAAATAATTTATAAAGTATTAGTAAGTAGTAAAACTATTCATGAATAAGCCATGTATAATACATCTGTAAATGAGTATTAAATCATTTGTAACTGATGTTATATAATATATACAAGCTATTTGTATATTTGGGAAATGTGTTTGTTCATGTTTAACATATACTTTGTAAAACATTCCTAAAATATCTATAAATCCTTAGTACATGTTATTAAGTGGAGGAGGACAGTCATACTCGGATACGAGTGACCGCCGATGATGATGAAAGTGACGACAGTTCATCATTTACAACTGTCTGTTAATGTTTGTTCATGTTTAACATATGCTTTGTAAAACATTCCTAAAACATATATAAATCCTTAGTACATGTTATTAAGGTCCCTATAGTAAAGTGACGACAGTTCATAATTTACAACTGTCTGTTAATGTTTGTTCATGTTTAACATATGCTTTGTAAAACATTCCTAAAACATATATAAATCCTTAGTACATGTTATTAAGGTCCCTATAGTAAAGTGACGACAGTTCATCATTTACAACTGTCTGTTAATGTTTGTTCATGTTTAACATATGCTTTGTAAAACATTCCTAAAACGTATATAAATCCTTAGTACATGTTATTAAGGTCCCTATAGTAAAGTGACGACAGTTCATCATTTACAACTGTCTGTTAATGTTTGTTCATGTTTAACCCTACATAATTTTATGTTGAAGATGTTGTGTTGCATTGTGGGTAATCCTCAGTACAGAGGAACTCCATACTGAGGGTAAGATGGTCTCCTGTTTGCTCAGGCACAAACAAATTAATTACAAACATCTATGCTGCATATAAGTGGCCAGATATGCACTCATGTTTACATAGTGTTATTCAGTAACATTCGTTTTTGAGAATTCACTTACATGGAGTGTCAGTGAATTCTCATGTAACACAGGCTACACAGCACAGCTAACAGCTGTGCTAACAGCTAGCTAACATGCTAACCGTTTTTCAAACAATTAAATAAACAATGTCATATGATACCATGTCATACAAAAACGAATGTTACTGAATAACACTATGTAAACATGAGTGCATATCTGGCCACTTATATGAAGCTTAGATGTTTGTAATTAATTTGTTTGTGCCTGAGCAAACAGGAGACCATCTTACCCTCAGTATGGAGTTCCTCTGTACTGAGGATTACCCACAATGCAACACAACATCTTCAACATAAAATTATGTAGGGTTAAACATGAACAAACATTAACAGACAGTTGTAAATGATGAACTGTCGTCACTTTACTATAGGGACCTTAATAACATGTACTAAGGATTTATATATGTTTTAGGAATGTTTTACAAAGCATATGTTAAACATGAACAAACATTAACAGACAGTTGTAAATGATGAACTGTCGTCACTTTACTATAGGGACCTTAATAACATGTACTAAGGATTTATATATGTTTTAGGAATGTTTTACAAAGCATATGTTAAACATGAACAAACATTAACAGACAGTTGTAAATGATGAACTGTCGTCACTTTACTATAGGGACCTTAATAACATGTACTAAGGATTTATATACGTTTTAGGAATGTTTTACAAAGCATATGTTAAACATGAACAAACATTAACAGACAGTTGTAAATTATGAACTGTCGTCACTTTACTATATGGACCTTAATAACATGTACTAAGGATTTATATATGTTTTAGGAATGTTTTACAAAGCATATGTTAAAACATGAACAAACATTAACAGACAGTTGTAAATTATGAACTGTCGTCACTTTACTATAGGGACCTTAATAACATGTACTAAGGATTTATATATGTTTTAGGAATGTTTTACAAAGCATATGTTAAACATGAACAAACATTAACAGACAGTTGTAAATGATGAACTGTCGTCACTTTCATCATCATCGGCGGTCACTCGTATCCGAGTATGACTGTCCTCCTCCACTTAATAACATGTACTAAGGATTTATAGATATTTTAGGAATGTTTTACAAAGTATATGTTAAACATGAACAAACACATTTCCCAAATATACAAATAGCTTGTATATATTATATAACATCAGTTACAAATGATTTAATAATCATTTACAGATGTATTATACATGGCTTATTCATGAATAGTTTTACTACTTACTAATACTTTATAAATTATTTGTAAATTTGTTATAAAGGTTTTAGTAATCATTTACAAATGTAAACAAGCAGGTTGTTAATGATTTGTTAATAGTCTACAAACTGCTTATAAACGTTTATAAATGCTTTATCATGGGGTCATTACAAATGATTTAATAATCATTTACAGATGTATATAAATGGCTTATTAATGAATAGTTTACTACTTACTAATACCTTATAAATGATTTGTAACCATAGTTATAACGGTTTTAATAATCATTTACGAATGTCAACAAACAGGTTAATAATGATTTGTTAATAGTCTACAAACTGCTTATAAACGTTTATAAATGCTTTATAACGGGTCATTATTGTAAAGTGCTATACATACCTAGACAAAGTCATGCCTGTTGATAAGTCCTGCAGGAGACATTCCCATGCTGGATAAAGAAGTCACAGTGTGCTGTGCATTGGTCAATCTCTGCAACCCTGTGGTTCCATTTGACTAGGGCTGTAGGCCATATAGAACTAAACATTAAAAAACTTTCCAAATTGTCAGACACACAATCATAAGGTGTTTCTCTGTCAAAGCAAATTGAAAAACTGAACTCTGCAGAGCAAGCTGAACACACTAAATTATAAATAACATCACAGGTTTTGATTGATTGATTGATTTATTAAGAGTTTGCAGAATTACAGTACACTTCAAGTACAACTCAATACAAAAAATGTTAACTGTGAGTGGACGACACCATAAAGCATTACACTTGTTTACAATAGGGCCCACCATTTTCAATTCATCAAAACATTTGGAGACATACGATGCTAAACACTATATAGTCAAAACAGGAAATTATCACAGGAGGTAAAACAAAACATATACAGTGAGTGGGGAAAAGCTGTTTTATTTAATGAATGGCCATTTGTCGTCGTTTTAATATGTTTTTCAATATTTATAGTTGTTTATATTAGCATGTTGCTTTAAATTAAATTTTTCATATTAGGTTCATATTAAATTTGTCTTGATTCTAAGTATACCTATATGTTCACCTGTAAATAGTTTATTAAAGTTCCACATGGACATATGAACATACTTGAGGCTTTAATATGCATATTTGATTGACAAATTCAGAGTCAAGGGACAGTAGTAAAGCTTACACCTCATTGTTGAGTTTGTCCAAAGGAAGTTAAACAATTCAAGACTCTCATTGACCCAAAGTTCTACTGGATTACAGTGAAAGCCGTCAAGTTTACATCTGGATTCAACAGTGAAACAGAACATTTCAAAACGAAGCATTTTGGCTCTTAAACTAGGACAGCTTGAGTACACTTGCCAAACTTGTTGAGAGCAATGGAAGGATTGCAGGATGCAAAGATGTAGTTGAGAAAGGTATGAGCTTCCAAAAAGTCCATGAAACCCGCTGGAATGAGGCAATCTCTGCATCATCCTTGCGGAACATTGAAGAGGAGAAGTGGAACAAACCCACCATCTTGCCCTTCACACAGGATGTGCAAACACTGCATTCTTATCTGGATCTAAAGCAGCAGACGTACATCCAAAAGTTGACAGCTGTGTCCAGTGCTCTAAACTGGTCCAACCCTGCAAAAGTGTGTCTTGTTCAAGTCATTCTTTTCAACCGGAGAAGGGAAGGGGAGGTATCGAGTATGGCTTTAACTACATATTTGTCCAGAGACACCTCTGATCACCATGAAGATTTGGACTGGGCTCTCTCTGAAGTGAAGAAAAAACTGTGCCGACACTTCCAACGGATTGAGAGCAGGGGGAAAAGAGGAAAAAAGGTTCCCATCCTGCTAACTCCAAAAATGTCAAGGGCACTGGACCTTCTAGTGCAAAAGAGGGAAGAGTGTGGAGTCTTCGAAGATAACGAGTACATGTTTGCCAGGCAAACCATCTCAAACTCAGCGTTGCCGGACTACACTCATACATCCGGGACTCTGGTGATTTCCTCCAGAAACTCCAGGAGATCGGACCAGTAAGTGAGAATGACTTCCTAGTCATCTTCGATGTAGACAGTCTATATACAAATATCCCTCACCAAGGAGCCCTAGAGGCTATCAAATATTTCCTAGAACTACGACCAGAGATGGGAAAAGTACTGACATTCTGTACTCGAGTAGAAGTACAATTACTTGTGTAAAAAACTACTTTGGTAAAAGTACAAGTAGTCATTCAAATAATTACTTGAGTAAAAGTAAAAAAGTACAGGCTCTGAAATGTACTTTGAGTAAAAGTAAAAGTATTTTTACCGGATTTGCAAAGCCAACTGTAACCTCATATACGTCGAAGGCTATTAAACTAAAAAGATCCCCACCAAACACACTGATTTGGCTGGTTGTGGTTGATCGTCTGATTCGTCTGGCTCGTCCTGCGTCGAGCCTGCAGTGTTGACCGTTTCAATGTCACTTTCCTCCTCAGTGTTGCTATTTTTTCTGCCTGTTTCGGTTCCGCAAATACGTGTAAACTAGGCATGTGAATCTCGTCTCATCTCACGATTAGATACGCATCTCGATGCACTGCCAGTGATACGATACTTTAGCGATACATGGAATCTCCTGGTGATACGATTCACCCCTCTACCGATACGATGCGATTTGATGGCGATTCATCACAATATAAAGGATTTATATTAAAGCTCTATTAATTTCCCAAAACATGTAAAAATGCATTACATTTAAATTCGAAGCAATTTATTGTTTTACTGTTGGTTAGTATTATAGCTCTGCATCTCAAACAACCCAACTTATAGAATTCTGTAAGTAAACAAAGGGTCTGCTCTCTGCTGGTTATTGTGGAATTGTTAGATTACTAATAATCATAGGCTATAGTATAATTATTATATCTCAAAGGTCAATTAGAGGTTTTGAGTAGAGGGTTTAAGAGATTAAAATGTAATAGCCTATCGTTCATCAATTAATGTTACCCACATATACATAGAAAAGAAACAAATAAACAAAACAAAAATTACAGGTCACACTTGTAGTGCTGTCAAACAAGTCTATGTCTAGTTTAATCTGCAACACAGTTTTATAATATAATTGCCTATGTATAGTGGGGGTCCCTGCTTGATCTCTCACTCTCAGCTAAGTGGTCCTTGGCTTGACCTGAAAAACATTGAAGACCCTGGCCTGCATGCATTATTAACGTTTTAAATGCATAGCAGATGTACAAGCTCACAACGCGTCTCATCCACGCCCCGCTGTGAGCTTGTGGATCTGCAATTGTAGGCGTGCGACACCGTCTTGCTGCAGAATATAAATAAGGCTTCTATCCCAGAGAACAGCAGGGGAAATTTGTGAAACGGTTGTAAACGACTTTAAACGCAAGCAGTACACCCAGCTGTGGCGTTGTTGTTGTTTTACACGTGTGTGCAGACTGCAGAAGCTTTCTTTAATTACAAATTGATTATCGCGACGCAGATTTGCATAGGAGAATCAGCGAGAACAGCTGTGGATTGTGAATCAGCACGCAGCGCTACAGTGAAAAGTCAACTGATCGACGGACAAATTCGGACAGCTATTTTAAAAAGCTAAAGGTGTTGCTTCTCGTTTAATGCGTACCGTAACTCCAGAAAGACATCGGCCTGCTGTAGATTAGGCTACAGTAGGCTACCCACGTTGGGACTCTCCACAAATGCAGCACTGCACTATACTCTCCAACGTCCCGTCATGGAAATATTTCAGCACAGACAGCCCAAATCCTCGCATGTATGCGCTCATGCAAAACACTGTTTAAATGGCTTAAGCAAAAACTTGCAACATTGTTTTTAATTGCGCGATTTTATCTCCTACTAATTTCATATGACACAAAGACACATCGTTGATTTATTCCTTTACTTTTTTTATTTTTTAGATGCCTGTGACAGCCTCTCAGCTGGTCAAACAATGCTGCTCTGCTGTTCTACGACAGAAAAACAGGTGAGGACAAAGCGTACGACAGCCCCCGACCAGACGTGATTTTTGAACTTTGTCAATTTCAAGCTTTGGCGGAAATGGTAAATGCCGAAAAATGTAATAATTATAATATAATTATATAATAATAAAAAAATAATTTTGGCGTGCACCCATATGTTGGCGTACGCACGGTTGATAAATGAGGGCCTTTGTGTGCACGTCCCTGGGTTAGGGTTAGGGTCAACAGGGTGAGTGTGTGCACGGCCCTGGGCCTATTTGAGCTCAATCATGTCCACTACGAGGAGGTCAGACCAAAGTCTGACCTCCTCGTAGTCCTTCTGAGAGAGCTGAGAGATCCTGATGACTCTGATGTCGTCTGGTTTCTGGTCATAGTCTGACCACAGATACTCCGGAGACAGTACTTTGGTCGGCTTGTTGTACAGCAGGTACCTGATGGAGGGACAAACACACAGATAACGAACAACAAGTCAATGATGATGTAAAAAAGAGCCACTCAAACATAATGAGGATAATATAATTAGAAATGATGCTGTGAACAATAATTCCTTCAATTCAAGCAGCAAATTAAACTCTGGCTTCGTTGTAGTTTAGTACATGGTGTTAAACTTCAACTAAGCCAGAGTTTAATTTGCTGCTTTTGTGTTGTGTTTGCAAAGGAATTGGTGATGGTTTGGACTATATTTCATACATTATGGATACAAGTATTTCATGTCATTTACATTTAACCCTCTAACACCCAGCGTTTTTTTTTTTAGCAACAATTTTATTTTATTTAATTACTAAATTATTATTCTTTTTTTCTGTTCTTTTTTCACCTAAACGTCATCAGTGATGTTCATTTCAATGCCATTTCAATGCCATTGGTCATGATATTTGCATATAAATACCCCCCACAGAGGCTGAAATTCACACAAATTAAAAATGTCTGGACTCTGCGATTTTGAACATTTTTTTAACCTAAGACTTTTGACCTTTACCCTAATAAAAGTAGGTACAACTAGAAACAAAATTTCAATAAATTTTACTGGGTGCCTGAAGCTCGCCAAGTTATTGCACATTACGTTGCCACCAATATTCTAATGCTAACATGCTTAACAACCTAATACTAACATGCTAACATTTTAATGCTAACATGCTAATGCTATCATGCTAACATGCTAATGCTAACATGCTAATGCTATCATGCAAACATGCTAATGCTAACATGCTAATGCTATCATGCTAACATTATAATGCTAACATGCTAACATGCTAATGCTAACATGCTAATGCTATCATGCTAACATGCTAATGCTAACATGCTAATGCTAACATGCTAACATGCTAATGCTAACATGCTAATGCTAACATGCTAACATGCTAATGCTAACATGCTAATGCTATCATGCTAACATGCTAATGCTATCATGCAAACATGCTAATGCTAACATGCTAATGCTATCATGCTAACATGCTAATGCTATCATGCTAACATTCTAATGCTAACATGCTAACATGCTAATGCTAACATGCTAATGCTATCATGCTAACATGCTAATGCTAACATGCTAATGCTAACATGCTAATGCTATCATGCTAACATTCTAATGCTAACATGCTAATGCTAACATGCTAATGCTATCATGCTAACATGCTAATGCTAACATGCCAATGCTAACATGCTAATGCTAACATGCTAATGCTATCATGCTAACATGCTAATGCTAACATGCTAATGCTATCATGCTAACTTGCTAATGCTAAGATGTCTGAGCTGTAAGGGTCCATTTGGTTTCGTTCAGGGGGGCGGCCCGGTTCCGGCGAGCCGCCCTGCTTCTGAAACGGTCGAGAAATGACAGCTACGTGTTTCCCCAATTTTCTCCATTGACTTTCAATGTGTGTGTGTGCGTGCACATGTGTGCATGTGCGTGCATGTGCGTTCGTGTGTGCGCATGTTTGAGAGGTGGTCAACTTGATCTTGAATCATTAACAAAGTATCAATTTCACCTGGGCTAGGGCTAGTCTATGCGAATGCAAACACTATTGTAAGTTAAAACCACACTGACTCAGTGAGAGAACGTATGTCCGAACAAATTGCTCTATCGCAAAAAGTAAACGTCAAATGCGATTTTTGTTTTCGCCGTGAGTGACCCGAGACATTGAGGTACGCCGTGTGCGATCGTGGTATTGGTACGATAAAAAACGTGGTTATGAGAGCGAGTTAAGAAATTGTGTTTGTGATGAAAAATTTGCTGACTCATTCAGGCATTTAACATGGAGTTGTATGACACATTATGATGGTACACCTGTCGCTTTCAGGGCTGTACTTCACGTACCGTATGAATCTGGTCTGTGGTTGTGACATTGGGTGAAAGAGGACGAGTGTGGCTACAAAATTACCGAAACCCATGCGTGTAAAGTTAATATTTTGGCCGTGAGGACGATTTGTTCGGAGAATTTCGCTACAGTCTTCAGATTGGCTTCTCCCTCTGACCCACTCTCTCTCTGGCCGTGCGACACTGAGAGTCGAGATTTTTGCTCAGACCACACACACTTTGAACTGCGATAGCGGGCAAACCGTGCAACGTATTCGAATTCCGTCTGAACCACAACAAAGTCGATGGCCTCGTGTGCTGTTTGACGTTTAAATCGTGTTTCTACGTAACAGTATGCCAGAGCAATGTGGCTCCAAAGTAACGTGTCGTTTTCTGTTTTTACCCGCGTTTCCCCATTGACTTTGCATGGGACATTTTTCGCGTCGTTTATTGCGAATTACGTCGGCACGGTAACCCGAAACGGAAAGAAAAGCACAAGCACACCATTCCCGGCCGAGCCGCACGTTTCGATGTATATATTGTGGGGCTTTGGTAAACCGTGCGGCCGGCCATAGACGTCGAAGTTTCGTGTCTTGACGATTATAATTAAGTATTGGTTGCGGATTTCAACCTGTGTTTCTGCCATTGCATGGCAGGCACCCAGAATTCTGCCATTGCATGGCAGGCACCCAGAATAATCAAGACACGAAACTTTGACGTCTATGGCCGTCTATGGTCAGAGGGAGAAGCCAGTGTGAAGACTGTAGCGAAATTCTCCGAACAAATCGTCCTCACGGCCAAAATATTAACTTTACACGCATGGGTTTCGGTAATTTTGTAGCCACACTCGTCCTCTTTCACCCAATGTCACAAGCACAGCCCAGATTCATACGGTACGTGAACTACAGCCCTGAAAGCGACAGGTGTACCATCATAATGTGTCATACAACTCCATGTTAAATGCCGGAATGAGTCAGCAATTTTTTCATCACAAACACAATTTCTTAACTCGCTCTCATAACCACGTTTTTTATCGTACCAATACCACGATCGCACACGGCGTACCTCAATGTCTCGGGTCACTCACGGCGAAAACAAAAATCGCATTTGATGTTTACTTTTTGCGATAGAGCAATTTGTTCGGACATATGTTCTCTCACTGAGTCAGTGTGGTTTTAACTTTCAATAGTGTTTGCATTCGCATAGACTAGCCCTAGCCCAGGTGAAATTGATACTTTGTTAATGATCACCTCTCAAACACGCGCACACACGAACGCACATGCACGCACATGCACACATGTGCACGCACACACACACATTGAAAGTCAATGGAGAAAATCGGGGAAACACGTAACTCTGTCATTTCTCGACCGTTTCAGAAGCAGGGCGGCTCGCCGGAACCGGGCCGCCCCCCTGAACGAAACCAAATGGACCATTACTGCTCAGACATCTTAGCATTAGCATGTTAGCATGATAGCATTAGCATGTTAGCATTAGCATGTTAGCTTTAGCATGTTAGCATGTTAGCATATTAGCATGTTAGCATTAGCATGTTAGCTTTAGCATGTTAGCATGTTAGCATATTAGCATGTTAGCATTAGCATGTTAGCATTAGCATGTTAGCATGATAGCATTATCATGTTAGCATTAGCATGTTAGCATTAGCATGTTAACATGTTAGCGTGATAGCATTAGCATGTTAGCATTAGCATGTTAGCATTAGCATGTTAGCATGATAGCATGTTAGCATGATAGCATTAGCATGTTAGCATTAGCATGTTAGCATGTTAGCATGATAGCATTAGCATGATAGCATTAGCATGATAGCATTAGCATGTTAGCATGTTAGCATTAGAATCTTAGCATGATAGCATTAACATGTTAGCATGATAGCATTAGCATGTTAGCATTAACATGTTTGCATGATAGCATTAGCATGTTAGCATGATAGCATTAGCATGTTAGCATGTTAGCATTAGCATGTTAGCATGTTAACATTAACATGTTAGCATTAGCATGTTAGCATTAGCATGTTAGCATGTTAGCATGATAGCATTAGCATGTTAGCATTAGAATGTTAGCATGATAGCATCAACATGTTAGCATGATAGCATTAGCATGTTAGCATTAGCATGTTTGCATGATAGCATTAGCATGTTAGCATGTTAGCATTAGCATGTTAGCATTAGCATGTTAGCATGATAACATTAGCATGTTAGCATGATAGCATTAGCATGTTAGCATGTTAGCAGCATGTTAGCATTTTAGCTTGATATCATGTTAGCATTAACATGTTAGCATTAGCATGTTAGCATTAAATTGTTAGCATGTTAGCATGTTAGTATTAGCATGTTAGCATTAGAATGTTGGTGGCAACGCAATAAACTAAGACAAAATACCCCATTGGAAGTCAATGGGGAGACCTCCTGGCTCACATGTAACCAAATGGACCCTTCTGAGAGGCTAAATGTCATCAAATGGTGGTCCGTGGCTCAAATGCTGCACAGACTTGGCGAGCTACAGGCACCCAGTAAAATTTCTTGAAATGTTGTTTCTAGTTTATTATATTATTATATAATTATTATATAATTATTATAAATTTTTCATCAAACTTTATTTTTTTATTTTTTTTAACATATGTTTTAGTGTCAGTCCTAGTAGTACAAAGTAGTAGTACGGTTGAAATCTATTTTTTGCAAGTAGAAATTAATGCGGGTGTTAGAGGGTTAAAAAGGATTTAAAAGAGGCTATTTCATTACTTTAGTTGAGTTAAAATACGAGTTCATTATAATAAGTGCATGGTGATGTTAAAGTAAATTAATTGTAATGTGTTTACAGGAATTCTAATTTCTGAATGATGCTCAAAACCATTTAAAAGGGAATTGTACTGTTTTGTATATGCTATAGTTACATTTGGAGCTAATGTGAGCTACGGCAATTTTTATGTGTAATACTAACAGAGTATTTTGTTTTGTGTTCTTTATTTTCTTGTCAGTTCTTACGTTGGTTTATGGACTTAATAAATTCACTACCATCAGTTCAAGTCTTGACCTTCTTTCGGCGGGGACCGCTACAATAAGAACTTATGCCTCTTTGGGGGTGGCTAAAACTATACAGAATGTCTAAAAAGACAAATCATAAAACGCGCGGTATGCTTTGTGGCGAGCAGCACAACCACACGTTTCTCTCGGATTATGTAATACCTTTTGCGTCGCGCACGTTATGACGTCACGCTTCCTCTCTGGGTCGCGCAGGTAAAATCATACAAAACTCCTTTCAAAATAAAAGTATTTGGCTCAACACACAAAAATAACAGGAAAACGACTTCAAAAGGTATGTTTCACAATAAGATCATAATATCAATGTCTGTACACCCAAAAATAGAAAAGTTCAGCAAAAAACGTGTTTGGGTTCTTTACATGGTCCTTTAAGTGAAGGTGGGGGACCATGTGGCCCCCGGGCCGCCAGTTGCCCACCCCTGATCTAAGGAAAGCCCACAATGCAACAAAGCACAACACAAAGCACTAAATGAGAAAATGCATAGTTATTAGTTATCATGTTCTGTACTTTTTGAGATGGCTCTCCTCTTGCCGGATGGCCTCGATATCCTTCTTGGAATCTATCTCTGATTGTTCATGGCAGTACCTGAGAGAAATAACAATAACAATCTTTAATTATAGAGCACCTTTCAGACACAAGTGCAGTTCAAAGTGCTTTACATAAAAGTTAAAAATAAATCACATGAATGCAAAATAAATTGAACAAGGGTAAAAAAAATAAAAATATATAATAGCTTCAAATCTGGTCAGTAGAATTTGTTCAAATTGAAAGTGAATTTAAGATAAGGTTACAACAAGATCAGTTAAAAGCAAGGTCATAGAAATGGGGTCTGTCTGTCTGTCTGTCTGTCTGTCTAGACTAGCATTTGTATTGAATGACTGCAGGTTTGAGAGCCACTGTGGTTCTTGTTCCCAAGTAGGCCCGTGGCCCCGAAGGGCACAGCAGGTCTAGGTCTTCTTGTTCCCGGTGGCCAGAAGGGCACAGCCAGGTCTAGGTCTTCTTGTTCCCGGTGGCCAGAAGGGCACAGCCAGGTCTAGGTCTACAAATGGAACCGAAGCGTTGCATATTGTGGACATAAAAATAAAGCACTCTTGAAGGTCTCCCTCCTTCTCCTAAAGTTCTGCTGCTTCGTCGCCGACGCACCGCCCTGCGTCTATTAGTGAGTCTCTCCTCGATAATAAACTGGGGGTCCTTGAAACGAAACGGCTGGAGAATCACTAGAGCCTTAAAAATCTTCCCTTTATGGCACAGCTGCAGTGTAGTAGTAATCTATGGCTCTGCGTACCTGACCAGTCTCCAGGTATAGCCTCCCCATACAGCTGCAGTGTAGTAGTATGGGGCTCTGCGTATACCTGACCAGTCTGTACATGTCCCCCAGGTATCCCCCCACACAGCTGCAGTGTAGTAGTAATCTATGGGGCTCTGCCTACCTGACCAGTCTGTACATGTCCTCCAGGTACCCCCCCACACACAGCTGCAGTGTAGTAGTAATCTATGGCTCTGCCTACCTGACCAGTCTGTACATGTCCTCCAGATAGCCTCCCCACACAGCTGCAGTGTAGTAGTAATCTATGGGGCTCTGCCTACCTGACCAGTCTGTACATGTCCTCTAGGTATCCCCCCCACACAGCTGCAGTGTAGTAGTAATCTCCCTGACCAGCTGGGATGTAGGCCTGAGACTCCGGACGTCGCTCGTACGGAAACTTGTCCCGGTCTGTGTCCTAATATAGAGGAGAATATAAGAATCAGTGGTGGGAAAAGTATTCTGACCTGAGATCAGATTCTAACGCACAGAAGAATGGTGGTTCTTTAACGCATTTTGACCTGAGATCAGATTCTAAAAATGTCCCTAAATCCTGAAAAAATAGCAGACCTACAAGCTCGTAGCGCGCCTGTAGATCTGCTATTTTTCAATAACTAAATCACAACGTAATGCTAACACCAAAATGGGTTCCCGCCCAAAATGGGTTAAGTAAAAGTACCAATACTGCAATTTAGAACTACTTCGTTACAAGTAAAAGTATACGTAATTGAAAATGTACTTGAGTGAAAGTAGAAAAGTATCTGCATCAAAATGTACTTAAAGTACTACAAGTAAAAGTAATCATTGCGCAGAATGTGCCATTTCACAAGTTCAAAATGTGTACAAAATCTATTGAAAATAGCCGATCTACAATCTCACAATGCGTCGCAACAAATGGCCGAAATGTATAGGGTTGAAGTGGTTAATGTATGTTTTCTAATCAAAATCTTTAAAGTAACTAGTAACTAAAGGTTTCAAATAATTGTAGTGGAGGAAAAGTACACATTGTGGCTCTGAGATGTAGTAGAAGTAAAAGTACTGGAAATTGAAAATACTCAAGTAAAATACAAATACCTCAACATTGTATTTAAGTACAGTACTTAAATACAAGTACTTAGTTACTTTCCACCACTGTGTATTTCTATGCGGAAAGTATATACTACTACTACTATAGAGCGTCGCAGTCCCGCCCCCTGTCATGACGACGCCAGGCCCAGTCACGCCCCCTTTCATGACGACGCCAGGCCCAGGAAATGATTCCCAATGCATTTTTCCTCATAGACATTTCAAAAAGTATTTATCTAAAGACGGTTATGCCGCGGACAAAGCCAACTCGAGTTGTGACAAATCATGGCAATAAACACAATATTTTGGACCAAAACTAAATAATTACAAAAGAATGGTGTTTGTTGTCATGGTTTTTCACGACAAGAGTTGGCTTTGTACGCCGCTTAAAAGGTCTTTAAATAAATACTCTTTGAAAAGTCTATGAGGAAAATGAACGGAGAATCATTTCCTGGGCCCTGGTGGTAGGGGGTGGCGGGACTGCGACGCTCTATAAGCCTATACTACTAATAACAGTAAAGACCTTGTAGAAGCTGCGGTGAAGCACTGCAGACAGCCGACTCAGGGACTCTGCTCCGAAACGGCCGTAGAAGACACGATGTCCATCATGAACAGGTAGTCTGCTTCACCACGGATCTGTATAGGGAGACAGAAACCAGATCCATCATGAACAGGTAGTCTGCTTCACCGCGGATCTGTATTGGGAGACAGAAACCAGATCCATCATGAACAGGTAGTCTGCTTCACCACGGATCTGTAGGGAGACAGAAACCAGATCCATCATGAACAGGTAGTCTGCTTCACCACGGATCTGTAGGGAGACAGAAACCAGATCCATCATGAACAGGTAGTCTGCTTCACCGCGGATCTGTATAGGGAGACAGAAACCAGATCCATCATGAACAGGTAGTCTGCTTCACCACGGATCTGTAGGGATACAGAAACCAGATCCATCATGAACAGGTAGTCTGCTTCAGTAAAAACTTTTAGTAAAAACAGAGGGCTCAGTGATGTCATGTTGTAGTTTATAGTAAAAAGCAGAGGGCTCAGTGATGTCATGTTGTAGTTTTAGTAAAAACAGAGGGCTCAGTGATGTCATGTTGTAGTTTTAGTAAAAACAGAGGGCTCAGTGATGTCATGTTGTAGTTTATAGTAAAAAACAGAGGGCTCAGTGATGTCATGTTGTAGTTTTAGTGAACAGAGGGCTCAGTGATGTCATGTTGTAATTTTATAGTAAAAACAGAGGGCTCAGTGATGTCATGTTGTAGTTTTAGTAAAAAACAGAGGGCTCAGTGATGTCATGTTGTAGTTTTAGTAAAAACAGAGGGCTCAGTGATGTCATGTTGTAATTTTATAGTAAAAACAGAGGGCTCAGTGATGTCATGTTGTAGTTTTAGTAAAAATAGAGGGCTCAGTGATGTCATGTTGTAGTTTTAGTAAAAACAGAGGGCTCAGTGATGTCATGCTGTAGTTTTAGTAAAAACAGAGGGCTCAGTGACGCCTTGTTGTATACTTTTAGTAAAAACAGAGAGATGTGTTGTGTGAGCGATGACCACCAGTGATGTCATGTTGTAGTTTTAGTAAAAACAGAGGGCTAAGTGATGCCATGTTGTAGTTTTAGTAAAAACAGAGGGCTCAGTGATGTCATGTTGTAGTTTTAGTAAAAACAGAGGGCTCAGTGATGTCATGTTGTAGTTTTAGATGTGTTGCGTGAGCGGTGACCACCGCGGCTCAGTGACGCCATGTTGTAGTTTTTGGTGGTCACCTTCATCGAAACCTGGACTAATGAATAGGCCTTTAGTGCTTCCACGAGTGCTTACATGAGCAAAGGGCCGTTTCGGTGCAGAGGTGTGCGCATGCCATATGGATATTTTAGAGATTTCTGACAGTGTTAATTGAGGTCAGGTGGAGATCAAGATCTACCAGGTCTGCCATACTAAAACTGGTTTTACTGGTTTGGCTTCGCTGCGATAGTGGGTGACATCTTGATGAGACATCTATCATGATGAGGAAGTCTTAGATGTTGCTGTCACACATGACATGAATGGAAAAAGAAAGATACTGTAAGCAGCCCTCATCATGTTCTTTCAAGTAGGGGAGAGCCGCCAAGGATGTAACATTTTGCACGTTTCATTTTTTTACTCAGAGATCCGTTTATCTACACATGTAATATTTTCAGGCAACGGACCTACACATGTCTGCTACCATAAACCACTTCAAGTTTTTTTTGATAAAACAGATCGGGAGTTATTAAACCGAACGTGGACGCTGTTTCAGTGTTACATTTGCTGCGCATATCGGATTAATTGTAACGGCATGCATGATAAATGTAACAACGCTAAAAAACACCATTAAACATATCGTTTTTCAGCTTAAAGCAATTATATTTCATTAAAGCAACTCCTTAGCATTGTTTTCATACCATGGATGTGATAAGGAAATGTATCAAACACACACACCCACACACACACACACACACACACACACACACACACACACACACACACACACACACACACACACACACACACACACACACACACAGACTTGTATCTCTCTCTCTCTCTCTCTCTCTCTCTCTCTCTCTCTCTCTACATGTGTTCTTACCTCTCTAGCATTAGTAGCTCTCCAATTTCCCAGCTTGTTTTTTCGTTATATCCACATGGAGTGTAGTAGATCCTAAACGGAAACAACAAGACCACAATAGGCTAACTTATTTTTTGGTGCTATGATGCTAATCCCCTTTGGACTGTCTGTTTGTTTGACTGCATATACTAGTTTTTTACATATCCATGTCTAATAAACGAATCAATCAATCAAACGTCCACAACATGCTCATTGCAAAGCCTTCATGGTAAACGGTAACAAATACAATGATATAACATGGTCTTCAAACTGTTTTTGATAGGGGGCGGGGACATTCGAGCATGGGGCTAAATATGTATTTTTTTATTTATTATTTACTATAGCCCTAATAATAATAATAGCTAAATATGTATTTATTTATTATTTACTATAGTCCTAATAAAACCCAGGAAATTACATCTGGAATTAGTAAATAATTAAAAAATAAATCGCTATAAAATGTTGTAAAAAAATACATATTTAGCCCCATGCTCGAATGCCCCTGTCAAAAACAGCAAAAATCCTCATCTTTTACTTCCTCTAATAACAACCTAAAACATGAACCTTGGTTGAAAAAAAAACTAAAGTTGTCCTTTCATTTACTATTTCTTTGTGGTTTATTTTGAGTTGCTGTGTTTTGTTGCATATTGTTGCCACCACCCTGTGGGCCTGCAGCCCAGCTCCCCTCATTCCCCCGGTAGTGGCTTGTAGTGGTGTGATATCCCTATAGCTACATATATGCACTTTATAGTCACCCGCACTTTAAAGGGATAGTTCAGATTTTTTTTTAACTTAAGCTGTATGAAATACTTGCCATTAATATAGTGGTTGCAACTGTATTAATAGATTGCCAGAGTCCCGTGGTGGGAGTTCTGCTCTGGTTTTGGTGAAATATCAAGTAGTTCCGGTCATTCTGTGGGGGGCACTGGGGGCCACGCAGTAAAGGTCAATTAATCCACAAAACTAACGTTATTTGTATTGTTGATCTATTTCTAAAATATTATATTATATTTTGTGTCCATATCACTACGCCCAAAAGGCTACGTTCAAAGTTGAACGAAAGTCGCGCTAATATTTTAGAAATAGGTCAACAATACAAATTACGTTCGTTTTGTGGATTGATTTACTTTTACTGCGTGGCCCCAGTGCCCCCCACAAAATGACCGGAACTACTTAATATTGACCAAAACCAGAGCAGAACTCCCACCACGGGACTCGGGCAATCAATTAATACAGTTGCAACCACTATATTAATGGCAAGTATTTCATACAACTTAAGTTAAAAAAATCTGAACTATCCCTTTAAACCTATTGGATGCTTTCTATTTATTGTTGAACAGTCTATTGATTATTGAAATGTCTTAATTTGCCCGGCTAAAGTCCAAAGGAGACCAGGCTTTCGCTCCCTAGCGCCAAAACTCTGGAACACACTGCCCTTACAGATCAAGCGCGCTGAATCAGTGTCCTCTTTTAAATCCCTTTTAAAAACACACTTTTATAGATTATAGCCTTCCCTGCCAATCTAATATTTTAGTATACATATTGTCCTGCTTTTGTTTTCTATTGAAATGTCTTTGCTGTATATTTTTCTGTTTGTTGTTTTCTGTAAAGCACTTTGTAATGCAAATTTGAAAGGTGCTATATAAATATTTTTTTATTATTATTGTATTATTATTATTGCTTGAATTGATTAATTATATAATGCTGACCAGTTCATTTAAATAAAGACTTTGGTATATTGGTTACACATGCACGTTTCTGCCTGTCTTGCCTATATTTTATACTGAATCTGTGTTGGAGAGTCATGCTGGGTGTCCTCCAGTATTGTATCTTAGTAAATATCTCCTGGTGTCACGTCCTGTCCTAGGACGTACCACGCCTGGACCGCCGTCCCTACCTTTGCCCCTCTGTTGCCTCCCTTCCCCTGGCTGATTGTGACACTGTGTCCACCTGCGCTTCTAAGCTGAAGAGACTTTGGTTAATGAGCATGGAGGTATATTAGGGACTCTGTGTTATCGATTAGGTTGCTCAATTATAACACTGTGTTTCCCAAGAGTGGGACTTTATGTTATGTATGCCTGACACCTGGGGCGTAATTCCCCAGGTGGCGTATAGGCTATACCTTAATCAACACCACCCTACCACACAGGGACACTTGAGGGTGTTTTTATAGGGGGTCCCCAGCAAAATGAGGGTGAATTTAACGTATTTGATTTATTTACGTTAAAACTCTGAATCTGCAAAACCATTGCGAGCAGTTCACAGAAAACAAGAGAAAACGTTCAGGAAGAATGTTGGACACTGCTGCGTACATCATTCATAAAACCATAGAAAGCTAATCTAATCTTACCGTAGGCCTTCTGGTAAGTAGAAATAGATCCCCCTATACCTAAAGACAATACAGGACAAGAGGTTAAAGAGAAATAAAACATTGTGTAGGAGGCGGAGCCAACATGTTATAGTGGTCGGGCTTTAGATTGACAGCACTGGCTGTGACATTTAGAGCAGGGGCCTGTCTAAGGTACACACACAAAGACGCACTCACGAACGCACGCACGCGCACACACACACACACACACACACACACACACACACACACACACACACACACACACACACACACACACACACACACATACACACACACACACACACACACACACACACACACACACTCACTCACTCACTCACTCACTCACTCACTCTCTCATAAGCAGGCAAAAGGCACAGCACTACCCCTCTCTCTGTTTCTGGCGCCCCCTACTGGTATTAATAAGTCACATACTCGTGCTCATGAGACATACATAGGTGTACACGGACATTGCTGGTTGTAGGAGTGGTTGCACCACTCAAAAAGTGTGGGCACCCCCTGGACCTGATGAAGATCTAACAGATCGAAACGTTGTCAGTATTTAAATAAAGAACGTCTTGCTAGTACCTTTGGTGTGCGGGCTCCATCCAATTCACCCCTGGTCTAGAACATGCTTTATTTATTATTGTGAAAGATATCCCCCAAATGTAAATTATGTATTTATTATTAATATTTTAATAATTATTATAAATGTGCATAACATAACATTTCATTTTTTTATTTTATTTTATTTTTTTACATAGTTTCCTCTACAAAGTCCTAGTAGTACAAATAGTCGTAAGGTTGAAATGTATTTTTTTGCAGGTAGAACAAAGGTAATGGCTGCATACGGGTCTTGCAGGGTTAAGTATAATGTCTTGCAGAAAACGTCAAGTTGAGAAAACAGGCTTGGAAGGTTCTCTAATGTGGTCTCTAACATTACACCTAGCTACATGTTTAAGCATTTATTTCATATTTACATGTCTTCTGTGGACTCTAACATTACACCTAGCTACGTGTTTAAGCATTTATTTCATATTTACATGTCTTCTGTGGACTCTAACATTACACCTATAGCTACATGTTTAAGCATTTATTTCATATTTACATGTCTTCTGTGGACTCTAACATTACACCTATAGATACATGTTTAAGCATTTATTTCATATTTACATGTCTTCTGTGGTCTCTAACATTACAACTATAGCTTAAGGTTGTGCGATATTTCGGTTTTGCGGTTTAATGATTTCATTAAGGTTTTATCCGTCAAAACCGAGAAACCGCATGTCACATGACATGTACGTTGCGTCATGTGAACGTGTCAATCACGTGATTACTGGCCCAGGCCGTAGCGTAACGGTCTGGGCACCGGACTGGTGATCCAGTCGCGGTGTGCCGCGGGTTCGACTCCCGGACCCGACACAGCCTTTACCGCATGTCATCCCCCCATCTCTCTCCCGTTTCCTGTCAGCCTACTATCTGTCCCTTAAAAAATCAATAAAAGGCGTAAGCCGCAAAAAAAAATATCTTTAAAATCACGTGATTACTGTTTACGGGAGAGCCTCTATGACGCTGCAGAAAGCGCCCGCATGTGAAGAGAACACGCGCAAAGAGAATACACTGAAGAGAATACACTGAAATGAATGCAAGAAAATGGCGACAGGCCAAATAGCAGCCGGAGACCTGGTCTCTAAACTAAACGCAACAGCAACAGTTTGGCTTTGTGCCCAACACGGATAGAGACCCAGATGACCTGAACAGGCCAGTATGCAAGGTCTGCTTGAACAGAGTTCAACACGTCGGCAACACATCCAACTTAAAAGCGCATCTAAAAAGTAAACACCCAATGGCCTACAAGAGGCTGAATATCACGGCAACCAACGTGGGCAAAACACCGACTGCAGCTGTTGGACAGACGGGAATCTCAGCTGCTTTTGCCAAACACACGCCATACAGCCGAGACAGTAGAAGGTGGAAGACATGCACCGCAGCTGTAACCAACTACTTGGCGAAGGGAATGGTGTCTTTCAACACAGTAGACAAAAAAGAGTTCCGAAACATGGTGGGCAAACTGGATCCACGTTACGAGTTGCCTGATAGAAGTTATTTCTCAAAGATGGCTGTACCTGCCCTATACAATAAAGAGAGAGAGGACCTGCAGAAGCTCGTGTCGGGATCAGAGTTCTTTTCACTGACGACTGACATGTGGTCAGCCCGTAACATGGTAGCCTGGTTAATAAACCAGACCGAATCAGCCGTTGGCAACAAAAAAAATACAGTATTTTATTTTTATGTCATGTCTAAATGGGTTAAAACCTCCAAGGCATTGCATGAAATGGTTTACAATGGTCTCACCATAAAGCAAAGGTCATTCATGGTATAACCTGCAGATCATGTGCAGTTCAATAAATTAACCCATTTTGGACTGAGGTCAATGGGAAAAAAAGGCTTCTAAATACTAACAATTTTCTGAAAAACCCATGTTTCTGTGTCAGTGGTACTCAACCTTTTTCATGTCAAGGACCCCCAGGATTATCTCTATTGGGCCACGGACCCCATCTCAAAATATGTAGTTCCCCAGAAGCCAATATTTTAGTTTAAAAGGTTTGCTCTGAAACATATATTCAAAGATTTGCGGCACATTTTCACGACTTTTCAAAAAATAGCAGACCTACAAGCTCGTAGCGCGCCACTCGGTGGCGCACTACGAGCTTGTAGGTTTGCTATTTTTCAATAGCTAAAGTATAGAACAGAATGCTTAAAACACCAAAAGTCGTTCCCGCCCAAAATGAAATGTAGTCCCTGAGGAAATTAGATAAGCTAAACGGTAGGCCTACAGTATTATACCATATGGGTGGTATTATAGTCCAGGGGTAGGCAACCTTAGGCATGGGTGCCTACATTGGCACAGGGGAGGGTGGTCACTGGCACAAGTGTGAGAGAGAGAGAGCTTATTTCTTTTCAAATTAAATATTAGTCAGTTAAACTGCATCTATGTACAAATTACGTCCTGCACATACTTCTCCATTCAGACTCCTCACTCTGGCTGGGGAGAGACTGAGTTTGGGAGATATATGGATTATTATTATTAATAATAATTATTATTATTAATTCTGGGTGCCTGCCATGCAATGGCAGAAACACAGGTTGAAATCCGCAACACATACTTAATCGCAATAATAATCAAGACACGAAACTTTGACGTCTATGGCCGGCCGCACGGTTTACCAAAGCCCCACAATATATACATCGAAACGTGCGGCTCGGCCGGGAATGGTGTGCTTGTGCTTTTCTTTTCGTTTCGGGTTACCGTGCCGACGTAATTCGCAATAAACGACGCGAAAAATGCCCCATGCAAAGTCAATGGGGAAACGCGGGTAAAAACAGAAAACGACACGTTACTTTGGAGCCACATTGCTCTGGCATACTGTTACGTAGAAACACGATTTAAACCTCAAACAGCACACGAGGCCATCGACTTTGTTGTGGTTCAGACGGAATTCGAATACGTTGCACGGTTTGCCCGCTATCGCAGTTCAAAGTGTGTGTGGTCTGAGCAAAAATCTCGACTCACAGTGTCGCACGGCCAGAGAGAGAGCGGGTCAGAGGGAGAAGCCAATGTGAAAACTGTAGCGAAATTCTCCGAACAAATCGTCCTCACGGCCAGAATATTCACTTTACACGCATGGGTTTCGGTAATTTTGTAGCCACACTCGTCCTCTTTCACCCAATGTCACAACCACAGCCCAGATTCATACGGTACGTGAACTACAGCCCTGAAAGCGACAGGTGTACCATCATAATGTGTCATAGAACTTCATGTTAACTGCTTGAATGAGTCAGCAATTTTTTCATCACAAACACAATTTCTTAACTCGCTCTTATAACCACGTTTTTTATCGTACCAATACCACGATCGCACACGGCATACCTTAATGTCTCGGGTCACTCACGGCGAAAACAAAAATTGCATTCGACTTTTACTTTTTGCGCTAGAGCAATTTGTTCGGACCGTATGTCTGAACAAATTCTCTCATTGAGTCAGTGTGTTTTTTACTTTCAATAGTGGGTGCATTTGCATAGCGTAGCCCAGCTGAAAATGATACATTGTTAATGATTCAAGGTGAAGTTGACCACCTCTCACACACGCACGCACGCACGCCCACGCATGCACACGCACGCACATGCACACATGTGCACGCACACACACACATTGAAAGTCAATGGAGACAATTGGGGAAACGCGTAACTCTGTCATTTCTCAACCGTTTCAGACGCGGGGTGGCTCGCCAGAACCGGGCCGCCCCCCTGAGCGCACACACACGCACACACGCACGCACACACATAAACACACAAATCCTGTCTTCCTATTGGCTGGCCTTTACACAGCTCCAACTATTGTTTACAACATGCTACAGCCTCAAATTTTGGTACATGGACGTAGACCATCAAGAGGAACAAGCTGTAATGGCTTAATTGCTTAAGCCCCGCCCCTCTGTATTCCTATTGGCTGGCCTTTACACAGCTATAACTTTTGTTTGCAACATGCTACAGTCTTGAAACTTTCCATGCACTTAGACCAAGTTGACCACCTCTCACACAGGCGCACACACGAACGCACATGCACACATGTGCACGCACACACACACATTGAAAGTCAATGGAGAAAATCGGGGAAACACGTAACTCTGTCATTTCTCGACCGTTTCAGAAGCAGGGCGGCTCGCCGGAACCGGGCCGCCCCCCTGAACGAAACCAAATGGACCCTTACAGCTCAGACATCTTAGCATTAGCATGTTAGCATATTAGCATTAGCATGTTATTAGCATGTTAGCATGTTAGCATTAGCATGTTAGCATTAGCATGTTAGCATGTTAGCATGATAGCATTAGCATGTTAGCATGTTAGCATTAGCATGTTGGCATGATATCATTAGCATGTTAGCCTTAGCATGTTAGCATGATAGCATTAGCATGTTAGCGTTAGCATGATATCATGTTAGCATTAGCATGTTAGCATGTTAGCATTAGCATGTTAGCATGATAGCATTAGCATGTTAGCATTAGCATGTTAGCATGATAGCATTAGCATGTTAGCATGTTAGCATTAGCATGTTAGCATTAGCATGTTAGCATGTTAGCATGATAGCATTAGCATGTTAACATTAGCATGTTAGCATTAGCATGTTAGCATGTTAGCATGTTAGCATTAGAATGTTGGTGGCAACGTAATGCGCAATAAACTAAGACAAAATACCCCATTGAAAGTCAATGGGGAGACCTGGCTCACATGTAACCAAATGGACCCTTCTGAGAGGCTAAATGTCATCAAATGGTGGTCCGTGGCTCAAATGCTGCACAGACTTGGCGAGCTTCAGGCACCCAGTAAAATTTCTTGAAATTTTGTTTCTAGTAATTATTATTATTTCTCTCATGAGTCCAATGATCATTACATCCTGATGTGAAAGAACATATTACAAAAGACAACAATACGGCACAATAATGGTATAGCCTATATGCGTAAATGTTACATTTTGATGTGGTGTCATAATACGATTTTATGTAACTATCAAGAAACTATATAAGCAAAAAATCTAAACTTGGCACTTCATGTCAAAAGGGTTGCCGACCCCTGGTATAGGCCACCACCTGTTATAGGCTACCTGGTATAGGCCACCACCACATCAAAAATACATCAGCATATATAAATGACATCAACCGCCATGTCCCCTCCCACTCCCTCAGGTCAAGCACTGCCAACCAACTGCATGGAACCCCGCAAATCCAACAAACAGACATGGGGAGACAGGGCCTTCGCCGTGGCTGCCCCTTCTCTTTGGAACTCACTCCCAACTCACAAAACCCACCTTTTCAAACTGGCTTTCCCTTCATAACCCCCGCATGTGTGTGCGCGTGCGTGTGTGTGTGTGTGTGTGGCATGACATTATTCGGCACACATACCATCATTCCTCAAGTGTATTTTAGGTTTGCTTCACTCGTGTTTTCACTGCTTCACTTGTCTGCAAAATACAACTCGCAAAGATTTGCACTCCTTCACTTGTGTTTTATAGCGTTCGCAAACAACTTAATTATTTATTTATTATTTACACATTTGTCGTTCCTTTTTTTACAAGTGAAGCACCAATTTCACATTTGTGCAATAATGTCTCATTTGACCCTCGCCAACTTTGTATTTTACATTTTACAAATCAACTTTGTGACTTGTAAACGGCAAGAGAATTCACACATGTTTTCCGTGTTTCGCCTGTGTTTTCCAGATCCTGCAAAATAATTTGTGCATGTCACACACACACACACAAAGGATCTGTAAGCACGTCATCTTATTTACAGTCTTGCGGCTCTCTTTTCTACGCTTGTGGATGTTAACAATCGCTTTGTGACCACGTGACATTTGTGACGCATTTTTGTCCATTTTGAGGCTAGCGCCCACTATAGAATGACAGGCTCGCGTGTAGTCTGTGTCGCGTGTGTGTCTACGCTCCCCCCTCCGCTCCCCCCGCCCCCTCTAATGCTAACATGCTAACATGCTAATGCTATCATGCTAACATGCTAATGCTAACATGCTAATGCTATCATGCAAACATGCTAATGCTAACATGCTAATGCTATCATGCTAACATGCTCATGCTATCATGCTAACATTATAATGCTAACATGCTAACATGCTAATGCTATCATGCTAATACTATCATGCTAACATGCTAATGCTAACATGCTAACATGCTAATGCTAACATGCTAACATGCTAATGCTAGCATGCTAATGCTATCATGCTAATATACTAACATGCTAATGCTAACATGCTAACATGCTAATGCTAACATGCTAATGCTATCATGCTAACATGCTAATGCTAACATGCTAATGCTATCATGCTAACATGCTAATGTTAACATGCTAATGCTATCATGCTAACATGCTAATGCTAACATGCTAATGCTAACATGCTAATATGCTAACATGCTAATGCTATCATGCTAACATGCTAATGCTAACATGCTAATGCTATCATGCAAACATGCTAATGCTAACATGCTAATGCTATCATGCTAACATGCTCATGCTATCATGCTAACATTATAATGCTAACATGCTAACATGCTAATGCTATCATGCTAATACTATCATGCTAACATGCTAATGCTAACATGCTAACATGCTAATGCTAACATGCTAACATGCTAATGCTAGCATGCTAATGCTATCATGCTAATATACTAACATGCTAATGCTAACATGCTAACATGCTAATGCTAACATGCTAATGCTATCATGCTAACATGCTAATGCTAACATGCTAATGCTATCATGCTAACATGCTAATGTTAACATGCTAATGCTATCATGCTAACATGCTAATGCTAACATGCTAATGCTAACATGCTAATATGCTAACATGCTAATGCTAACATGTTAACATGCTAATGCTAACATGCTAATGCTATCATGCTAACATGCTAATGCTAACATGCTATAATGCTAACATGCTAATGCTATCATGCTAACATGCTAATGCTAACATGCTAATGCTAACATGCTAATGCTAACATGCTAACATGCTAATGCTATCATGCTAACATGCTAATGCTATCATGCAAACATGCTAATGCTAAAATGCAGCAGCTCGCTTGGTCTTCAACCAGCCAAAATTCTCACATGTCTCCCCCCTGCTCCGCTCCCTCCACTGGCTCCCGGTCGCTGCCCGCACAGAATACAAAACTCTGATGCTGGCATTCAAAGCAACCAAAGGTATGGCTCCCCCATATCTTACAAGTATGATTGAACCCTACAAACCCTCCCGCGCACTCAGATCAGCCAACGCAGGGAAGCTGGAAGTACCCTCACTAAAAACGCCGGGACAACGCTCCACACGTCCCAAACTCTTCTCCCTTCTGGCTCCAAAACTGTGGAATGCACTTCCCATTGCAGTCAGAACTGCAGCATCACTCCCAATCTTCCGCCGTAGCCTGAAAACCCACCTTTTCAGACTCCATCATGGCCCTTAGCACTTACCCTAAACCCTTAGATAGCATTTCTGTTGGATTATATAGCATTTGATACAGACTTATAGCATGTTATGTAGACAGCACTGTAATTGTATTGTATGTAGTCATAGCACGCCATAGTACACATATATAGCATAGTAGTAAAGATGTATAGTTTATATGTATAGTGTATGTATAGTTTCACTATATAAATATTCCACTGTTACTTTCTTAGCTTACGCATGTTTCATGATAAATGCTTTTTATGTGATGTATTCCCATGCTTTGTTCTTGCTTAAATGTAAGTCGCTCTGGATTAAGAGCGTCTGCTAAATGCCTAAATTGTAAATTGTAAATTGTATGCTAATGCTATCATGCTAACATGTTAATGCTATCATGCTAACATTCTAATGCTAACATGCTAATGCTAACATGCTAATGCTATCATGCTAACATGTTAATGCTAACATGCTAATGCTAACATGCTAATATGCTAACATGCTAATGCTAACATGCTAATGCTAACATGCTAACATGCTAATGCTAACATGCTAATGCTATCATGCTAACATGCTAATGCTAACATGCTAACATGCTAAATAATGCTAACATGCTAATGCTAAGATGTCTGAGCTGTAAGGGTCCATTTGGTTTCGTTCAGGGGGGCGGCCCGGTTCCGGCGAGCCGCCCTGCTTCTGAAACGGTCGAGAAATGACAGAGTTACGTGTTTCCCCGATTTTCTCCATTGACTTTCAATGTGTGTGTGTGCGTGCACATGTGTGCATGTGCGTGCATGTGCGTTCGTGTGTGCGCGTGTTTGAGAGGTGGTCAACTTGACCTTGAATCATTAACAAAGTATCAATTTCACCTGGGCTAGGGCTAGTCTATGCGAATGCAAACACTATTGAAAGTTAAAACCACACTGATTCAGTGAGAGAACGTATGTCCGAACAAATTGCTCTATCGCAAAAAGTAAACGTCAAATGCGATTTTTGTTTTCGCCGTGAGTGACCCGAGACATTGAGGTACGCCGTGTGCGATCGTGGTATTGGTACGATAAAAAACGTGGTTATGAGAGCGAGTTAAGAAATTGTGTTTGTGATGAAAAAACTGCTGACTCATTCATGCATTTAACATGGAGTTGTATGACACATTATGATGGTACACCTGTCGCTTTCAGGGCTGTAGTTCACGTACCGTATGAATCTGGGCTGTGGTTGTGACATTGGGTGAAAGAGGACGAGTGTGGCTACAAAATTACCGAAACCCATGCGTGTAAAGTTAATATTTTGGCCGTGAGGACGATTTGTTCGGATAATTTCGCTACAGTCTTCACAATGTCTTGTCCCTCTGACCCGCTCTCTCTCTGGCCGTGCGACACTGCGAGTCGAGATTTTTGCTCAGACCACACACACTTTGAACTGCGACAGCGGGCAAACCGTGCAACGTATTCGAATTCCGTCTGTACCACAACAAAGTCGATGGCCTCGTGTGCTGTTTGAGGTTTAAATCGTGTTTCTACGTAACAGTATGCCAGAGCAATGTGGCTCCAAAGTAACGTGTTGTTTTCAGTTTTTACCCGCGTTTCCCCATTGACTTTGCATGGGGCATTTTTTGCGTCGTTTATTGCGAATTACGTCGGCACGGTAACCCGAAACGGAAAGAAAAGCACAAGCACACCATTCCCGGCCGAGCCGCACGTTTCGATGTATATATTGTGGGGCTTTGGTAAACCGTGCGGCCGGCCATAGACGTCAAAGTTTCGTGTCTTGACTACGATTATTAATTCTGGGTGCCTGCCATGCAATGGCAGAAACACAGGTTGAAATCCGCAACACATACTTAATCGCAGCAATAACTAGAAACAAAATTTCAAGAAATTTTACTGGGTGCCTGAAGCTTGCCAAGTCTGTGCAGCATTTGAGCCACGGACCACCATTTGATGACATTTAGCCTCTCAGAGGGGTCCATTTGGTTACATGTGAGCCAGGAGGTCTCCCCATTGACTTCCAATGGGGTATTTTGTCTTAGTTTATTGCGCATTACGTTGCCACCAACATTCTAATGCTAACATGCTAACATGCTAATACTAACATGCTAACATGCTAACATTTTAATGCTAACATGCTAATGCTAACATGTTAATGCTAACATGATATCAAGCTAAAATGCTAACATGCTGCTAACATGCTAACATGCTAATGCTATCATGCTAACATGCTAATGTTATCATGCTAACATGCTAACATGCTAATGATATCATGCTAACATGCTAATGCTATCATGCAAACATGCTAATGCTAACATGCTAATGCTATCATGCTAACATGTTAATGCTATCATGCTAACATTCTAATGCTAACATGCTAACATGCTAATGCTAACATGCTAATGCTAACATGCTAATGCTAACATGCTAATGCTATCATGCTAACATGCTAATGCTAACATGCTAATGTTAACTTGCTAACATGCTAATGCTATCATGCTAACATGCTAATGCTATCATGATAACATGCTAACATGCTAATGCTATCATGCTAACATGCTAACGTTAACATGCTAATATGCTAACATGCTAATGCTAACATGTTAATGCTAACATGCTAACATGCTAATGCTAACATGCTAATACTATCATGCTAACATGTTAATGCTAACATGCTAACATGCTAATGCTAACATGCTAATACTAACATGCTAATGCTAACATGCTAATGCTAACATGCTACATGCTAACATGCTAATGCTAACATGCTAATGCTAACATGCTAATGCTAACATGCTAACATGCTAATGCTAACATGCTAACATGCTAATGCTAACATGCTAATGCTATCATGCTAACATGCTAATGCTAAGATGTCTGAGCTGTAAGGGTCCATTTGGTTTCGTTCAGGGGGGCGGCCCGGTTCCGGCGAGCCGCCCTGCTTCTGAAACGGTCGAGAAATGACAGAGTTACGTGTTTCCCCGATTTTCTCCATTGACTTTCAATGTGTGTGTGTGTGCGTGCACATGTGTGCATGTGCGTGCATGTGCGTTCGTGTGTGCGCGTGTTTGAGAGGTGGTCAACTTGACCTTGAATCATTAACAAAGTATCAATTTCACCTGGGCTAGGGCTAGTCTATGCGAATGCAAACACTATTGAAAGTTAAAACCACACTGATTCAGTGAGAGAACGTATGTCCGAACAAATTGCTCTATCGCAAAAAGTAAAGGTCAAATGCGATTTTTGTTTTCGCCGTGAGTGACCCGAGACATTGAGGTATGCCGTGTGCGATCGTGGTATTGGTACGATAAAAAACGTAGTTATGAGAGCGAGTTAAGAAATTGTGTTTGTGATGAAAAAACTGCTGACTCATTCATGCATTTAACATGGAGTTGTATGACACATTATGATGGTACACCTGTCGCTTTCAGGGCTGTAGTTCACGTACCGTATGAATCTGGGCTGTGGTTGTGACATTGGTTGAAAGAGGACGAGTGTGGCTACAAAATTACCGAAACCCATGCGTGTAAAGTTAATATTTTGGCCGTGAGGACGATTTGTTCGGAGAATTTCGCTACAGTCTTCACAATGTCTTGTCCCTCTGACCCGCTCTCTCTCTGGCCGTGCGACACTGCAAGTCGAGATTTTTGCTCAGACCACACACACTTTGAACTGCGACAGCGGGCAAACCGTGCAACGTATTCGAATTCCGTCTGAACCACGACAAAGTCGATGGCCTCGTGTGCTGTTTGAGGTTTAAATCGTGTTTCTACGTAACAATATGCCAGAGTAATGTGGCTCCAAAGTAACGTGTCGTTTTCTGTTTTTACCCGCGTTTCCCCATTGACTTTGCATGGGGCATTTTTCGCCTCGTTTATTGCGAATTACGTCGGCACGGTAACCCGAAACGGAAAGAAAAGCACAAGCACACCATTCCCGGCCGAGCCGCACGTTTCGATGTATATATTGTGGGGCTTTAGTAAACCGTGCGGCCGGCCATAGACGTCGAAGTTTCGTGTCTGACTAATAATTATTAAGTATTGGTTGCGGATTTCAACCTGTGTTTCTGCCATTGCATGGCAGGCACCCAGAACTAGAAACAAAATTTCAAGAAATTTTACTGGGTGCCTGAAGCTCGCCAAGTCTGTGCAGCATTTGAGCCACGGACCACCATTTGATGACATTTAGCCTCTCAGAAGGGTCCATTTGGTTACATGTGAGCCAGGTCTCCCCATTGACTTTCAATGAGGTATTTTGTCTTAGTTCATTGCGCATTACGTTGCCACCAACATTCTAATGCTAACATGCTAACATGCTAACATGCTAATGCTAACATGCTAATGCTAACATGCTAACATGCTAATGCTAACATGCTAACATGCTAACATGCTAACATGCTAATGCTAACATGCTAATGCTATCATGCTAACATGCTAATGTTAACATGATAACATGCTAATGCTAATATGCTAACATGCTAATATGCTAACATGCTAATGCTAACATGCTAATGCTATCATGCTAACATGCTAATGCTAACATGATAACATGCTAATGCTAACATGCTAATGCCAATATGCTAACATGCTAACATGCTAATGCTAACATGCTAACATGCTAATGCTAACATGCTAATGCTATCATGTTAACATGCTAATGCTAACATGCTAACATGCTAACATGCTAATGCTATCATGCTAATGCTAACATGCTAACATGCTAATGCTAACATGCTAACATGCTAACATGCTAATGCTAACATGCTAATGCTATCATGCTAACATGCTAATGTTAACATGATAACATGCTAATGCTAATATGCTAACATGCTAATATGCTAACATGCTAATGCTAACATGCTAATGCTATCATGCTAACATGCTAATGCTAACATGATAACATGCTAATGCTAACATGTTAATGCCAATATGCTAACATGCTAACATGCTAATGTTAACATGCTAACATGCTAACATGCTAATGCTAACATGCTAATGCTATCATGTTAACATGCTAATGCTAACATGCTAATGCTAACATGCTAATATGCTAACATGCTAATGCTAACATGCTAATGCTAACATTCTAATGCTAACATGCTAATGCTATCATGCTAACATGCTAATGCTAACATGCTAATGCTAACATGCTAATGCTATCATGCTAGCATGCTAATGCTAACATGTCTGAGCTGTAAGGGTCCATTTGGTTTCGTTCAGGGGGGCGGCCCGGTTCCGGCGAGCCGTCCTGCTTCTGAAACGGTCGAGAAATGACAGAGTTACGTGTTTCCCCGATTTTCTCCATTGACTTTCAATGTGTGTGTGTGCGTGCACATGTGTGCATGTGCGTGCATGTGCGTTCGTGTGTGCGCGTGTTTGAGAGGTGGTCAACTTGACCTTGAATCATTAACAAAGTATCAATTTCACCTGGGCTAGGGCTAGTCTATGCGAATGCAAACACTATTGAAAGTTAAAACCACACTGACTCAGTGAGAGAACGTATGTCCGAACAAATTGCTCTATCGCAAAAAGTAAACGTCAAATGCGATTTTTGTTTTCGCCGTGAGTGACCCGAGACATTGAGGTACGCCGTGTGCGATCGTGGTATTGGTACGATAAAAAACGTGGTTATGAGAGCGAGTTAAGAAATTGTGTTTGTGATGAAAAAATTGCTGACTCATTCATTCATTTAACATGGAGTTGTATGATACATTATGATGGTACACCTGTCGCTTTCAGGGCTGTAGTTCACGTACCGTATGAATCTGGGCTGTGGTTGTGACATTGGGTGAAAGAGGACGAGTGTGGCTACAAAATTACCGAAACCCATGCGTGTAAAGTTAATATTTTGGCCGTGAGGACGATTTGTTCGGAGAATTTCGCTACAGTCTTCACAATGTCTTGTCCCTCTGACCCGCTCTCTCTCTGGCCGTGCGACACTCTTAAGTCGAGATTTTTACTCAGACCACACACACTTTGAACTGCGATAGCGGGCAAACCGTGCAACGTATTCGAATTCCGTCTGAACCACAACAAAGTCGATTGCCTCGTGTGCTGTTTGACGTTTAAATCGTGTTTCTACGTAACAGTATGCCAGAGTAATGTGGCTCCAAAGTAACGTGTCGTTTTCTGTTTTTACCCGCGTTTCCCCATTGACTTTGCATGGGGCATTTTTCGCGTAGTTTATTGCGAATTACGTCGGCACGGTAACCCAAAACGGAAAGAAAAGCACAAGCACACCATTCCCGGCCGAGCCGCACGTTTCGATGTATATATTGTGGGGCTTTGGTAAACCGTGCGGCCGGCCATAGACGTCAAAGTTTCGTGTCTTGATTATTGCGATTAAGTATGTGTTGCGGATTTCAACCTGTGTTTCTGCCATTGCATGGCAGGCACCCAGAATAATCAAGACACGAAACTTTGACGTCTATGGCCGGCCGCACGGTTTACCAAAGCCCCACAATATATACATCGAAACGTGCGGCTCGGCCGGGAATGGTGTGCTTGTGCTTTTCTTTCCGTTTGGGGTTACCGTGCCGACGTAATTCGCAATAAACGACGCGAAAAATGCCCCATGCAAAGTCAATGGGGAAACGCGGGTAAAAACAGAAAACGACACGTTACTTTGGAGCCACATTGCTCTGGCATACTGTTACGTAGAAACACGATTTAAACCTCAAATAGCACACGAGGCCATCGACTTTGTTGTGGTTCAGACGTAATTCGAATACGTTGCACGGTTTGCCCGCTGTCGCAGTTCAAAGTGTGTGTGGTCTGAGCAAAAATCTCGACTCGCAGTGTCGCACGGCCAGAGAGAGAGCGGGTCAGAGGGAGAAGCCAGTGTGAAGACTGTAGCGAAATTCTCCGAACAAATCGTCCTCACGGCCAAAATATTAACTTTACACGCATGGGTTTCGGTAATTTTGTAGCCACACTCGTCCTCTTTCACCCAATGTCACAAGCACAGACCAGATTCATACGGTACGTGAACTACAGCCCTGAAAGCGACAGGTGTACCATCATAATGTGTCATACAACTCCATGTTAAATGCCGGAATGAGTCAGCAATTTTTTCATCACAAACACAATTTCTTAACTCGCTCTCATAACCACGTTTACCAATTACCAATACCACGATCGCACACGGCGTACCTCAATGTCTCGGGTCACTCACGGCGAAAACAAAAATCGCATTTGATGTTTACTTTTTGCGATGGAGCAATTTGTTCGGACATATGTTCTCTCACTGAGTCAGTGTGGTTTTAACTTTCAATAGTGTTTGCATTCGCATAGACTAGCCCTAGCCCAGGTGAAATTGATACTTTGTTAATGATTCAAGGTCAAGTTGACCACCTCTCAAACACGCGCACACACGAACGCACATGCACGCACATGCACACATGTGCACGCACACACACACATTGAAAGTCAATGGAGAAAATTGGGGAAACACGTAACTCTGTCATTTCTCGACCGTTTCAGAAGCAGGGCGGCTCGCCGGAACCGGGCCGCCCCCCTGAACGAAACCAAATGGACCCTTACAGCTCAGACATCTTAGCATTAGCATGTTAGCATGATAGCATTAGCATGTTAGCATTAGCATGTTAGCATGATAGCATTAGCATGTTAGCATTAGCATGTTAGCATGTTAGCATTAGCATGTTAGCTTTAGCATGTTAGCATGTTAGCATATTAGCATGTTAGCATTAGCATGTTAGCTTTAGCATGTTAGCATGTTAGCATATTAACATGTTAGCATTAGCATGTTAACATTAGCATGTTAGCATGATAGCATTAGCATGTTAGCATTAGCATGTTAGCATGTTAGCATGATAGCATTAGCATGTTAGCATTAGCATGTTAGCATGATAGCATGTTAGCATGATAGCATCAGCATGTTAGCATGTTAGCATTAGCATGTTAACATTAGTATGTTAGCATGTTAGCATGTTAGCATGTTAGCATTAGCATGTTAGCATGTTAGCATTAGCATGTTAGCATGTTAACATTAACATGTTAGCATTAGCATGTTAGCATTAGCATGTTAGCATGTTAGCATGATAGCATTAGCATGTTAGCTTTAGCATGATAGCATTAGCATGTTAGCATGTTAGCATGATAGCATTAGCATGATAGCATTAGCATGTTAGCATTAGAATGTTAGCATGATAGCATTAACATGTTAGCATGATAGCATTAGCATGTTAGCATTAGCATGTTTGCATGATAGCATTAGCATGTTAGCATGTTAGCATTAGCATGTTAGCATTAGCATGTTAGCATGATAACATTAGCATGATAGCATGATAGCATTAGCATGTTAACATGTTAGCAGCATGTTAGCATTTTAGCTTGATATCATGTTAGTATTAACATGTTAGCATTAGCATGTTAGCATTATAATGTTAGCATGTTAGCATGTTAGTATTAGCATGTTAGCATTAGAATGTTGGTGGCAACGCAATAAACTAAGACAAAATACCCCATTGGAAGTCAATGGGGAGACCTCCTGGCTCACATGTAACCAAATGGACCCTTCTGAGAGGCTAAATGTCATCAAATGGTGGTCCGTGGCTCAAATGCTGCACAGACTTGGCGAGCTTCAGGCACCCAGTAAAATTTCTTGAAATTTTGTTTCTAGTTTATGCTAGGTTTACTTGCAATTAATCAACACATGATTCAAAAAATAAATCATCATCATCATGTGTGGATTTTCTGGTGCCTTTTAAGGTTGGACATTTGAGAGAAGTGTTGTCCACACTGATCACATCCATAGGGTTTCTCTCCAGTGTGAATTATCTGGTGCTTCATTCAGGGGCGGCGCTGGTGGGGGTGGCGGGGCCGACAGGTGCGACGGGGGCAACATTGAATGAATGAATGAATGAATAGTTTATTTCGATCTTTCAGAGAGGGAGACATTACACAAAAACAGTTTACTTTTTATTTTGTGATCGAAAAGGCATAGGCAGAAGCTTAAAACTTATTAGTGCCTATCCTTATCTCAACGTATTCCAAAATACTGTTGAAGATATGCATAACAAACAACATATAAACAAAACAAACAAATGACATTTATAGAGGAATAGAAAATTAGACAAACCAAAAGCAAAAACAGAAAAAAAACAGACAACGAGAAAAAAACAAAAACAAGGAGGAAAAAAAGACAAAAAACCAAAAAAAAGACAAAGCTACAATGTTATACTAAGTCCAACACTATATGGCATAAACATAGCTCAGCTCCCCACTCATTCCAGGTTATATTTATGCAATAATTCCTGTTTGAGCCTCTTTTTAAATTGTTTTAGGTTGTTGCTTTGCTTTATTGGCTCAGACAATCTGTTCCACAGCTTAACTCCATGAACAGAAATACACATGCTCTTTAAGGTTGTTTCAACACTTATTTGTTTGAAGTTTAGTTCCCCTCTCAGCTCATACTTCCCATCCCTATCCCTAAACCTTTTTTGGATATTTCCAGGAAGCAGATTATGTCTTGCTTTAAATAATAATTGTGCTGTTTTAAAATCAACTAAATCAAAAAACTTTAATGTTTGTGAATTTAGAAACAGTGGATTTGTGTGTTCATAGTAATTTACTTTATTGACTATTCTTATTGCTTTTTTCTGCAGTAAATATATTGGCTGAAGGTTGCTTTTGTATGTGTTACCCCACACTTCCACACAGTAGGTGAGATATGGTGTTATAAGGGTGCAATAGAGGGTGTACACAGTAGGTGAGATATGGTGTTATAAGGGTGCAATAGAGGGTGTATAGTGATTTAGACTCAAGGACATTTCTTGTTTTGCCCATGACACCAATGTTTCTCGCTAATTTAGACCGGATATAATTAATGTGGGGTTTCCAAGAGAACTTATGATCTATTATTACTCCTAAAAACAGATTATCAAAAACACTTTCTAGTATGATATTATCAATTTTTACCTCAATGTTTGTGTTCATCAATGTTTTTTGTTTGCCAAAGACCATATATTTAGTTTTTTTCAGATTAAGTGATAATTTATTTTGATCAAACCATACCTTTAATTTGTCCAATTCAATTTTTACCACCTCCAGCAGCTGCTGAAAGTCTTTTCCAGAGCAAAATATATTGGCGTCATCGGCAAAGATAACAAATTTCATGATACTGGATGTCTTACATATATCATTAATATATAATATGAATAATTTCGGTCCTAGCATTGAGCCCTGCAGCACTCCACACGTGATATGTGAACAGTTTGATTTATACTCACCCATCTGTACATACTAGTCCAGTACCTGCCTGTAGACCCTATCGCAATTTGGTGTTGGGGGAATTTCTCACTTGAACTGAGTCAATGGGTCCCTAGACATGAAAAATCAACGAGGTGCTCATCCGCCATAGTGCCACGAATGGCGCAATGGCCACATCAAAAATGGCCGCCATCGGCTATGATGAAAATCCAGCCTTTTTGTTTTTTTGTGTTTAAGCACATGTAATACATTCATTTTGACTAATTGTGGTGTGTGGAATTCATTTCTGATATTGTTTTGATGATGTGGGGTGATTTTGACCTTGAAAGGTCATAGTCAAGGTCATTTTGCTATTCCACAGACCTTGGCCATAACTTGTCCATTTTTAGGAGTAAGAACAGGAACAGGAAGTCTATTTCAACTAAATCTGACTCTTAAAATTAATTTCTGATATTGTTTTGACCATTAGGGATCATCCTGTCATTGAATTATTGTTGTTAATGTCATTTTTCAATAATTTGATTATGATTCTTTAGTCGCTTTTATTATATATTTTCATGATTTGTTTTCTTTACATAAACAAAATACATGGGCATGAGAAAAACAACAACAGCACCATATGTGCTGTGTGAATAAGCCCATTGTACAAAAGACTCTGTCCATGGCCCAAATGAGCCAATTCATTGCTATGGCAACCCCATAGTGGAGGATATTAAGTCAATATCATAAGAATCGTTCACTTGATGGTACAAGCACCAAATTTGGTACACAAGTGCTTCAGAACCTACTCTCTCAGAAAAGTATGTTGTCCACTTGAAAAAACTAAATGGCCACCATTTTTCAAGATGGCCGCCAAATGAAACCTGGCAGGCTGGCCTTCACAGCGTGAAGAAATGGCGTCTGCCAGCAGCCTGCTGTCTGAAGAGCAGTTCCTGTGTTCCATCTGTCTGGACGTGTTCACTGATCCGATCAGCACTCCATGTGGACACAACTACTGCAACGCCTGCATCACACGTTACTGGGACACCAAGGATGTGTGTCGGTGCCCGCTGTGTGACGAACCCTTCAACAAGAGACCAAAGTTCTCCGTTAACAAAGTCTTCTCTGAGATGGCCGATCGGTTGAGGAAGTCAAAGCAGCGGAGACAAACTTCCAGCACAAACCCGGAACCCGCTGGACCGGATGAAGTCTCCTGTGACGTCTGTACCGAGACCAAAGTCAAAGCCCTGAAGTCCTGCCTGGTGTGTCTGACCTCCTACTGTGACGCTCACCTGGAGCCTCATCACAGAGTCTTAGGGTTAAAACGACACAAACTAATCGACCCAGTGAAGAACCTGGAAGACATTCTGTGTAAGAAACATGACAGACCTCTGGAGCTGTTCTGTAAGACTGACCTCATGTGTGTTTGTCAGTTCTGCACTGAGTCAGAGCACAAGTCACATCAGTTTGTCTCTCTGGAAGAGGCATATGAAGGAAAGAAGGCTGAGCTGGGACAGACAGAGGCTGAAGTTCAGCAGATGATCCAGGAGAGACGAGTGAAGATTCAGGAGGTCCAACACTCAGTAGAGCTCAGTAAGAAAGATGCAGACAGAGTGATGGCAGGCAGTGTGCAGGTCTTCACTGCTCTGATCAGCTGTATTGAGAGACGTCAGGCTGAGCTCATTGATGTGATCGAAGAGAAGCATAAAACAACAGAGAAACAGGCTGAAGGCTTGATCAAAGATCTACAGCAGGAAATCACTGAGTTAGAGAAGAGAAGCTCTGAGCTGAAGCAGCTCTCACACTCTGAAGACCACCTCCACCTCCTCCAGAACCTCTCATCCATCACCACCCCTCCACCCACCAAGGACTGGACAAAGGTCAATGTCCCTCAGTCTTCATATGTGGGGACTGTGAGGACAGCTGTGGCTCAGCTGGAGAAGACACACAGTCAGGAGATGGAGAAGCTGCGTGATGCCAAGCTGAGGAGGATCCAAACATATGCTGTAGATGTAACACTGGACCCTGATACAGCACACTGCAAACTCATCCTGTCGGAGGATGGAAAACAAGTGAGTCTTGGAAAAGTAAAGAAGAATGTCCCAAACAACACAGAGAGATTCTCTACACGTCCCTGTGTTTTAGGAAAACAAAGCTTCTTCTCAGGAAGGTTTTACTATGAGGTTCAGGTTGGAGGGAAGACTTACTGGGAGGTAGGAGTGGCCAGAGAGTCCATCGACAGGAAGGGAGCCGGAACCATCCCACTGAGTCCCGACGATGGTTACTGGACTATAGGGTTGTGGAATGGAAAGGAGTACTCGGCTAATGCTGACCCTGATGTCCTCCTCCCTGTGAGAAAGAAGCTCCAGAAAGTGGGAGTGTTTGTGGATTATGAGGAGGGTCTGGTCTCCTTTTATGACGTGGAGACCAGAGTTCACCTCTACTCTTTCACTGGCTGCTCCTTCACGGAGAAACTATATCCATTCCTTAGTCCATATGTTAATAAGGACGGTAGACACTCTGCTCCTCTGATCATCTCTCCTGTCAATCGCACAGATTAGACCAATCCTCAGTTTGACATGAAAAGGTTAGTTTTAATTTAACCCATTTAGACCAGCAACGCTATACACAACTATTCCTTTCAATCCAGGAACCCCTTTTGAGGTCGTTAGACTCGTTACTGTTGATGTATCGTAGTATAGCAACAATGTTGCATATTATATTCTTTTTTAAATTAATATCAAATTTAGTTTTTCAGAAAGCGTAGGTCAGGTAGGTACGTATTATCAGTCAACCTATTGAACTCTACACCTGCATTCTATTGAAACACAAATTACAGTCAAAGATCCTGATGTTAAATTGAGAGCTTCATTTGAGTATATGTATCTGAAATCCCTGTCTGTGAGACGTCAGCATTCAGGTTTCAGTTCAACTTTACATTTTTGTTCATTAATGGGCAGGATTAATATCGTCAGTCTTATAATATTACTGTAGAACATTTAATTCAATAGGATGTAATAATATTACTATAGGACATTTAATTCAATAGGATGTAATAATATTACTATAGGACATTTAATTCAATAGGAAAGCTAATATTCTTCAAGGTAGCATCATTCCCAAGTAGGCCGGATGTCCCACGGACAAAGGTCTAGTGTTATTATAGACGATGGAAATTATTGTTCTTCAAAATAAATCGACCGTTATTAATTATGTGCACGTTCTTTTCTCAGTGCTGTTACTGATTAAGTTTAGGTGATTGTTGGTGTTTGGGTTTAATGGGTTATGTCACATTGATCAATGTATATTACAGGGTTTAATGGGTTATGTCACATTGATCAATGTATATTACAGGGTTTAATGGGTTATGTCACATTGATCAATGTATATTACAGGGTTTAATGGGTTATGTCACATTGATCAATGTATATTACAGGGTTTAATGGGTTATGACACATTGATCAATGTATATTACAGGGTTTAATGGGTTATGTCACATTGATCAATGTATATTACAGGGTTTAATGGGTTATGTCACATTGATCAATGTATATTACAGGGTTTAATGGGTTATGTCACATTGATCAATGTATATTACAGGGTTTAATGGGTTATGTCACATTGACCAATGTATATTACAGGGTTTAATGGGTTATGTCACATTGATCAATGTATATTACAGGGTTTAATGGGTTATGTCACATTGATCAATGTATATTACAGGGTTTAATGGGTTATGTCACATTGACCAATGTATATTACAGGGTTTAATGGGTCATGTCACATTGATCAATGTATATTACAGGGTTTAATGGGTTATGTCACATTGATCAATGTATATTACAGGGTTTAATGGGTTATGTCACATTGATCAATGTATATTACAGGGTTTAATGGGTTATGTCACATTGATCAATGTATATTACAGGGTTTAATGGGTTATGTCACATTGACCAATGTATATTACAGGGTTTAATGGGTTATGTCACATTGATCAATGTATATTACAGGGTTTAATGGGTTATGTCACATTGATCAATGTATATTACAGGGTTTAATGGGTTATGTCACATTGATCAATGTATATTACAGGGTTTAATGGGTTATGTCACATTGACCAATGTATATTACAGGGTTTAATGGGTTATGTCACATTGATCAATGTATATTACAGGGTTTAATGGGTTATGTCACATTGATCAATGTATATTACAGGGTTCAATGGGTTATGTCTAGGGCTGTCAAATGATTAAAAAATTTAATCAGATTAATCACAGCTTCAAAATTAATTTAATCATGATTAATCACCATTCGAACTATGTCCAAAATATGCCATGTTTTCCTGTTTATTGTTGTGGAAATGGAAATATAAATGACAGAAAGCGGATATACATTTGTTTTTGAATGATTTTTGTTTTCTAATGCATTTAGTATAGACATGATGTGATGTGAGCATTTGTAGGCCTAGCCTACACTTTGAGTTAAATCAACACTGGCTTTTGGCCATGTAGACTGCGGTCCCCCAGGAGGAAGTCACTAATGTTGCTCTGGAGAGGGAAGTCTGGAACACTCTGGTGGAGCTGTTGCCCCCGCGACCCGACTAGGGATAAGCGGTTGAAGATGGATGGATGGATGAATGGAGACTGGAGTCCCAGTCCAGAGATGAAAATCATAATAAAATGGCCTAGGCTACTTTCTATCAATTTAATTTGGGGGTCCTTGAAATTAAAATAGCTGAGAAGCAATGGGTTAAACTGTAGACTATAGTTAATTGAAATTCACAAAATACAATAATGGCACATAAGCATTTTTGGAAACAGGGCTTGGTTTAGAAAAGCCTATACATTGACATAACAACGCGTCATCAGAGCGGAGGGAGGGGCGTCAGCTGCGACTCCGCGGCTCCGCCCACCCCCCAGGGTAAGATTTGTGATTTGTGATTTGCTCTCGTTCACTGCAATGCAATTTGCGGCATTTTCAAAACAATATTGCGCAGAGTAGCGATTATCAAACGTATTTGCAATGCCATACGTTGAAAGATCTGTTGCCCGCGGACAAGGCACGTTACCTCCGCAAGTTAGATATTATCGGCATGGATGTTTGTCCGTATGTGATTAAGGATTGGAAAAAGTTGCATTGGCAGCCATAGAAAATTCTGCCCAGGGTAAAAAACCGGATGTGATGTTTTTGGGCGTTCCTGTCTTGTTAAAAAACCGGCTGTGACGTTTTTGGGCGTTCCTGTCTTGTTTCGTGTCAATGTATATTTTGCGCTAAAGTAATTATTGAATAACATATAAATGTAGGTTTTAAGGCTAGAATGGCATTGTAGTGGACTGTAGTGATAGGCGAGATTGTCTCTCCTTCATTGCGGGACTGCAGGACTAGTCTGGAGATAGTTATAGTCGTGAATCAGCTTCAGTCAGTGTTTTGGTTCGTACCTGGAGTTGCGCATTATCTCCGCGGTGCACAGCAGCACAGGAGAACTGTCTTTAATATATCCATGGTCGTTTTCAGTTGCTTTCCATGTGCGACACAAAAGTACCATGTGTTTGTTTTGGTAATAGCCTACTGCAGGCGCAGCCATGCTGATTCACGTAATCGCGTAGGACAAAACGAAACCAGCCGGACAAACATTAATGGCATTTTCAAAATGTCCACAAGTTGCGACGGACCCGAGTGATTCTTGCAGCGCGCTGATAGCTAACACTAGTAGTGTGTGTGTGTGTGTGTGTGTGTGTGTGTGTGTGTGTGTGTGCAGTGTAGCCTAATGGGGCTTTGCTAGGCAGACAAAGTAACGCAACAGAGCTACAGAATCAAACCACTTTGCAACCAAACTACAATACACAAGCTATCTCTCTGGTGTTGTTCAATCATGACTGTGTGCTACACAGTGACAGATTTGTTATGCTCTGGACGTTCCTGAGCCGCGCGCACGGGCGCATGTTAGGGGGAACACTAACATGCGTTAATTGCGTTAAATATTTTAACGCAATTAATTAACGCAATTGATTAATGCCATTAACGCGTTCTTTTTGACAGCCTTAGTTATGTCACATTGATCAATGTATATTACAGGGTTTAATGGGTTATGTCACATTGACCAATGTATATTACAGGGTTTAATGGGTTATGTCACATTGATCAATGTATATTACAGGGTTTAATGGGTTATGTCACATTGATCAATGTATATTACAGGGTTTAATGGGTTATGTCACATTGATCAATGTATATTACAGGGTTTAATGGGTTATGTCACATTGATCAATGTATATTATTGAGTTCATCTAACGAGGAATTGTGCCACATTGTTTTTGCATGTCTTTGATTTGCTACAGAAGAGTTCTGTGTTTGAAACAATAACTATTATCTGGTGGTTTTACAATAAATATTCATGGAGCATTATCCAGTGTGCAGACTCTATTCATGTTAGATATAACATGCTAGATATAACTAGATGCCTGAACCACGTGTCCTTAACTGGCTCATTTCAACAATAGTGATCCTGCTTTAATAGACTTGAATAAACTGTAAATAATGTCACTTGACACATCTATCTATAAATGACACATCTATCTATAAATGACACATCCAGACACCAATTAGCCCATAAGACATGGAACGCACCTGTGTTGCCTTAGCTTTTACCATTAGGGTCTATTGTAGACTTTAGAGTCACTATTATAAACTTTAGTGTCACTATTGTATACTTTAGTGTCACTATTGTATACTTTAGTGTCACTATTATAAACTTTAGTGTCACTATTGTATAGTTTAGTGTCACTATTATAAACTTTAGTGTCACTATTGTATAGTTTATTGTCACTATTGTATACTTTAGTGTCACTATTATAAACTTTAGTGTCACTATTATAAACTTTAGTGTCACTATTGTATACTTTAGTGTCACTATTGTATACTTTAGTGTCACTATTGTAAACTTTAGTGTCACTGTGTCAAGTTTAGGGTCTATTATATACTTTAGTGTCAAGTTTGAGAACAGTTCACTTTGCAGAGGCAGACTTTCTGTCTTCTTGGCATCTCAGCTCTGTGCAGTTAAAAAAATCACCTTTAAATCACAGTAATACACCAGAAATACATTAAATTACCTACCAAATTACAGTAATACACCAGAAATACATTAAATTACCTACCAAATCACAGTAATATCACCAGAAATACATTAAATTACCTACCAAATCACAGTAATATCACCAGAAATACATTAAATTACCTACCAAATCACAGTAATATCACCAGAAATACATTAAATTACCTACCAAATCACAGTAATATCACCAGAAATACATTAAATTACCTACCAAATCACAGTAATATCACCAGAAATACATTAAATTACCTACCAAATCACAGTAATATCACCAGAAATACATTAAATTACCTACCAAATCACAGTAATACACCAGAAATACATTAAATTACCTACCAAATCACAGTAATATCACCAGAAATACATTAAATTACCTACCAAATCACAGTAATATCACCAGAAATACATTAAATTACCTACCAAATCACAGTAATATCACCAGAAATACATTAAATTACCTACCAAATCACAGCAATATCACCAGAAATACATTAAATTACCTACCAAATCACAGGAATATCACCAGAAATACATTAAATTACCTACCAAATCACAGTAATACACCAGAAATACATTAAATTACCTACCAAATCACAGCAATATCACCAGAAATACATTAAATTACCTACCAAATCACAGGAATATCACCAGAAATACATTAAATGACCTACCAAATCACAGTAATACACCAGAAATACATTAAATTACCTACCAAATCACAGGAATATCACCAGAAATACATTAAATTACCTACCAAATCACAGTAATATCACCAGAAATACATTAAATGACCTACCAAATCACAGCAATATCACCAGAAATACATTAAATTACCTACCAAATCACAGTAATATCATCAGAAATACATTAAATTACCTACCAAATCACAGCAATACATTAAATTACCTACCAAATCACAGCAATACATCAGAAATACATTAAATGACCTACCAAATCACAGCAAAACATCAGAAATACATTAAATTACCTACCAAACACAGTAATAATCAGAAATACATTAAATGACCTACCAAATCACAGCAATACATCAGAAATACATTAAATGACCTACCAAATCACAGCAAAACATCAGAAATACATTAAATGACCTACCAAATCACAGTAATATCATCAGATATACATATTGCACACATCAATAACCAGGTCCAGACAGTCAGAATGAATGAATAATCACTGTTAGGTTTTAATGTAATAACTGGATTGAAGAGATCCTTTCAACCTGCATGTGTCAGTCTGCTACTGCTCACACATGTGGACTGCACTGCCCTCTAGCGCCCACTGGCAGTATCAACTAGTCTAGCGTGTTCTAACAATATGACGTTCAATCCATTGGTTTATTCTGGGTGCCTGCCATGCAATGGCAGAAACACAGGTTGAAATCCGCAACCAATACTTAATAATACTCGTCGTATATGTTCCGAAACTTTGACCTCTACGGCCGGCCGCACGGTTTACCAAAGCCCCACAAATTATATACATTGAAACGTGCGGCTCGGCCGGGAATGGTGTGCTTGTGCTTTTCGCAATAAACAACGCGAAAGATCCCCATTCAAAGTCAATGGAGAGACGTGGGTAAAAACAGAAAACGACGCGTTACTTTGGAGCCACATTACTCTGGCATACTGTTACGTAGAAACACGATTTAAACGTCAAACAGCACACGAGGCAATCGACTTTGTTGTGGTTCAGACGGAATTCAAATACGTTGCACGGTTTGCCCGCTATCGCAGTTCAAAGTGTGTGTGGTCTGAGCAAAAATCTCGACTAACAGTGTCGCACGGCCAGAGAGAGAGCGGGTCAGAGGGAGAAGCCAATGTGAAAACTGTAGCGAAATTCTCCGAACAAATCGTCCTCACGGCCAAAATATTCACTTTACACGCATGGGTTTCGGTAATTTTGTAGCCACACTCGTCCTCTTTCACACAATGTCACAACCACAGCCCAGATTAATACGGTACGTGAACTACAGCCCTGAAAGCGACAGGTGTACCATCATAATGTGTCATAGAACTCAATGTTAACTGCTTGAATGAGTCAGCAATTTTTTCATCACAAACACAATTTCTTAACTCGCTCTTATAACCACGTTTTTTATCGTACCAATACCACGATCGCACATGGCGTACCTCAATGTCTCGGGTCACTCACGGCGAAAACAAAAATCGCATTCGACTTTTACTTTTTGCGCTAGAGCAATTTGTTCGGACCGTATGTCTGAACAAATTCTCTCATTGAGTCAGTGTGATTTTAACTTTCAATAGTGGTTGCATTTGCATAGACTTGCCCAGCTGAAATTGATACATTGTTAATGATTCAAGGTGAAGTTGACCACCTCTCACACACGCACGCACGCACATGCACACATGTGCACGCACACACACACATTGAAAGACAATGGAGACAATTGGGGAAACGCGTAACTCTGTAATTTCTCAACCGTTTCAGACGCGGGGTGGCTCGCCAGAACCGGGCCGCCCCCCTGAGCGCACACACACACACACACACACACACACACACACACACACACACACACACACACACGCACACGCACACGCACACGCACACACACACACACACACACACACACAAACACACAAACCCTGTCTTCCTATTGGCTGGCCTTTACACAGCTCCAACTATTGTTTACAACATGCTACAGCCTCAAATTTTGGTACATGGACGTAGACCATCAAGAGTAACAAGCTGTAATGGCTTAATTGCTTAAGCCCCGCCCCTCTGTATTCCTATTGGCTGGCCTTTACACAGCTATAACTTTTGTTTGCAACATGCTACAGTCTTGAAACTTTCCATGCACTTAGACCAAGTTGACCACCTCTCACACACGCGCACACACGAACGCACATGCACACACACACATTGAAAGTCAATGGAGAAAATCGGGGAAACACGTAACTCTGTCATTTCTCGACCGTTTCAGAAGCAGGGCGGCTCGCCGGAACCGGGCCGCCCCCCTGAACGAAACCAAATGGACCCTTACAGCTCAGACATCTTAGCATTAGCATGTTAGCATATTAGCATTAGCATGTTAGCATTAGCATGATAGCATTAGCATGTTAGCGTTAGCATGATATCATGTTAGCATTAGCATGTTAGCATGATAGCATTAGCATGTTAGCATTAGCATGTTAGCATGATAGCATTAGCATGTTAGCGTTAGCATGATATCATGTTAGCATTAGCATGTTAGCATGATAGCATTAGCATGTTAGCATGATAGCATTAGCATGTTAGCATTAAAATGTTAGCATTAGCATGTTAGCATATTAGCATGTTAGCATTAGCATGTTAGCATATTAGCATGTTAGCATTAAGATGTTAGCATTAGCATGTTAGCATTAGCATGGTAACATGATAGCATTAGCATGTTAGCATTAGGATGTTAGCATGTTAACATTAGCATGTTAGCATATTGGTATTAGCATGTTAGCATTAGCATGTTATCATGTTATCATTAGCATGTTAGCATGATAGCATTAGCATGTTAGCATTAGCATGTTAGCATTAGCATGTTAGCATGATAGCATTAGCATGTTAGCATGTTAACCTTAGCATGTTAGCATATTGGCATTAGCATGTTAGCATTAGCATGTTATCATGTTATCATTAGCATGTTAGCATGATAGCATTAGCATGTTAGCATTGGCATGTTAGCATTAGCATGTTAGCATTAGCATGTTAGCATATTAGCATTAGCATGTTATCATGTTATCATTAGCATGTTAGCATGATAGCATTAGCATGTTAGCATTAGCATGTTAGCATTAGCATGTTAGCATATTAGCATGTTAGCATATTAGCATTAGCATGTTATCATGTTAGCATTAGCATGTTAGCATGATAGCATTAGCATGTTAGCATTAGCATGTTAGCATTAGCATGTTAGCATGTTAGCATGTTAGCATTAGCATGTTAGCATGTTAGCATTAGCATGATAGCATTAGCATGTTAGTATGTTAGCATTATAATGTTAGCATGATAGCATTAGCATGATAGCATTACCATGTTAGCATTATAATGTTAGCATGATAGCATTAGCATGTTAGCATGATAGCATTAGCATGTTAGCATTAAAATGTTAGCATGCTAGCATGTTAGCATTAGAATGTTTGTGGCAACGTAATGCGCAATGAACTAAGACAAAATACCTCATTGAAAGTCAATGGGGAGACCTGGCTCACATGTAACCAAATGGACCCTTCTGAGAGGCTAAATGTCATCAAATGGTGGTCCGTGGCTCAAATGCTGCACAGACTTGGCGAGCTTCAGGCACCCAGTAAAATTTCTTGAAATTTTGTTTCTAGTTCAGCATAGATTCAGACACCTGTGAGATCTCATTTATACATTTGATCCAGAATGGATGAAATGTCCAGTTCATTTGAGTTACTCTGATGTTTTTGCTACATAAAGAGAGAGACTTTAGGAGAGGGTATAAGTCTTTAAGCCATTCTGACCTGAGATCAGATTCATACGAGGTTTCCACTGGACACACACTGGTCTGATTAAAGCCACTGTAGGTATGGCCCCAGGTGACACATTGTGAATGTAGTACGTAGGCTATAATGTTCAGCAACTACAGACTAAAGACAATACATGTATATTTTCATGGGAATAAATGAGAATCGTGATCTTAATTCTTGTGAAGGAAAATCCAGATTCACATTTGAGCATGAATAGTGCAACACTAAAGTGCCCAGTGTTAATTATTTTTGGCAGCAAAGTTTTATTTTTTAGTTTTAGTCAGCCTCTTGAATAGTTTTCATTTAGTTTTAGTCACCTGGAAATAGCTTGCTGAAAATAGCCGAATGAATGAATAAATATAATAATAAATAAACGTTTGTTTCTGACGGGGTTCGAACTTTGTCCTCCGTTTGTCGGCATAAAGTTCCCCAATCATGGAGCCTACTACAAAAATTGAAGAACGACTGACGTAGAAACATAGCTTTTTCAGAGAACTGTCAGGATGTAGAAGACATTTTATAGAATCTGATCTCAGGTCAGAATGGGTTAAAGTGCATGTCAAGGACCCCCAGAAATTATATGTACTTGGCCGCCGACCCCCCATCTGAAAATATGTTGTTCCAGTGACCTCCCAGAGGCAAGGATTTTAGTTAAAAACGTTCACTCTGAAAGAATATGTATTCAAAGACACACTTCACGATAAAAAAAAAGCAGATCTACAAGCTCATAGCGCGCCACCGAGTGGCGCGCTATGAGCTTGTAGATCTGCTATTTTTCATGCAAGGGGACGGGACTGTCTCGTGGTCATGAAAGGGGGCGGGACTGTCTCTGGGTCATGAAAGTATATAGATATCGCCCTGAGACTAAAATAGTATAAAGACTAATGTTTGTGATTAGTCCAAAAAGTTTGGTTTCGACCAAACAAAATGCTGTGTGATTCCTGTACTGTGTGTGTGTGTGTGTGCCTGTACTGTGTGTGTGTGTGTGTGTGTGTGTGTGTGTGTGTGTGTGTGTGTGTGTGTGTGTGTGTGGTGTGTGGTGTGTGTGTGGTGTGTGTGTGTGTGTGTGTGTGTGTGTGTGTGTGTGTGTGTGTGTGTGTGTGTGTGTGTGTGTGTGTGTGTGTGTGTCTTTTTGCTTGTAAAATGTGTTATATTGATTTTGGCAACACAAAATCTTTATATGTCATAAATACATATACCTAACATCTGAAACAAGTACTGGTGCCTTAGTTTACTCATACGTTAATCTAGATCATGAAATGTAGCAAATTTGTTAAAATAAAACGTTATTGGCACCCAGCACAATGAAACATACACATAGTAAATTTAGTCAAAAGCTCATGTTTCATACATTCAGAATGTCACAACATACTGTGTAATGATAGGTAGAAAAGAAAAGCAGCGCACCTTGGCCCAAAATGTCTATCAAAATGTTACCACGCCCCCCTAATTTGGAATAATGCAAAAAAGATTAAAAATAAATGCAGAATTATTTCAACATGCAACATTTATTAAAGTACCGCAAACTGTCACAGCATCTGACATTTCAGCAATATAGTCCCGGGCCTTACGGATATTTCCATGTCAATCAATATTAAAGGGACCAAATTTGGCCCGGATGTAGCCCAGGGCATGCTCTAATGATTAAGCTAGGGCACCCGAGCCTGTGACCTTCGGGGTCGCCATGGCGGACAAATCCAATATGGCTGCCACCTAAGACAGTTTTGGCTGTACCATTTGAACCTAATGAACTACAAATGTCTATGGCAGTGAAAGGTCATACTAAGCATTTAAAGTAGCATTTCAATGACTCAATGGCTCTGGTCTCAGGCCCCGCGGTGGATATTTTGACATTCCGTTTGTTTTGTTTTTTGGAATGTTGCCACTACTGCTGGAGACAGCCATAAACTAAACAGGTTAATCTCGATGTAAGCTGCGACCATGAGACCCGTTTCTGAATTCGCCCCAGGGTGTCAAGGTGTATGAATGCCTTGTTTAGCATGTAGAATAGATGACATCATCAAACATCAAACCCAATGTCCACCTGGTATGCAAACTGAAGGGGGCCAATGTAGTCACTCACCATCGGTGAGTGACGATTTTATACATGTGGTGGGGAGCTCAGAGTGGAAAGTAGGCTTTCTAATAACACAAGCCGCCTTTGTATTGGTGAGTATAGGTACAACGTATTTATATTTCCACAACAGAGGAGAGGCTGGTCTGCATTTCATGCGAGCGCAGGAAGACAACAGTCCCATAGCTCTAATGAAGGCATTAGACTAGATCTATACTACTGTACTGTACTGTACTGTACTGTACTGTACTGTACTGTACTGTACTGTACTGTACTGTACTGTACTGTACTGTACTGTACTGTACCATACCACTATACTACACTATACGATACTATACCGTTACGCCAACACCTATGTATGGGCGATTGGGCGTACATACTGTAGGTGGTTCTATCCAATCAACTCGACATCGGACATAAAAATGTACCTGGAGTCAGCAGCAACGCACATGCCAAGTTTGAAGTTGGTCTTTCGATTTTTACGAATTTTGGTCTACTAGTGTATATGCACATACAGAGATTTTGTGCATTCATTATTTAATACTCCTAACTGTATCAATAGTAATGTGTATATTAGAGTGTTCTAGATAGATGTAATCATACATCAGAGCATTTTAATGTGTTTAAAATAGACACGTTTGTCAAAAATTTCACATAGCCATAGGGTTCCAGACACACCCAATCATAATGATAAACATTCCAACGCGTTTGTAATGGTCCAAAAACATGACAGACACAAAGTCTGCATGTGTAGCTCATCTGTTTTTACAGACAAAACTGTTTTAGTTAGCAGCCATTGAGGTCGCGATGGCGACCCCAAAGGTCGCCAGCTGTACATTAATGTCAGATGCTGTGACACTTTGTGATACTTAAACTCTTACGAGCTTACACTTAAGACGGAGGGCGGAGGTTGGAGGTGAGATTTATTGCAGATTAATTGATTACAGTTTGGAGCTGGGATTGAGTGAATGACAGAGAAGTGACTGACAGTATGATAACAGAATGATAACGGAATGATGACGGTATGATGAGGAGGTGACAGTGGAAGGGCTTTGGCGCAGGCCCCCTGGAGACGGGCCAGAGCCTCGGCTCGGATCCTGCCTGGCGGAGGCAGGGGGCTCTTGAGCCTGCCCCCCTGGGGCCGACCTGGTGGAGCCTGCTGCTGGGCGGTCGTCGGGGAGGTGGCGGGTACCTGAACGGAAGCACAGATGAGCGATTGGGAAATGAGGACCGTTTATAAAGGGGCGCGGACAAGGTAACGCAGATCTGATTGGAGCAGACGAATGATGGAGCGTTGCAGCTCTAAGTTTAACTGTAGTTAGAAACTAGACTTAAACTCTTACGAGCTTACACTTAAGACGGAGGGCGGAGGTTGGAGGTGAGATTTATTGCAGATGAATTGATTACAGTTTGGAGCTGGGATTGAGTGAATGACAGAGAAGTGACTGACAGTATGATAACAGAATGATAACGGAATGATGACGGTATGATGAGGAGGTGACAGTGGAAGGGCTTTGGCGCAGGCCCCCTGGAGACGGGCCAGAGCCTCGGCTCGGATCCTGCCTGGCGGAGGCAGGGGGCTCTTGAGCCTGCCCCCCAAAAGGAATTAAATAGTGCACGCCTGGAGGAATGGTGCAAACTTCTGGAGGAAGGAGTAAATTAAGGTTTACCTGGAAGGGACTATACAAACGATGTTGGAGAGATTCCCTCGACGAGCTGGGGCCTTTAGCGAGAAGGGATCCGTGGGAGAGTGAGGAAGGCCCCGCGCCATTGGAGCCTCACGACGGCTGGTGCCGCCGACATGGGAGCCTTCGCGGAAGGGGCTTGTGGGAGAATGGTTAGTAGGTATGGTTGGTAGGCGAACAGCCCGATGGTTAGCGAGCCTCTGGATGGTTGGCCGGAAATCGTTTGCCGGCGGAGTCTGTTTGGGATGAGAGTAAGGTTGATTAGCATGGCATGAATGAAACGTGAATGGAATGATTGTTTAGCAGGCGTCCTCTCGACAGAGGGCAGTGAGTGAGAATTTGATTAGCAGGCGTCCTCTCGACAGAGGGCAGTGAGTGAGAATTTGATTCGCCTGGCGGGACAGGGAGACTCCCGACGGAGGAGGCCTGCGTGGCCGGAGGACGGGTCGACCGTCGTTTTGGAGGAAGTGAGTGGGCGTCCTGGAGAGGGAGAACATGTTTAGAAGAGGGCAGAGGAGGAGGTACCCGCCACCCGACACATCCACCAGTCAATGTAGGTACCGCGCTGGAAGACACCATGGACTTCTGGGCATCGAGCACGGAGGCGGAGGAAGGTCTGACGTAGGAGGAGAAGGCGGAGGACGACCAGTGGCCCGAGGCTTGCAGGATCAGGACGGAGACGCCGCTGGCAGCAGCGGTGGTGGCGGCTCCGATTCTCAGGGAGTGGCTGGAGTATAGCGGTCAGGAGGGAGACCACATCTTAGGAGCAGCGAGCGGAGATGGGAGGCGAACTCTCTACGACGACCTCAGACGAGCCCTCCAACGACGACTCCGGTCATCTCGGTCCTTCGTACATCTGGCCAGCTCCTTTGTGCTTCCGCACCGGTATCTTTCTTTAGTGCGTCTGCCTAGGAAGGTGTGGGACGTCCTCTCGATCGACGCCCAGCGTTGGTTCCCGCGGTGCGGCCTTGGCCGGGAGTTCTCGATGGCGGTGGCAGTGACCAGCTAGTCTCATACTCCTCACTGCTATCTTCTCTGTTATACTTGGTAATGGCCCGTACGGATGCTCGTTGGTGATGTGCTCATCCTGGTTGATGTCAAGTACCACGGAGACATCCTGGTGCAGCACCCGTCCAGGGATTTCCGTGGGGCGGAAGTGTCCGGCATTCACGGCCGAGGAGGAGGACGGTCTCCGCAGTAGCAGGGAAGAAACTGGTCTTAACGTGGAGGGGGAGGAGCACGGAGGAGAGGTACCTGACCACGGTGCCGGACTAGTAGACGCCATGGATCTCTGGGCATCGAGCGAAAACTGGGCGTCGTGATGTTTGACGAACGCGGCAGACCCGAGGGGAAAGGTTTGACGAACATAGGTTCTTGGGCTATGGCTGACGCAGTGGACGTGGAACCGAAATTATTAATAGTGATATGGCCGACTGCGGGAAACTATTCCGCTTGGAATTCCCCCCCAAAACTGAAGTGGGAGCGTAGCACGGTGGCCTGAGCTCTCCGAGCAACGGAGGCTGTGAATAGGTTATGGCTTAATCCATTTGGGCCTAAGGCGGATTCTAAAAACGCCTCTGAATCCTGACCTAAGGTTTCTGAGAAACTTCAAATATTTATAAAGCAGCATCGAAATTTTACATTTGAATGCTGTACGTACTGTATGGGTTCCCGGCCTGAGGGGGTAAGATACCGATAGGGGTTCCCGCCCGGAAATGGGTTAAGGTGAGTGGTTTGAGACGTTGAGTGGGTGGTTACCTATGAGTTTAGACATTACGGCGCAGTTGAGACGTTGCGGTGCGTGGCTGTCGAGCTTAGCTGGTGCAGTGCATGGCTGCCAGAGAGTTTAGCTGTTGCAGTGCGTGGCTGCCGACTGAGTTTAGCTGTTGCAGTGCATGGCTGCCGACTGAGTTTAGCTGTCGCGGTGCGTGGCTGCCGGCTGGGTTTAGCTACTGCAGTGCATGGCTGCTGATGGGATTAGACTGCGGTGGATGGCTGACGAGTTCAGCTCGGTGGGGGTCCGTGTTGAGGCCTAGCCGGGAACATGGCCTTCCAGGCATGCGTGAACAGTGCTCGTTTCCCTGATGATCGCCGAGCAGGTAGCTGGACAGGAGGGGCACAAGCATGGAGTTAGTATGGTCGGACCGACGTGGCAGTTGGAGTGAGAGTAGAATCTTAAGACTTAATTGACAGGAGAAACAATGCAGTTGACGGGTGAGTAACAGAGAAAATCTTAATTAGGTGCGGCTCGGTGAGCACGGTCTCGCCATCGAGAAGGTCGACATAGGCGGACCTGAATCCTGAGAGAAGACAGACTATGCGCCCACTGCGCGTGAATGAAGTGGAAAGCGAGCTACGCTTTCTAACCATGTGTCCATTGAACCGAGACATCAGAGTCACGTACTTCCCACGGATTACAACTGGAGATTGAGAACGTGACCCGTGGCGAAAACTCCCATATCTGCTGGGCGAGGTACGACAATGTGCAAACGCGGCAGCAGATTTGAGATTTGCTGTGAAAGGAGAGGAATACCAGATGGAACACGACCGCCCTGAAGACAAGCCATTTGTATGTTCGCACTATACCTGCGTCGAGTTAGCGTGACTGACGCGTTGAAAGCGGAAGCGGTCGGGGAGGGTGAGTGGAGTGATGCGTGCTGCGGTTTAGTGGTGTCGTGACCATGAGAGATGACTGCCTGTGTGGCATTAACTGAGGCTGGGATGCGACGGACGAGTGAACGGCAAATCGAATCTCGCGTTTGACTTTCTTTTCCTTTTCTTTCTTTTTCTCTTTTCCTCTTTCTTTCTTTTTCCTCTTTTTCTGTGAAACGTGACGAGTCCTAAATGAACGATTTAGGGGGACAGCGCGAAGCCGCTCCGCGCACTTGAGCCGATTCCTGAGCAAACGCAATGTGATAATCACACCCGTGAGAAATGAGGGGCGCTGGTGAAAAGGGGGCTAGCTCAAGTTAACTAGGTGGTGAAAGGTCAAGTGAACGAGTGGTGCCGGCATGAACATTAAATGCCGTGAATGATAGGAACAGAGTGGCGTAAAGAGGGACAATATGGCAAGCATTTTCCCTTCATTGACCGTTGTCAATGTAATAATGGAGCGTTCTTGAGGGTCTAACGTCGATCAGGGGGTTAGACATAGAATGAAAACCCGGGAATAAACCACAGCAAAATGTGACTTTATTGAGCTGATAGTGGGAGCTCCGACCTGTGAAGCTCGCGGCTTGTAGATCAGCTATTTGAACGTGTTCACACTGACACACGCACGCCTCTCTTTTCTCTCTTCTTCTCCTCTTTTTACTTTGTTTCTTTTCTTGTTTTCCTCTTCCCTTCTCTTTTTTCTCTTTCTCTCTCTTTCTCTCTTCTTTCTTTTTCTTTTTCCTACGATTACGCTCAACATCTCATCACAATCCACATGATTGAAGCATGAATCTGAAGCACTAGTAGACTGCCAGGGCATGAAATGAATGGGGCACCGAGTTGCCATGTTGGAGGAGACAAGCGCCAGGTCAGCGAAAAAAAAAGTCACGAAAACTAACTTGAATCGTTATGAAAACGATCCGACAGCGTCAGATAATTTACCAACATGTAACACTGAGGGTGCTTCGAATGAACCGTGGGTTTAAACAACGGCGTTCACCCGGCAAGTGATTAAATAAAACAAGCCTGAGACGCTTATAATGAGCGGACGTGGCAACCTGACGGCACCGGACATGCTCAGAGTAGTCTAGTAGTCTAGTAACGGTGGTGACGCTAGTGTTTACTCCCGTGGCAACAATGGAATGCGGAAGTGCTCGTTCTATCTCGGGGGAAAGTTCTGCCAAAGGAACGAAAAGTTTGGAACTAGACAAAGCGTGTCGCCACTCTACACTGTGGACGAACTAAAACGCCGTGTGGATTTTAGACCTGCAGCCTGATCTATGCTACGTTCACAAGATGACCAGTAGCTTACTGCCGTGAAAGCAACGTTTAATGCATGATCGCCCAGACGCCACATGAAGCAATAGCGAGACTGGTGGCATGAGGCATTAGCAGCAGTATACACTATACAGCATAAGCAGCCTGTATACGGCAACGCACGACATACAAAGCACTGAGCAGCAGCAAGCAAGCAGGATAAAAAGTGGCTATAGCGTGCGGAGGCAGCATCGGAACGGAATCGAAATGAGGCTGTTAGCAGTTACGTTTGTTTTGAAGGTTGAACCATTTAGGTGGATAAATAGCAGTGGCGAGCAATTAGAATGATACTGTATCTGATGGAGGCATGCAGGGCCTGGGACGCTGGCGAAACACCCGTCGGTGTGTCCTGGGATGAAAGCTGCGGCCGTGGAGAAGTTTGTTGACTCTTGAACTTGGATGGAAATGACGGACGATGAAGGTGAGCTGCTAGCTCGATCGTGTCTGTGTGCTACCTGTCACCTGAACGGAAGCACAGATGAGCGATTGGGAAATGAGGACCGTTTATAAAGGGGCGCGGACAAGGTAACGCAGATCTGATTGGAGCAGACGAATGATGGAGCGTTGCAGCTCTAAGTTTAACTGTAGTTAGAAACTAGACTTGAATAAATGTTTCATACCATATGTTGTAATTAGGGCTGTCAATCGATTAAAATATTTAACTCGATTAATCGCATGATTGTCCATAGTTAACTGTGATTAATCGCAAATTAATCGCATATTTTTTATCCGTAAATATAACTTATATCAGTGGTTTTCAAGATTTTTCATATCCAGGCCCATTATTTATTCTGCATTTGAGCCACGGACCGCCATTTGATGACATTTAGCCTTCCAGACCCAAACTAAAGAACTGTATTGATGTTGGCCAATGGTACCATTACGAGAGATAACAGGCCATGTTGATCAAAATAACATGTTTTCTAAGTTTTCTAATTGTGTAGACTCACTGGGAGAGAGAGAGAGAGGGGGAGAGAGGCGGGGCTCACTGACTGCCTGCATTCACATGCATGCGTCTCTCAACCATTCTGTCAAACTTCACAGTGCGTTAATCGCGCATCAAAAAAATAGTGCTGTTAAAAGGATTGTGAGTTAACTAGTTATTAGTGCGTTAACTTTGACAGCCCTAGTTGTCATAATTCTGACCTTTATTGCATTCGACTTTAGTCTTGTCCATTTTTTGCATTATTCAATTTAGGGGGGTGTGGTAACACTTTGATAGATTTGTAGCCTTTGTGGGCCGAGGTGCACTGATTTTCTTTTCTACCTTTCATTACACAGTAGGTTGTGATTTTTTGTATGAAATGTATGAAATAAGCTTTTTGCTAAATGTACTATGTGTATGCTTCATGTGCTGTGTGCCAATCACTCAATAATTTTAATAATAATACATTTAATTTATAAGGCGCCTTTCAGGGCACTCAAGGTCGCCGTACAGGTTAAAAACAGTACAAGAACACAGTTAAAAGCAGAACAAAACACAGCTTGCAGCAGAAGACACAGGTCACACATAAGCCTGCCTAAACAGGTGGGTTTGGAATATGGTGATAGAGTCCATGTTTCTGAGGTCAGGGGGGAGGGAGTTCCAGAGGTGAGGGGCAGAGCGGCTGAAAGCTCTTGACCCCATGGTGGACAGATGGGCTGGGAGGACTTTCAGTTTGACGGAGGAGGCAGACCGAAGAGACCGGGTGGGAATGTCGACGTGGACAAGGTCAGACAGATAAGGGGGGGGGGTGAGGTTATGGATGGCCTTGAAAGTATGGAGAAGGATCTTATAGTCAATGCGGAATTTGATGGGAAGCCAGTGGAGTTGGTGTAAAACAGGGGTGATGTGACTGATGACAGGGGTTCTGGTGACGATACGTGCTGCAGCGTTCTGGACCAGTTGGAGTTCATGGAGGAGTTTGTGGGGAATTACAGTAGTCCAGGCGGGAGGTGACGAGAGCATGAAGCAGGATTGCGGCACTGTGGGCAGTGAGTGAGGGGCGGAGGCGGCTGATGTTTCTGAGGTGGAAGTAGGCAGACCGGATGGTGGTGTTGATGTGGGGGTGGAATGAGAGTGTGCTATCGAGGACGACACCCAGACTCTTAACCTGAGGGGAGGGGGAAACTGAGGTGTTGTCTATGGTGAACTTAAGTTGATGATCTAGATTCACATATGAGTAAACTAAGGCACCAGTACTTGTTTCAGATGTTAGGTATATGTATTTATGACATTTGAGAAAGATTTTGTGTTGCCAAAATCAATATCACACATTTTACAAGCAAAAACAGCAGCACAAGATTTTCGTTTTCTAGGTTATATACTTTTATATACATTTCTGGCCTGTGACAAAATAATGCAGGATATTATGAGTAGAACTTTCAACCCAAAGTCCAGAAGGGTATTATCTATGAAATAATGCATTGAATGGGGCCTTTAGCGAGAAGGGATCCGTGGGAGAGTGAGGAAGGCCCCGCGCCATTGGAGCCTCACGACGGCTGGTGCCGCCGACATGGGAGCCTTCGCGGAAGGGGCTTGTGGGAGAATGGTTAGTAGGTATGGTTGGTAGGCGAACAGCCCGATGGTTAGCGAGCCTCTGGATGGTTGGCCGGAAATCGTTTGCCGGCGGAGTCTGTTTGGGATGAGAGTAAGGTTGATTAGCATGGCATGAATGAAACGTGAATGGAATGATTGTTTAGCAGGCGTCCTCTCGACAGAGGGCAGTGAGTGAGAATTTGATTAGCAGGCGTCCTCTCGACAGAGGGCAGTGAGTGAGAATTTGATTCGCCTGGCGGGACAGGGAGACTCCCGACGGAGGAGGCCTGCGTGGCCGTCGTTTTGGAGGAAGTGAGTGGGCGTCCTGGAGAGGGAGAACATGTTTAGAAGAGGGCAGAGGAGGAGGTACCCGCCACCCGACACATCCACCAGTCAATGTAGGTACCGCGCTGGAAGACACCATGGACTTCTGGGCATCGAGCACGGAGGCGGAGGAAGGTCTGACGTAGGAGGAGAAGGCGGAGGACGACCAGTGGCCCGAGGCTTGCAGGATCAGGACGGAGACGCCGCTGGCAGCAGCGGTGGTGGCGGCTCCGATTCTCAGGGAGTGGCTGGAGTATAGCGGTCAGGAGGGAGACCACATCTTAGGAGCAGCGAGCGGAGATGGGAGGCGAACTCTCTACGACGACCTCAGACGAGCCCTCCAACGACGACTCCGGTCATCTCGGTCCTTCGTACATCTGGCCAGCTCCTTTGTGCTTCCGCACCGGTATCTTTCTTTAGTGCGTCTGCCTAGGAAGGTGTGGGACGTCCTCTCGATCGACGCCCAGCGTTGGTTCCCGCGGTGCGGCCTTGGCCGGGAGTTCTCGATGGCGGTGGCAGTGACCAGCTAGTCTCATACTCCTCACTGCTATCTTCTCTGTTATACTTGGTAATGGCCCGTACGGATGCTCGTTGGTGATGTGCTCATCCTGGTTGATGTCAAGTACCACGGAGACATCCTGGTGCAGCACCCGTCCAGGGATTTCCGTGGGGCGGAAGTGTCCGGCATTCACGGCCGAGGAGGAGGACGGTCTCCGCAGTAGCAGGGAAGAAACTGGTCTTAACGTGGAGGGGGAGGAGCACGGAGGAGAGGTACCTGACCACGGTGCCGGACTAGTAGACGCCATGGATCTCTGGGCATCGAGCGAAAACTGGGCGTCGTGATGTTTGACGAACGCGGCAGACCCGAGGGGAAAGGTTTGACGAACATAGGTTCTTGGGCTATGGCTGACGCAGTGGACGTGGAACCGAAATTATTAATAGTGATATGGCCGACTGCGGGAAACTATTCCGCTTGGAATTCCCCCCCAAAACTGAAGTGGGAGCGTAGCACGGTGGCCTGAGCTCTCCGAGCAACGGAGGCTGTGAATAGGTTATGGCTTAATCCATTTGGGCCTAAGGCGGATTCTAAAAACGCCTCTGAATCCTGACCTAAGGTTTCTGAGAAACTTCAAATATTTATAAAGCAGCATCGAAATTTTACATTTGAATGCTGTACGTACTGTATGGGTTCCCGGCCTGAGGGGGTAAGATACCGATAGGGGTTCCCGCCCGGAAATGGGTTAAGGTGAGTGGTTTGAGACGTTGAGTGGGTGGTTACCTATGAGTTTAGACATTACGGCGCAGTTGAGACGTTGCGGTGCGTGGCTGTCGAGCTTAGCTGGTGCAGTGCATGGCTGCCAGAGAGTTTAGCTGTTGCAGTGCGTGGCTGCCGACTGAGTTTAGCTGTTGCAGTGCATGGCTGCCGACTGAGTTTAGCTGTCGCGGTGCGTGGCTGCCGGCTGGGTTTAGCTACTGCAGTGCATGGCTGCTGATGGGATTAGACTGCGGTGGATGGCTGACGAGTTCAGCTCGGTGGGGGTCCGTGTTGAGGCCTAGCCGGGAACATGGCCTTCCAGGCATGCGTGAACAGTGCTCGTTTCCCTGATGATCGCCGAGCAGGTAGCTGGACAGGAGGGGCACAAGCATGGAGTTAGTATGGTCGGACCGACGTGGCAGTTGGAGTGAGAGTAGAATCTTAAGACTTAATTGACAGGAGAAACAATGCAGTTGACGGGTGAGTAACAGAGAAAATCTTAATTAGGTGCGGCTCGGTGAGCACGGTCTCGCCATCGAGAAGGTCGACATAGGCGGACCTGAATCCTGAGAGAAGACAGACTATGCGCCCACTGCGCGTGAATGAAGTGGAAAGCGAGCTACGCTTTCTAACCATGTGTCCATTGAACCGAGACATCAGAGTCACGTACTTCCCACGGATTACAACTGGAGATTGAGAACGTGACCCGTGGCGAAAACTCCCATATCTGCTGGGCGAGGTACGACAATGTGCAAACGCGGCAGCAGATTTGAGATTTGCTGTGAAAGGAGAGGAATACCAGATGGAACACGACCGCCCTGAAGACAAGCCATTTGTATGTTCGCACTATACCTGCGTCGAGTTAGCGTGACTGACGCGTTGAAAGCGGAAGCGGTCGGGGAGGGTGAGTGGAGTGATGCGTGCTGCGGTTTAGTGGTGTCGTGACCATGAGAGATGACTGCCTGTGTGGCATTAACTGAGGCTGGGATGCGACGGACGAGTGAACGGCAAATCGAATCTCGCGTTTGACTTTCTTTTCCTTTTCTTTCTTTTTCTCTTTTCCTCTTTCTTTCTTTTTCCTCTTTTTCTGTGAAACGTGACGAGTCCTAAATGAACGATTTAGGGGGACAGCGCGAAGCCGCTCCGCGCACTTGAGCCGATTCCTGAGCAAACGCAATGTGATAATCACACCCGTGAGAAATGAGGGGCGCTGGTGAAAAGGGGGCTAGCTCAAGTTAACTAGGTGGTGAAAGGTCAAGTGAACGAGTGGTGCCGGCATGAACATTAAATGCCGTGAATGATAGGAACAGAGTGGCGTAAAGAGGGACAATATGGCAAGCATTTTCCCTTCATTGACCGTTGTCAATGTAATAATGGAGCGTTCTTGAGGGTCTAACGTCGATCAGGGGGTTAGACATAGAATGAAAACCCGGGAATAAACCACAGCAAAATGTGACTTTATTGAGCTGATAGTGGGAGCTCCGACCTGTGAAGCTCGCGGCTTGTAGATCAGCTATTTGAACGTGTTCACACTGACACACGCACGCCTCTCTTTTCTCTCTTCTTCTCCTCTTTTTACTTTGTTTCTTTTCTTGTTTTCCTCTTCCCTTCTCTTTTTTCTCTTTCTCTCTCTTTCTCTCTTCTTTCTTTTTCTTTTTCCTACGATTACGCTCAACATCTCATCACAATCCACATGATTGAAGCATGAATCTGAAGCACTAGTAGACTGCCAGGGCATGAAATGAATGGGGCACCGAGTTGCCATGTTGGAGGAGACAAGCGCCAGGTCAGCGAAAAAAAAAGTCACGAAAACTAACTTGAATCGTTATGAAAACGATCCGACAGCGTCAGATAATTTACCAACATGTAACACTGAGGGTGCTTCGAATGAACCGTGGGTTTAAACAACGGCGTTCACCCGGCAAGTGATTAAATAAAACAAGCCTGAGACGCTTATAATGAGCGGACGTGGCAACCTGACGGCACCGGACATGCTCAGAGTAGTCTAGTAGTCTAGTGACGGTGGTGACGCTAGTGTTTACTCCCGTGGCAACAATGGAATGCGGAAGTGCTCGTTCTATCTCGGGGGAAAGTTCTGCCAAAGGAACGAAAAGTTTGGAACTAGACAAAGCGTGTCGCCACTCTACACTGTGGACGAACTAAAACGCCGTGTGGATTTTAGACCTGCAGCCTGATCTATGCTACGTTCACAAGATGACCAGTAGCTTACTGCCGTGAAAGCAACGTTTAATGCATGATCGCCCAGACGCCACCTGAAGCAATAGCGAGACTGGTGGCATGAGGCATTAGCAGCAGTATACACTATACAGCATAAGCAGCCTGTATACGGCAACGCACGACATACAAAGCACTGAGCAGCAGCAAGCAAGCAGGATAAAAAGTGGCTATAGCGTGCGGAGGCAGCATCGGAACGGAATCGAAATGAGGCTGTTAGCAGTTACGTTTGTTTTGAAGGTTGAACCATTTCAGTCAGACAACTCAAGGAGGATGTAATATATATTTATTGAATATAAGATAATCAATGCAATATATTTATTATGGTTTGGCGATGTATTGGATCTGCTTTTAGGTACTCAGGTCAAGCGCATCAGTCCCAACCATAGGGACTCTGAATCCCCCGTACCTAAATAGTAGATCCAAAACGACAGGTGGTAGCTGGGGTGGAGGTGGGAGCGCACTTGTATACAGCAGCACGAGTATACAGTATAGCAGCAGCAGCAGCAGAATTGAGCGCAGGTTGTATGACAGCAGCACGCTGATACAGCAGCAGTGTAAGCAAGCAAGAAGGCAGAGGAATGCAAACCTCTGGTTCAAGTAGCCGGTATGAGATGTGGTGAGTGTGTGATTGGCTGAGTGAATCATGTGGATGAGAGCGTGATGCTGCGGTGGCCCAATTAACAGCCGGCGCGCTGACTGAGGTTCCCTGACTGAACTTGCTCTGCGCATGTCTACGACAGGCGCAAATGCTCATTTCAGTCAGACAACTCAAGGAGGATGTAATATATATTTATTGAATATAAGATAATCAATGCAATATATTTATTATGGTTTGGCGATGTATTGGATCTGCTTTTAGGTACTCAGGTCAAGCGCATCAGTCCCAACCATAGGGACTCTGAATCCCCCAACAGCGCAAAACATCCGAAACCCCCAAAAAGCAGATCATCACCAACCCTAAGCTATACATGTGTACAACAGAGCACCTGTTGTTTCCTGTAACAGGAAGACCATACCGATATCCATTCCGCGCAGCGACAAGGGTCATAGGACATGGATCAGACATAGGTCATGCTAGCATTATGTGATGACTAGTCAATGTGTTCGACAGTACAGCGGCTGTTCTAGCATTATGTGATGACTAGGTCAATGTGTTCAACAGTACAGCGCCTGTTGATCCCTGAAATTCAGGAGTCCTAAACGGTGTCCTGGTTCGCTGCGCGCTGCAAAACCAACATGACCCACTGCACAAATAACCCAACTCAACCAGGATCACCGAAAGGGACATTCTATCATTATCATTAATATCTGAAATCAGTACCCAGTAGTCTACCACCTGGAGCTTCAAATTTTAGCTTGCAACATGATCGCATGCATGATCATGATGCGGCGGCAACGCTGCAATGCGGCAAGTTCTGCCACAGTAATATGCAAAATACAGTTTTAAGAATAATTGTACTTCTGTAGTAAGTAAGAAAAAAGAAAAAAAATCTGTAGCAAATAACACACTATTCGCGACTAGTTAGTATTTGAGCCTGTAAAATATCTTTCTAGACTAGTCTAACATAGCTTTCGTAAGCAGCAGAGACCACCGGCCTAAGAAACAGAAAAATCATGCAGAAAAACAGTTTTAAGAGTATTAATAATATCCTGCAGCATAAGGAGCAAAATAATGAATATATGTAGCAGCAGCAATGTAACCAACATAATTCAGAGCTCATTAGTTCTGAGCCTGAAAAAGCATTCGAGTTTAGCAGAGCATAGCTTTCAACAGCTGCAGAAGACCACCAGCCCAAAGCTGTAGAGTGTAGCATTTGGAACTTTGGTGCTGCTGTGCCGATCCTAAAGAGTGACGTGTAGCGATTAGGAGGCAGCCCACGGCTTTGACACAGAAGAAGCAGCTTTTGCAGGACCGGCCATGGCTTCCCGGAATCCATCATGAATAGGGGCTCATGACGTTGCGGATGGACAGCATGGCAGAAAACGAGGCATGGAAGAGAAAGGGCAAGACCAGTGTTAGTTGGTAAATGGTAAATGGTGCATATATAGCGCCTTTATCCAAGGCGCTTTACATAGATTGTGCATTGCATTCACCCATTCATACACACATTCATACACCGATTGCGGCGGAAGCCATGCAAGGTACCAACCAGCACATCGGGGGCAATTTGGGGTTCAGTGTCTTGCCCAAGGACACTTCGACATGTAGACAGGAGGAGCCGGGATTCGAACCGCCGACCCATGGATCATTGGACGACCTGCTCTACCTCTTGAGCCACAGTCGCCCCACAGATATACCTTAATGAAATTAGTTGTTTTGAGTGATTTTATGGTGGGCATCCAAGCAAAGTCAGAAGTGGAAATATCATGCATAGGATTCACCACATAGAAAGTATAAAAAATAATATATATATATTATAGGATGCCAGTAGATTACTCACTGAAGCTCTGGAGTAAAGCTGAACGCCAGTTATAATGCCTTGAGATTTAAAACAATTAACTAAAAGCACTACTAGGATAGGATACACGGAAAGCAACTTGGAAAGATGAATAGGATCCTGCAACATACTGTAACCTCATGAGCTTGCAGCTGCAATTAAGAGAAGGCAGGAATAATTTACCATGGTTTGATTTAAGGTTACCAGGCAGCTTCGAAACCATCAGCATGGCCTCTGAGCTAGAACATGAAATTAAACAGGACAAGCATCTCTACGTTGACAAACCTGGAATTAGAACAGCTCTTAGAATGAAATAATCCATAACACAGGTCCAAGTTATACCACTGAGTAACGTGTCGATAGATGGAACAGAGGAGCGTCCTTATTGATGGGTGATGCAGATTCCTTCATTATGACTGATCTGTTTCCCATTCCAGGTTTTTATCCGACCAAAAGCATGCTACCGCTGCTTATAAGGTAGCTCAAATAACACGGAAGACTTGCATCTGCCGGCAAGTATTAAATTCAGCCATTTATCTGCAACCCATCTCCCTTCATACTCTTCCCCCAAGACTGTAGAAGGAGCTGCGTCCATGTCAACATATCAAGGATACAGATGTTTCAACCGAAACACTACTTAGGTGGCTGAGCGACTGCATGTGAATATAGAATTAATAGAACAAAAGCAGCCTAGGTGAAGATGCGGATTGATTAACTGATGACCTGCCTCATGGTTTCAGTAGCAGCAGATCCACGTATACCACCAATTTGAGCCTATCCGATAATGGCTGCAGCTGCGATGAAGACTGTATGCAGCAACCCACAGGGAGGACCTTCCCAGCATCCAAGGTTCATCTCATCAGAATAAAGGGCTGTCGCTCAGGAAATGGAGACAGAAGCAGCATGAGAACAGCTATGAATCGCTTTAAAATGACATGGATGTAGCTAAAGTTGACTTTAAGGCAAATTAGCTTCAGTCACGGTGTAGTATCATCTAAGCCGTAACACTGATAGAATTCAAATCAATCATTTAGCAGCAGTGTTAGCAGCGTGGTAACGCCATACCTCTTACCTGGCTGAGCATAGGAAAAACACCACGCCTCTGTTCCTGGGCTAAGCATAGCAGAAATGTTAGCAATGAGCCAATTCCTGTCTTTAAAGACAGACTGTGCGTTTTATTTAATGTTAAACACTTCCCTGGCGCACCAAAGTACTTACCTGTAAAACAGACCCATAGAGTAAGACGGAGTTACGAAACTCAGTTCACTTCATGGGGCCAGTTCAATGGCGTGGCTCTTCTTCTACAAATGGGTAGAAGGACGGAAGTAGGCAGAAATGCCTGACCCAGGCAACAGCCCAGCTTTAGTATTCTTAAATCCCTTATTTTAGATTGTTTGTAGTAATCGTAAGACAAACACATTACAGAGACTTTAGTCGTCCTGAATAATACTTTTAAAACATGTCATGTTGCACACATGCCTAAATAGCTTCTTATTTGCACTGCCGTCGTTGAAAACAATGTATTCGAAACTCCACTTGTCCGCCTTTCAGGCTGCATGAACAGTGCTCGGTTTCTGCCCGCTCATCGTAACTCTTCTATTAGATGGCTCTGCTGTAACCCATGCCGCCTATTTCTCCAAGCATAGGCATCGAGTCGGGGGGGGCTTGAGGCCTGAAGCACCCACTGACACAATGGGCGCGTTCGGAAATAGCGCACTGTGCAATGCAAACAAATGGACGAGTGCGCTCCCGCCCTGGGGCCAGTGGGGCGGGGGGGCACCCACTATCACTATCAATTAGCATCCTAAATACCTCATAATAGGCCTACTAAAAATAATTGAGATTCCTGAATGTGCAAGCATCCACCTTATAGCCAGGTAAATCATTTATTTGAACAGCAGGATCAATTAGTTTATAGGTAGTTAGCATGAAACAATGGCATGATATTGATTCCTCCAGCCAAAATAAAAATAATAATATCCAGCATGGCTCTGCCCAACATTAGGTGCATGATACGGTACAATTCACACTGAAATATTCCTTGGGACCCAGGTGCCATGTGGGCCTATGCAACCAAGAGCAACCTCACTGCTCTCTCAGATCATTCTGATCAGAGAACTTGTGTTGCCATATTGGAAGAGACAAGCAGCTGGGTCAACGAAAACAAGCCACAAAACTATCTTGAATCATTATGAAAACAATCCAACAACGTCAAATAAGTTTATCATCATATAAAATTGAGGGTGCCTCGAATGAACCGCAGGTTTAAACAACAACGTTGACCCGGCAAGTGACTTAAAAAACAAGCCCAAGACGCTTTTAATGTGCAGACGTGGCAACATGCCTGACAGACGCGATGCGGACATACTCAGAGTAATCTAGTAATAGTGGCGACATTAGTGTTGACTCACTTGGCAACAATGGAATGCGGAAGTGCCCGTTCTATCTCAAGGGATAGTTCCAGCCAAAGGAACAATGTTGGAACTATACAAAGCGTGTTGCCACTCTCCTACTCTACACTGTGGACAAATGCATGCTTTTAATCCCTTGCCTTGAATCTATATTACGTCCACATATTGACTAGTAGCAGCCAAGACAAGAATGCGCACCAAGCGTGACCAGTCATAAAACTGATTATAAACTTTGGACTGGATTTACATGTGAAGAACGGCGGAAAGCAGAGCAGACGCAGGTAAGCTGCTTCCTTGACTAGTGCTGTGAGCAGACAGGACCCGACGTGAAATTCATTGGCTAACAAAAAAAAACGATCTCGGTGTGATCGAGGCACAACGATAAAAATGGCAACAGAAGAGGACATTTAAGCAGCAGCTTCAACTTGATCTAGTTATTTCCGTCGGTGAACAAAAGCAGTGCACGTTCTTCCAACCAATTAAACTCACTGACTTACCAGAATTGTATGAAGCAACGTTTAGTGCATAGCCTAATCGCCCAGACGCCACAGCAGTGGCGAGACTGTTGACATTAGCAGCAGTAGTAGAATTGAGCGCTTTGTATACAGCAGCGCACAGTATACAAAAGCAGCAGCAAGCAAGCCTACTCGCCCGGACGCCACTGTAGCAGTGGCGAGACTGGTGACAGTAGAATTGAGCACTTGTATACAGCAGCACGAGTATACAGTATAGCAGCAGCAGCAGCAGAATTGAGCGCAGGTTGTATGACAGCAGCACGCTGATACAGCAGCAGTGTAAGCAAGCAAGAAGGCAGAGGAATGCAAACCTCTGGTTCAAGTAGCCGGTATGAGATGTGGTGAGTGTGTGATTGGCTGAGTGAATCATGTGGATGAGAGCGTGATGCTGCGGTGGCCCAATTAACAGCCGGCGCGCTGACTGAGGTTCCCTGACTGAACTTGCTCTGCGCATGTCTACGACAGGCGCAAATGCTCATTTAGGTGGATAAATAGCAGTGGCGAGCAATTAGAATGATACTGTATCTGATGGAGGCATGCAGGGCCTGGGACGCTGGCGAAACACCCGTCGGTGTGTCCTGGGATGAAAGCTGCGGCCGTGGAGAAGTTTGTTGACTCTTGAACTTGGATGGAAATGACGGACGATGAAGGTGAGCTGCTAGCTCGATCGTGTCTGTGTGCTACCTGTCACCTGAACGGAAGCACAGATGAGCGATTGGGAAATGAGGACCGTTTCTAAAGGGGCGCGGACAAGGTAACGCAGATCTGATTGGAGCAGACGAATGATGGAGCGTTGCAGCTCTAAGTTTAACTGTAGTTAGAAACTAGACTTGAATAAATGTTTCATACCATATGTTGTAATTAGGGCTGTCAATCGATTAAAATATTTAACTCGATTAATCGCATGATTGTCCATAGTTAACTGTGATTAATCGCAAATTAATCGCATATTTTTTATCCGTAAATATAACTTATATCAGTGGTTTTCAAGATTTTTCATATCCAGGCCCATTATTTATTCTGCATTTGAGCCACGGACCGCCATTTGATGACATTTAGCCTTCCAGACCCAAACTAAAGAACTGTATTGATGTTGGCCAATGGTACCATTACGAGAGATAACAGGCCATGTTGATCAAAATAACATGTTTTCTAAGTTTTCTAATTGTGTAGACTCACTGGGAGAGAGAGAGAGAGGGGGAGAGAGGCGGGGCTCACTGACTGCCTGCATTCACATGCATGCGTCTCTCAACCATTCTGTCAAACTTCACAGTGCGTTAATCGCGCATCAAAAAAATAGTGCTGTTAAAAGGATTGTGAGTTAACTAGTTATTAGTGCGTTAACTTTGACAGCCCTAGTTGTCATAATTCTGACCTTTATTGCATTCGACTTTAGTCTTGTCCATTTTTTGCATTATTCAATTTAGGGGGGTGTGGTAACACTTTGATAGATTTGTAGCCTTTGTGGGCCGAGGTGCACTGATTTTCTTTTCTACCTTTCATTACACAGTAGGTTGTGATTTTTTGTATGAAATGTATGAAATAAGCTTTTTGCTAAATGTACTATGTGTATGCTTCATGTGCTGTGTGCCAATCACTCAATAATTTTAATAATAATACATTTAATTTATAAGGCGCCTTTCAGGGCACTCAAGGTCGCCGTACAGGTTAAAAACAGTACAAGAACACAGTTAAAAGCAGAACAAAACACAGCTTGCAGCAGAAGACACAGGTCACACATAAGCCTGCCTAAACAGGTGGGTTTGGAATATGGTGATAGAGTCCATGTTTCTGAGGTCAGGGGGGAGGGAGTTCCAGAGGTGAGGGGCAGAGCGGCTGAAAGCTCTTGACCCCATGGTGGACAGATGGGCTGGGAGGACTTTCAGTTTGACGGAGGAGGCAGACCGAAGAGACCGGGTGGGAATGTCGACGTGGACAAGGTCAGACAGATAAGGGGGGGGGGTGAGGTTATGGATGGCCTTGAAAGTATGGAGAAGGATCTTATAGTCAATGCGGAATTTGATGGGAAGCCAGTGGAGTTGGTGTAAAACAGGGGTGATGTGACTGATGACAGGGGTTCTGGTGACGATACGTGCTGCAGCGTTCTGGACCAGTTGGAGTTCATGGAGGAGTTTGTGGGGAATTACAGTAGTCCAGGCGGGAGGTGACGAGAGCATGAAGCAGGATTGCGGCACTGTGGGCAGTGAGTGAGGGGCGGAGGCGGCTGATGTTTCTGAGGTGGAAGTAGGCAGACCGGATGGTGGTGTTGATGTGGGGGTGGAATGAGAGTGTGCTATCGAGGACGACACCCAGACTCTTAACCTGAGGGGAGGGGGAAACTGAGGTGTTGTCTATGGTGAACTTAAGTTGATGATCTAGATTCACATATGAGTAAACTAAGGCACCAGTACTTGTTTCAGATGTTAGGTATATGTATTTATGACATTTGAGAAAGATTTTGTGTTGCCAAAATCAATATCACACATTTTACAAGCAAAAACAGCAGCACAAGATTTTCGTTTTCTAGGTTATATACTTTTATATACATTTCTGGCCTGTGACAAAATAATGCAGGATATTATGAGTAGAACTTTCAACCCAAAGTCCAGAAGGGTATTATCTATGAAATAATGCATTGAATGTGTATATTGCCGATGAAGCGGGAACGAAACTGAACGAAAAGGGACCTCACAATGTGGCCTAATAGCCTTACTCTGGGACCAGAGCTACATCCCTATACCTGCTTTGTCTGCACCGTTTAAGGCCGTTTCCTAATGTTAAAATGTAAAAGACCAATATTACAGTGGCAGGCCGTGCCGAAATGAACTAGCTCCCCCCCAACAACCTGTCATATGTTCTTATACAACATTTAACCGGTGGAACTGGGCCCAGGCGGTGGCGTAACCGTCTGGGCACCCGACTGGTAATCCAGTCGCAGTGTGCCGCGGGTTCGACTCCCGAGCCCGACACGGCCTTTACTGCATGTCTTCCCCCCCCATCTCTCTCCCGTTTCCTGTCAGCCTACTGTCTGTCCCTTCAAAAAACCAATAAAAGGCGTAAGCCGCAAAAACAATATCTTAAAAAAGAAAAAAAGAATTGGTGGAACTGAATCACACTCATATCAGGCTCTGTAATATCTGAACTGAACCACACTCATATCAGGCTCTGTAATATCTGATCTGAACCACACTCATATCAGGCTCTGTAATATCTGAACTGAACCACACTCATATCAGGCTCTGTAATATCTGAACTGAACCACACTCATATCAGGCTCTGTAATATCTGAACTGAACCACACTCATATCAGGCTCTGTAATATCTGAACTGAACCACACTCATATCAGGCTCTGTAATATCTGAACTGAACCACACTCATATCAGGCTCTGTAATATCTGAACTGAACCACACTCATATCAGGCTCTGTAATATCTGAACCACACTCATATCAGGCTCTGTAATATCTGAACTGAACCACACTCATATCAGGCTCTGTAATATCTGATCTGAACCACACTCATATCAGGCTCTGTAATATCTGAACTGAACCACACTCATATCAGGCTCTGTAATATCTGAACCACACTCATATCAGGCTCTGTAATATCTGAACTGAACCACACTCATATCACAGGCTCTGTAATATCTGAACCACACTCATATCAGGCTCTGTAATATCTGAACTGAACCACACTCATATCAGGCTCTGTAATATCTGAACTGAACCACACTCATATCAGGCTCTGTAATATCTGAACTGAACCACACTCATATCAGGCTCTGTAATATCTGAACTGAATCACACTCATATCAGGCTCTGTAATATCTGAACTGAACCACACTCATATCAGGCTCTGTAATATCTGATCTGAACCACACTCATATCAGGCTCTGTAATATCTGAACCACACTCATATCACAGGCTCTGTAATATCCCAGCCATGCTGCACCGGTGGGGACTAAACACACGTGCGCACGCGCACACACATGCACACACACACACACACACACACACACACACACACACACACACACACACACACACACACACACACACACACACACACACACACACACACACACACACACACACACACACACACACACACACACTCAAGTGGCTCCGCAGCACACAGCCACATGAGACTCGGCCACACACACACACTGTGCTGGTTGGTGCCTTGCATGGTTTTCCACCACCATATGAATGTGTGGGTGAATGTAATGCACAATCTATGTAAAGCGCCTTGGATAAAGGCGTTATATAAATGCACCATTTACCATTTACTCTCTCCTCCATTTAGATTTATCAATGGAACAAATATGACATTGATGAGCTCCACTTCAACAGCTGAACTATTTTATAATAGGACATTGGAAATACTCAACAAAAATACCTCAAAATTGTAATTAGTACAGTGCTTAAGTAAATGTACTGTAATTAAGTACAGTGCTTAAGTAAATGTACGTAGTTACTTTCCACCACTGTCCCAGAGCATTGTGAAATTCTGCATTATTCTGCTGAAACTAGCAGATCTACAAGCTCACAATGTGTCACTTTGCAATGCATTGTGATCTTGTAGATCTGCTATTTTCAAATGATTTGTATGCATTGTGAAATGGGACATTCCGCATAATTCTGCAATCTGCTGAAACTAGCAGATCTACAAGCTCACAATGAGCTTGTAGCATCATGAAGACATCTGCCATGCACTGTACAGTTCACCAGCATTGCCTTTTTTCACTTTTGAGATCTACAAGCTCACGCTGAGGCTGAGCTTGGAGATCGGCTATTTTCAGCATGCAACCAAGTGCATAATCAGGCATTACGACACCACCAAGGCCTGCCAAAATGTATTTTGGATGTCGAATATCTTATGATAGTTAGTTGACTAAAACTAAAACATTTTAGGTGACTAAAATATGACTAAAACAAGTTTTATTCAAAAGGCTCTATGAGTAAAACGAAATAAATAAAAACTATCTGTGACAATCAATACTGGTACAACTACAGTATTGAAAGCATCAAATGCAGCAAAAACAGAAAACAATATAATACAACAGAAAACAATATCAAATCTCTCTCTCTCTCTCTCTCTCTCTCTCTCTCTCTCTGTAACCATGACAACACCATCCAGGTACTACTATGAAAACATGACCAAAAGAAACAACTGTATCCTACATGAGACCTTATATCTGCAATAGTGAAACTGTCTAATCCACGAAGCTTGTAGATCGGCTATTTTTCCCCTCCATTTCTATTTCATTGGACAATTAAGCCCCAATGAGACCAAGAGCACCGACAGTGGCTAGCTGCCCGTTCCTGCCTCTGATCTGCTCTGTCGCAGCTAGCCAGTTCCGCTATGAAAATGTGTCTTTGAATACATATTCTTTCAGAGTGAACGTTTTTAACTCAAATCTTTGCTTCTGGGAGGTCACTGGAACAACATGTTTTCAGATGGGGGTCGGCAGCCAATTACATATAATTTCTGGTGTCCTTGACATGAAATGTGGAGCTTGTAGGTCTGCTATTTTTGAAAAATCGAAGAACGACTGACATAGAAACATAGCTTTTTCAGAAAACTGTCAGGATGTAGGCCTAGAAGGCATTTATAGAATCTGATCTCAGGTCAGAATGGGTTAAAGTGCAACGCAGGGAGAAAGGTACATGAAAAGAGTGTTTGAATGTACATGTTGTTATGGTTTAACCTCTAAATAAGTGATGCTGTTTGTACAATCAGAATAATATTTATTTTACACAGCATATTCATCTGAACATGAAATGTGTAACATAGTCCACAGAATGTTGCTTTACGGTCAAATTAACAGCTACGTCCAGGAGGACAAGGCCTGGAGGGAGAGAATCATTAGTATTGGCATGCTTTAAAATAGGAGACCAGATCATTTCATTGCCTGCAGGTATTTAAACCATTTAGGCCTGATTTAAAAAAAAATGTTTTCCTAAATCCTGACAGTTTTCTGAATCATATTTCTGTATCAGTGGTGCTCCACATTTCATGTCAAGGACCCCCAGAAATTATATGTACTTGGCTGCGGACCCCCCCATCTGAAAACATGTTGTTCCAGTGACCTCCCAGAAGCAAAGATTTGAGTTAAAAACGTTCGCTCTGAAAGAATATGTATTCAAAGACACATTTTCACGATTTAAAAAAAAATAGCAGATCTACAAGCTCATATAGCGCGCCACTTACATTTAGGGATAAATAAGTGTAAAGATATACATATATATATATATATATATATATATATATACAGGGCTGCACATAAGTGGTGCGCAGGTGCGCATGCGCGGTAAAAATTAAAAATGCGCTGTCAATCAAGCGCCGGGAGGCGCTTCTGCGTACCAACAGCTGGGGCCGCCCAGAATGATTATTATGGCCAGAATACTAGAAAATGTTGTGGCGAGAGCATTTCCCACCGACTGCCACTCAAAGTGGCTACTGGCCCAATCACAGCGCGTCCTTACTCATAAGGGGGAGGATCCATGCTTCTTTCTGAGTGCTAGGAGCCTGGGAGGAGGCGGAGGGTGGTTGACAGGAAAACCTTACACAAATAGTTTCGTCTTCTCTTCTCCGTTTCAGATAGCAAACTACTGTAGTCCCCGGTGTAAAAGGTCATGCTTTGGATGCTTTGCACTCTTCCCATTTGCCGCTGTGCTTGTGTTTGTTTTCCGGCTGTTGGAGCAGCATGGTTGCTCGTGTGCGATGCCGTCTCAAAACCCGAATCCGAGGCAGAAACCATATTAGCGTCTCTCACAGCCTAGGCACCGGCCACCGACTTTTTACGGGTACTAAGGTTTTAGTTCCGACATAGTGGAGTGGGAAGAGTTTAAAGCATTGCGGACTGGCACTGCTGCTGCCCAACATGAACACCGTGTCTCGACATACTGTCCCTTATTATCGTAAAGTCGGGTAGTGTACACTGTTTATTTTTTTCACCGAGGAGCCATGTGTGTGTGTCTGACTGTCTGACTACGTACGTCGCCTCATCTAAAAACAAAAGGGAACTAGGGAAGCCTGATGTATGATTCGCCGTACGATGTGTCGCATGTTAAAAAAATAGCTGATCTGCAAGCTCACAACGTGTCGCAACACGTTGTGAGCTAGTAGATTGGTTATTTAAATACAAAATAATACAAAATCTAAATATTGCTTTGATGCTCATATCATATTATCCTTAAGTTGTTAACTTGTTTTTATTATAATATGCATTCCATAGGGCTGGACCACACACATGGACCTAGATTTTAGCAAATTTATATATTTTTAATAATGGGATGAATCTACAACAAGAGCCATTCTAGGGCTAAATCTAGAGTTGCAATACCCTCCATTGACTCCCCACTCATCCAATAAATATTGTTTTGCTATAAGTTATTCATCCCTCTTTTATCCATCCGGCGAGACGGGTCGCCGCATTTTAGGAGCACCAAGCAACTCCTCCAGGTGCTCTTCTGAGTACTAGACCAAAAAAGTTGTGTGCAGCCCTGTATATATATATATATATATATATATATATATATATATATATCGCCCTGAGCCTAAAATAGTATAAAGACTAATGTTTGTGATTAGTCGACTAAAAGACTAGACCAACACCAAAAAGTTTGGTTTCGAAAAAACAAAATGCTGTGTTATTCACAGCAGCACCAGATTCCTGTACTGTGTGTGTGTGTGTGTGTGTGTGTGTGTGTGTGTGTGTGTGTGTGTGTGTGTGTGTGTGTGCGTGTGCGTGCGTGTGTGTGTGTGTGTGTGTTTGGCCCCAGAGGCAGATAGGGATTAGTTTTGTCACGCCAGGCTAGAGTGACCAGTCGGACCAGCTACACCTCTCTCTCTCTCTCTCTCTCTCTCTCTCTCTCTCTCTGTCTCTCCCCCCACGCCTATTTCTAGGTGCACACCAAGATTATAATATATATATATTTTTTCATTATAGTTTAGTTTTAGTTAGTTTTGACTTTTCTTTCTCTAATTCAGTTAGTTTTAGTTAGTTTTTAGAGCGGGTTTACTAGTTTTTATTTTGGTGAAATGCTTAGTTTTAGTTTAGTTATAGTTTAGTTTGAGTTTTTTTCGTACTTTGGTTTATTTGTCAGGTAGCCTATAGGATTAAAAAAGATCAGAGTAAGTATTGTGTAATAAAATCAAAAAATATATACCATTAAAAAATATATATATATTATACTCAGCAACAAAAGTTCAGAAAGGTCACTTTGGACCTTTATTTCTCTACTTTGATAATACCAATTGGTTTATGTTTTATATCATTGTAATCGTTGATCGTTGTCACCTGTACATACAACGAGGTATAGTCTGTATAGATTGTTAGGATCGGGCATTCGTGGAATGAGCAACACAGCAAAGCGGGTGGGTAGCGCCCCCAAAAATGTGTATACCAACCCTTGCTTTGAGTTGCTTAGTGGATTGGATGATTGCACTCTCCTACAGGAATAAGGAAAAAACAACACTTGGTTCTGTTGGTCGCACGCACAGCACATACACTCGTACAGCACACCAAAGCTGATCCCACAAGTGTTCAATTGGGTTGAGGTCTGGACTCACGGCCATTCCAGCCCTACCAACAGTCATTAAGACATGTGAATCCCTTGACTCCTTCAAAACCGCTCTCAAAGGGCACCTACGGACGGCTGCAATTCGAAACTGGCCCCCGTAAAATCTGAATCCCCCCCACCCCCCCCCCCCTTTTTTGCCACTCACTGTATATATTTCTTTTCCCTTTTTGCTTCCTTTATGATGAATTCCTGTTCTGTTCTTTAACTATATAGAAGTGTCTATTTGTACGTCTCTAAATGTTTTGATGAATTGAACATGGTGGACCCTGTTGTAAACAAGTGTAATGCTTAAGTGGGTAGGGCTGGGCGATATGACGATATATATCGTATTTTCGATAGAAAATGTCTATCACGAAAAAAAAGCTATATCGCTTATATCGCCGTTTCGCTTTACGGCAGTATTTTACGTCACAGCGCTTATATACGGCATGCCCAGCAGCCCACCGCGCGCACTGAAAACAGTGAGCCAACACCTTTCGGATGTCTTCTCTATTATATACTCTAAGGCCAACACGACCACAACACAAGCCGAGGTGGTGCTTGCACCTAAAAGAGGGAGATGATGATGATGGCTGACGAGATTCAGAGCGGTGTAAGGGGCACGTTCGGAAATACCACACCGGAGCGAACTCATCTATCAGTTTGCATTGCACAGTGCGCCTAGTGCGCTATTTCCGAACGCGCCCTAAAGTAACCGGTCATTCACTGTTATAAATGCAGGTTTCATGTTGGGTCAAATTGATAAATTGCGTGAGCCACGCATGTTTTACACAGTTGAACAATAAGCTTGTCCGTCGTCGGGTGCACTGCAAACTTCTTCCAAGACGAAGACGTTCCTCTTACCTGTGCAGTCCTCCTGCTGCGTCTGTCTTGTTTTATTGTTCCAAATAAATTATTCCATTTGAAAAGTCCTTAATTCAGCAACAGCTTACAACAACAACACAAGACGCTGACTTTGTTGTGATCATCAAAAAAAAAGGAAAAGAAAAAGCCCCACTCGTCCTAGACTCCCATATACGCACAGCTGTGGGCATGGAGAGTTGACGACAAGATCGCGTTCTCTCTCACTCTATCGCCTGTAGTCAATTAAACATCGTTAAGCTGCCCAACGTCTTTAACAAACTAAACTATAACTACAACAGAACATGTTGATTCCCTATACAGAGCTTAAATGAACTGAAACAACTGTAGTGACAAACTGTGACATGAGATATTTATTTTTTCCTTAAGCCAATTTAATGCAGACACAGGCCTGTACTTCTGTGTCTGAAGGCAACGTCTTATTTCTTTCTTTTTTCTTTTTAATTGTCATAATAATAATAATTATTAATAATACTAATAAAACTTTATTTGTATAGCATGACATGAAATGCAGCTCTCAAAGTGCTTTACAGAGCAATGGAGAAAAAAAGAAAAGCAAGGCAACGACATTAAAAAACAAGCAGTGATGCAATACAGTGAGGACATGAATAACAAAAAATAAAAGATCAATTAAAAGCAATGTTGTAGAAGTGGGTCTTGAGCTGTGCTTTAAAAATGTCTACAGAGGCTGAACAATTGAGTTCAGCCTCTAATTATTATTATATACATTTTATTTTGTAATATTTTTGTACTTGCTTTGGGCCTGTCTGTGCATGGGAAGGGCATCAGTATTATATTCATATAAGTAGACTGGATAATGTGAATTTAATTGTTTTTTGAGTGGTGCAACCATTATAGACAGCTATGTGTGTCCCTGTCCCTGTATCCGAGCACGAAATAGCATAACTATTGTCACCACCAAGTGTCACTGTTGTGCAGCCTAACACAGACAGAGGCCAGGGAGGAGAGCTTGTACAGTACAGTACAGTACAGTACAGTACAGTACAGTACAGTACAGTACAGTACAGTACAGTACAGTACAGTACAGCCCAAGTACAGTAAAGTACTCGACCTGAACAAAAATCAATTCTTTTAGATAAAAAAATAGGTATCGTAAAAAATATGCTATATCGTGAGTATATCGTTATCGTGATAAAATAAATTCTATATCGTGATATGAGATTTTGTCATATCGCCCAGCCCTATAAGTGGGTCGTCCACTAACAGTCTTTGTATTGACTTTGTGCTTGAAATGTACTGTAATTCTGCAAACTGTTAATAAATATTTCAATCAATCAATCAATCAATCCACTCCTACATTGTGGAGGTACTCTGTGTTCCTGGCTCTACGGGGTGAGCGTTGTCATCCTGGAGGATGGCGTTAGGTCCCAGATATGGGATCGCCACTGGCTCCAGAATCTCACTGCATTGAGATTGCCTTTAATGATGACGAGTTCTGTCTTGCCCGTGAGAGAGATACTGTTCCATACCAAACCAAGCTGTTGTGGCAAATGTTTTGGGGGCGCTACCCACACATGTATCTGTGTTGCTCATTCCACGAATGCCCGGTCCTTATACAATAGGTCTATATACCCTTCAGACGTGCTCCGCGTATTTTACCATCATCCTTTTCCACAAGGCACGTCCTTGCGTCTCTCTCCAAGTGACATGCAGTCAGTTTCAGGCAGTGCAGAATGTAAACAAGCGACGTAAAGCGTGGCTACATGCTGCCATACGCTGCTGAAAACTGTCGTAAAACGTGTTGGAGAAATGAGGAAATTAATCGAATTAATTTAAAAGGTTAATATTATAAATATCCGAAAGGCATATAAATATTGATAAAAACTAAAACTAAGGATATTTCAGTTAGTTTTAGTTTTGTGAACACACAATACAGTTATAGTTTAGTTATCGTTTTTTAATTTAGTTTTAGTTTTTATTAGTTTCAGTTAACTACAATGTTTTTTTAATTCTAGTTTTCGTTTTTTAGTTAGTTTTAACTAACTATTATAACCTTGGTGCACACCGCTCAGAGCCATCATTTGTAGCGACGCCTACGTGAAGGGTTGACTCCCACTTTTAGACCATTTCAGCCCATATGCGTAAATCCAGGCTGACCACCCGGACCAGTTACACCTCTTTCTCTCTCTTTCTGTCTCAGTCTCTGTCTCTCCACCCACGCCTATTTATAGGGAGAGAGACAGAGAGAGAGACAGAGAGAGAGACAGAGAGAGGGGATCGAGCACCATCGCACAGGTAAGAAACTCAACAATAGGAAAATATTGTTTATTATTATTATTATTATTATTATTATACTAATGTATAATATTTGAAACAAGATTCAATGATCTTAATAAGTTAAATTTGAAACAAATGGAAACACAATGCAATAAGTAAGGGATAATATCTGGCTATAGGCGGTGGCCGAACGGTTTGCGGAGCGGTCTTGATATTGGAAGGTCGCTAGTTCGTATCCCTGGACCGGCACGTTAAAATTACCAACGCTGAAGTGCCCTTGGACAAGGCATTGAACCCCTACCATGAAATGTTCTATGAGCAGGGCCTGGCTGTAAACATGTTCTTGAGCTTAGTCCAGTTACCCTGGGTAAACATAGTACCTTTCCTTTCCTTAGTCCAGTTACCCTGGGTAAACATACTGTAGTACCTTTCCTTTCCTTAGTCCAGTTACCCTGGGTAAACATAGTACCTTTCCTTTCCTTAGTCCAGTTACCCTGGGTAAACATAGTACCTTTCCTTTCCTTAGTCCAGTTACCCTGGGTAAATATAGTAGGCTACCTTTCCTTTCCTTAGTCCAGTTACCCTGGGTAAACATAGTACCTTTCCTTTCCTTAGTCCAGTTACCCTGGGTAAATATAGTACCTTTCCTTTCCTTAGTCCAGTTACCCTGGGTAAATATAGTAGGCTACCTTTCCTTTCCTTAGTCCAGTTACCCTGGGTAAACATAGTACCTTTCCTTTCCTTAGTCCAGTTACCCTGGGTAAATATAGTACCTTTCCTTTCCTTAGTCCAGTTACCCTGGGTAAATATAGTACCTTTCCTTTCCTTAGTCCAGTTACCCTGGGTAAACATAGTGCCTTTCCTTTCCGTTGTCGGGAGATAATTCACCCTCCCTGAAGGTGAATTATATCCACCACCTAGCCAGATATTATCCCTCTTATTACATTATTATATTATTACTTGCGCAAGCAGAGCGCGCAAGTAATAATTTCGCCCGGTCTGTGTGCACCGTGCCAGCCAACCCGCCACTTGATGCGTATGAAAATAAAACAGCAAATTTGTGCCTGGTCTGCTGGGACCAGATTACATTAATGACCATATGTCTTACGTCATCATTTAGAGCTAGTCATACGTATACTATATACATAATCAGTAAAATAAAATAGCAAATTGTGCCTGATTTGCTGGGACCAGAGTACATGGTGTGTATATGTATGACTAGCTCTCAATGATGACGTAAGAAATATGGTCATTTGTGTAATCTGGTCCCAGCAAACCAGGCACAAATCTGCTGTTTTATTTGCATACGCATCAAGTGGTGGGTTGGCTGTCACGGTTTTTGGCGCAAAGTAACCACAGTATACCGCTAATCAACTTACAACTACATACTCTATATAGTATATGTGTATGTAGGCCTATACATATGTCTTACGTCATCATTTAGAGCTAGTCATACGTATACTATATACATAATCAATAATATAAAATAGCAAATTGTGCCTGACTAGGGGAGGGCGATTTCTAGACAGACATGTCTACGACCGGTCCCGCGATTGGCTGGCTCCGGGCCCTCCCCCGCAGTGGATTGGCCTCGGCCCCAGTCTATCATTAGTCCGCCCGAGTGGGCGGGCGGGGAAAACACCCCCTCTCTGCTGTGATTGGGAGACCGTTCCATATTATCCATAGTTTCCTCCCAGCTATTTTGCCATCGGGGATTTAATTTAATAGTCTAATCTCTAACGGTCTGTTTAGCTTTTATGTTTTGGATCAACCTCGCGTCGCTTTCTAACTATTGTTTTTGATAAGATGCTGGCCTAGTATTCTCATTTCTCCACGCCCGTGCGCACATGGCCAAAAGCTCTCGCCCACAACTGAAATCTGACACAGACAGACACTGGTGTAAAAAAAAAAAAGGTTCAAACCACGGTGTGGTTCGTTACAGGTGTGAATGCATTGGGACTTTATAGAGGACCTGCAAATACAGGACGATAGCCAAAATAACCGTCGGGCGTCGGCAGTTGTGAGGCTGCATTAATAATTAGTTGTAAAAGTATGTATGTTTTACGGGGATCACTATTGATATGACAGCTGATCACTATTGATATGACAGCTGATCACTATTGATATGACCGCTGACAGTCTGATTTTAATAGTAGACGCATGTCGAGGCGCCGCGCAGCGTACGAGGTTCACATGCGCAATAATAACAGATGTACAAGTTGTCAACACGGAATGATATGTACCGTATGGTACACGATGTAAGCTTGTAGATCTGTTTATTTTAACCATGCGCCGCCGCCGCCGTCACGCAAAGTTATGACAAAGCATGTGATGCATGAGACTTCATGCGAGAGTTGAATTATTTCAACTCGTCCCCTCCTTTTTTCTGTCAGAATCTGTATAAAATATTGTGTGTGTGTGTGTGTGTGTGTGTGTGTGTGTGGGCGCGCGCACATGAGGGGAGAGACCCGATATATTTATATGGGAGAGACGCAGATACAGAAATATTTAAAATAATCCATGTCTCGCTCTAGCGCACGGCCGCACGTATAGAGAAAGAGCCAATGGAGCAAATGTTAAATAATCTACACAGGTGGTCCCAAATGATTCATTGATTACATCACTATAGCAAAAGACGTAAAGCTAGGTCAAGCAGCACGCACATTATTGTTCAATCACCTGCTCCGTTCATCTGTTGCTCTTATTTTGGCTAATAAAATAATGAATAAGAATGAATGCAATAGCAAGTTGTTGCTGTCATGTTGCTGTTCTCTTCTGTGTGTGACTGAAGGTTGCCCCAAAAATTGTAGACAGTAAAATGACGATGTTCCAGTAAATAATTTCCGTTTTCTCATGTTCCCCATGTAAAGCAATATTGAGTATTCATATAGGCTACCAGTCGTTCTCAACATGTTCTCACATGATTAGGCGGTGTCACTTCACTGTCAGTGACAATTTAAGGACTTTTAAGACTTTTATAATACCTCAAAGGCTCTAAAAGAAAAAATACCATTACTGCATCAAAACATTCAAAAGTAATCAGCAAACCATGCTATAAAAAACTGGTTGGCCAGATTATTAAATGATAAAGAAAGAGGCAACAATTGTGAAAATAGCCGATCTACAAGTTCACAATGAGCTTGTAGATTGGCTATTTTCACAATATTGCCACAATTCAAATGAAATGGCAAATATGACAAGTCAATTGAAATAAGAGAAATGCTTTTTAACCTTCAGATAATGAACGCATTTAAGTGAAAATATAATGCAATAGCATTTGCATTTCATCTCCAGGTGTGGTCATTCTATGACAGAATGAAAAAGCAAAAGCAAATAACATAGCATTTACATTTTCAAATTGGCGTGTGTAGGCTACTATTTGAAAATGATAATGCAATGCTATTTGCTTTTTAATTTGGTCATAGAATGAGCACACCTAGAGATGAAGCAAAAGCAAATCACATTGCATTTTCCTTTCCTTTGTATTTCCTTTCCGTACACATGCCAATTTGAAAATGAAAATGCAATGTGATTTGCGTTTGCTTCCACAAGGAGTGCATGTCATTTTATTTTTCCATCTACACCAAACAAGTGATCTGCAAGCTCACAACACATCACACTGCAACACATTATGAACTAAAAGATCTTATATTCTTCTGAATGTCATAACTGTGTTATGCCCAACATTCACATGGAATACACCATGTAATTCCCTTTGACCTCATGGGGTCATTGGGGGAGTCACCAAGCTAGATGTGACTGTAATGCCCCTGACCAATGAGTAGTGGTCAGGGTGGGCTATATGGGGGGGACCCCTTAACTTAGGCGTTTCGCCAATAGTGTCCAGGAGGGATTACCCTCCAATACGCCTCAATTTGCTGGGACCAGAGGACATGGTGTGTATATGTATGACTAGCTCTCAATGATGACGTAAGAAATATGGTCATTTGTGTAATCTGGTCCCAGCAAACCAGGCACAAATCTGCTGTTTTATTTGCATACGCATCAAGTGGCGGGTTGGCTGGCACTGTTTTTGGCGCAAAGTAACCACAGTATACCGCTAATCAACTTACAACTACATACTCTATATAGTATATGTATATGTATACATATGTCTTACGTCACCTTCATGTCAAGATTAGGTTTTAAACAAATAAATACAAATCCAACTACAGATTACGGAAGTATTTTAGATCATGTATATTTTAACAAATGTAAAAGTATTATTACAGAAATTGAAGTTAGAGACACCTACTCTGATCATGATTTAGTATTAATATCACTATATTCCAAGATGAAATACATTTAAAACAATTGACAATTTAGAATAAATAATAGAATAATTATACTGTATAACATATTTTAATTCAGTTTATATACTTTTTTTTTCATCACATATCAATGATTTATTTTTCTTTAAAAAACTAAAAAGGGATCCAGAATATATCTACATCGATAAAACTGTATTTCTTATATAGATAGAAACTTAAACCATACTTAATAATACTAGGTGTTTATATGCATAAAGTAGGTAGGTAGCAAATAGTTACACCTAATAATTAGACATTTCAAACGTTCCTTCACAGAGATACTGAGATTTGACAGTTTACAGCGGTCGAAAGTACTTGCGCTCTCTGCTTGCGCACTAGTTGGCCATTTATGGCCAAGGAAGTGTTTAAGCGAGTTTTTGTCGCTTCCAGCGAGGAAGCGAGTTTTTGTCGCTCTCATCGAGGAAGCGAGTTTGCAAGTATGCACTCGACAGAGTGCAGTTCTAGTTATAATTATTATTACATGGCTACCTAACATAAATGAATACATTGACCCAAAACCCAACAAAAAAAGTATTCCATAGTTTGCGCTGGCTGCATCTGGCCAGCTGCAGGGCAGGAGCATGTGTAAACAATATGGAGGTTATGCTATGCATGAATATTCATGGCTCTAATAACTTTAAATGTGTCAAAAGGAACTCAGTCTGCTATAAAGTGCTATAAATATACTGTATTTGAATGATATAATGATATAGTTTGGACACTTGGGCCCTCATTTATCAACCGTGCGTACGCCAAAATATGGGTGCACGCCGAAATTACCGCAATTGTCGGCATTTACCATTTCCGCCAAAGGTTAAAATTGAACTTGTGCCAGGACAAAAATGACGTCTGGTCGGGAGCTGTCGTACGCTTTGTCCTCGGCTGTTTTTCTGTCGTGCGGAGCTGACACGCTGTCACAGGCATCTAAACATGTTTTCATCACTCCTAAAATGTTAATATAAAACTCTATGTATAATTGTACATACAAAGAAAAATACAAATATACAAAGAAAAAGAAAAAGAGAGATTTTCCAACTTCCAAGTAATTAAAGTTGCGCAATTAAAAACAATATAACATGTTTAGTTTGTGCTTAATCAAACAGTGCTTTACTGGCCTTGTTATGTGAGCGCACTTGTGAGATGATTTGGGAGCGCATGCGGCATGAGCGTGACATCAGATGCCTATATAATCACGGTGATGTTATAAAAAAATCACACCCGTGTGAACCGAGTGGTGCAACTCCCCCCTCTCTCTCTCCCCCCAACCCCCCCCTCTCTCTCCCTCTCTCTCTCTCCCTCTCTCTCCCTCTCTCATTAGCAGGCAACAGTGCAGTGCTACAGCACCCCTACTGGCCCCTACTGGTACATACTGGTGCTCATTAACGTCACACAGGTGCATGACCAACACGGACATTGCCGGTTGTAGGAGTGGTTGCACCACTCAAAAAGAAAGGCATAAATGGACTGCACGCCTTTATTTCCAAGTGACAATGACAAGCATACAGCTTGCCTATTTGCAATTGTAGCAGGCTATAGGCGTAAGAAAGGGGCTTAATCATTCCCTATTTAAATAAGTGCTTTGACAGTTCAGATAAAAGCGAGATCATTTCCGGGGGTCGGAAGGACGGGACCGCGGCGTGCGTCGCCAACACATACCAGCACACACGCAAGCCTTCATCCATATGTTTATGATTCGTTCATCAATGATCAAATCACTATAATGATATAGTTTGGAGACTTCTTGGACACATACATTTTCCTGTACTTTGTCTCCCTCTAGATTTCGGTGAGAGATGGCAGAGAGTGGCAAAGGGCCAATTGGAGACGACAGTCTGGAGGACTGGGAACTACTGGGCTCAGGGAGCTTTGGGTTTGTCTTTGAGGCCACACACAAGCTCCTGGGCAAAGTGGCCATTAAGGTGCTTAATCATGATGACAGGTATGATGACAATGATCTACACAATGTATCTATAATTGATTAATTATCTTCATTCACACTATTATTTTTTCATGATCTTAGTCAGTTTGACATAATTATAACATTATATATTATTAAAACATTTTGGGTTCTAACTCCTAAACTGACCCCGTACTGCAGCTCTGGTACGTTGTATGCTGCCTTGTGTCACGAGGCAAGACACATGGAAGACGCAGAGGAGTTTGTTCCCAGGGTCTATGGGATGTACCGCGGCCGGCCCCCCGTGATGCGCAAGAAAGAGGTGCAGGGTATAGTGATGGAGCTGATGGAGGGAGGCTGCCTGGAGTCCTTTCTGCTCACCAAGGTCTTTATAATTCAACTGAAACTAACTACATAACCACAACTAAAACTGAAAACGCATCTTCGTCAACTGAACTAAATCAAAACTAGAATAAAAGAACAAAGACGTTAACTAACTGAAAGTGTGTTGTGTGTTTAGAAATTGTTTGAAATTATATTTATCTGTGCTCTATATATTTGTCTTTTATTGAGTTTTTAGTACACATTGGTGGTTCCCAAACTGTGGTACGTGCACCCCTTGTGGTGCGCAAGAACCTTCTAGGGGGTGTGTGACATGAAAAGGCTAATGGTGGTGCTATTGTTTTATTTAAAATATATTAACATATTGTGGCAAGTAGGCCTATATGTATAATATAGCTTATGTTGTATATATATGCCATATTCAGGTTCATATTATGTGCATACCGTAGGAAATATATGTCTCTATATAGCTTATGCAATTCTTATTTCCATGTGGGGGTGCGTCAGCTAGGTCAGGAGGTAACAGGGCCAGAAAAGTTTGGGAACCACTGCCCTATAGTACACGACAGGCCTACTTACTCTGACCGTTATGAATCCTGCTGCTGGGGGGGGGGGGGGGGGGGGGGGGGGACACCACTGCCCTAGTACACGACAGGCCTACTTACTCTGACCGTTATGAATCCTGCTGCTGGGGGGGACCACTGCCCTATAGTATACGACAGGCCTACTTACTCTGACCGTTATGAATCCTGCTGCTGGGGGGGGGGGGGGGGAGGATAATAATAAAGAACTAAAGCTAACACTAAATCCCAAACTATTCTGAACCTTTCTACAGACCGAGTCTAAACCTCCACCCTGGCCCCTGGCGTTCCGTATAGCACACCAGGTGGCGCTAGCCATGGACTTCCTCCACTGTAAGAAGAACATTGTGCACATGGACCTGAAACCAGCCAATATCCTGCTGGATGCCGACTTCAATGCCAAGGTACACAATATACAATAATTATACATCCAGTAGAACTAAATGTCAGGGAGGGACTAGTGGAGAAGAGATCCAGTAAAACTAAATGTCAGGGAGGGACTAGTGGAGAAGAGATCCAGTAGAACTAAATGTCAGGGAGGGACTAGTGGAGAAGAGATCCAGTAGAACTAAATGTCAGGGAGGGACTAGTGGAGAAGAGATCCAGTAAAACTAAATATTAGGGAGGGACTAGTGGAGAAGAGATCCAGTAGAAATAAATGTCAGGGAGGGACTAGTGGAAACTGTATTCAAAGGACTGGCTAAAACTAAATCCAAATTTGCTCTTGAAATGAACAGTTCTCGTCACTGCATGTCCTGCTTAAACAAAATCATAAATGCCTCCTCTTTCTGTCAACAGATAGCAGATTTTGGCCTGTCTACGGTGACCAACAGTGTCAAGTCGACCTACCATACAAACAGAGGAGGCACTGCCTCCTACACCCCCCCTGAGGCTTTTGAACCGACATACCACCGTGTTCGCTCCTACGATGTTTACAGGTGACTATATCTAGATACATGCCATGTTCACTATGATGTTTACAGGTGAATTCTGTTTCTACTACGTCACTCATAAATACAATTAAGTGACACATTTTCCCCGTCTTTTTATTAGCTACGGCATACTTCTCTGGACCATTCTCACTGGAGAGAGACCCTATCCAGGTAAACTATCCGCACGCACATGCACACACACACACACACACACACACACACACACACACACACACACACACACACACACACACTCTCACTCTCACTCTCACTCTCACTCTCACTCTCACTCTCACTCACACACACACACACACACACACACACACACACACACACACACACACACACACACACACAATGTAAATGTTCCTCTATTTTATGTAGGGGTGAGTCGGACCATGTTGGAGTTCCACATTCCAAGGGGAGAGAGACCAGAACTTTTTAAAATCGATTTCCAGAAAGCAGCTGGATTAAAAGAGCTGGTGGAGCTCATGCAGAGATGCTGGGACACTGAGCCCAACAAGAGACCTTCGTTTGCAGGTAAATCTATTCATGCAGAGATGCTGGGACTCTGAGCCCAACAAGAGACCTTCGTTTGCAGGTAAATCTATTCATGCAGAGATGCTGGGACACTGAGCCCAACAAGAGACCTTCGTTTGCAGGTAAATCTATTCATGCAGAGATGCTGGGACTCTGAGCCCAACAAGAGACCTTCGTTTGGAGGTAAATGTATTCATGCAGAGATGCTGGGACTCTGAGCACACACATTCCTCCTCCCAGGATGTTCAGTTGTAAATAAAACTCGCTCAGCGTACACAAAAGTACAGCGTACACAAAAGTTATCAAAAGCGTGAGTTTTCGTAAAATGGCGTGACCGTGGCTTAGCGTCAAACTTCAATTAGCCCCCGCCCCCTCTTATGATTGGTCGACAGGCTATGTCATAGTTTCTAATATCATCTGCCGTTTGTCACAGAGAGTCATGAGTCGCCTCGCTGGACTCTTGAATACGTGAGGAATTGGCCTGGGCCGGCCGAGTGGTCCAGGCACCTTAGGCTGGTAATGAGCGTGTCGCGGGTTCGAGTCCCGAGCACGACGACCTTTGCTGCGTGTCTTCCCCCATCCCTGTCCCCCTTTCCTGTCAAACTACTGTAAAACCCTCAATAAAAAAAGCTCCCAATAATATACTTTAAAAAATAAAGAGAATTTGTGTTTTTTTCATTTCAGAATGCGTTGAAGTGACACGTGGACTTTTTTCAAGACACGAGGAGGGAATCTCTGCTGCCTGTGACCTCCTGAGACCTCCTCCTCCTCCTGTTCCTGTTCCTGCTCCAGGGAGCACCGACACCCTGACTCTTCCTCCTGCTCCAGGGAGCACCGACAGAGAGGCCTTTTTAAAACGTGAGTTCATGTTGACACACAGCTCACACACACACAAACATTAAACTAAAAAGCTGTTTGTTGAAGAGACACATTTTTCCCCTGTGTGTGTGGGGGGGGGGGGGGGGGGGGGGAGATTTATACGAGCAAAAAGGAACGCGGGCTGCGGGCAGGTCAGGAATGCCTTCACAATCATATCGTTATAATATATAAGTTTGCGCATCCTGGCGCTTATTCACTATTTCAATTTCAGGAATAAATAGCCTTGCACATGTTGCCATACACATTGACCTCGGTTACATGTTACCATACACATTGACCTCGGTTACATGTTACCATACACATTGACCTCGGTTACATGTTACCATACACATTGACCTCGGTTACATGTTACCATACACATTGACCTCGGTTACATGTTACCATACACATTGGCCTCGGTTACATGTTACCATACACATTGACCTCGGTTACATGTTACCATACACATTGACCTCGGTTACATGTTACCATACACATTGACCTCGGTTACATGTTACCATACACATTGGCCTCGGTTACATGTTACCATACACATTGACCTCGGTTACATGTTACCATACACATTGACCTCGGTTACATGCTACCATACACATTGGCCTCGGTTACATGTTACCATACACATTGGCCTCGGTTACATGTTACCATACACATTGACCTCGGTTACATGTTACCATACACATTGACCTCGGTTACATATTACCATACACATTGACCTCGGTTACATGTTACCATACACATTGACCTCGGTTACATGTTACCATACACATTGGCCTCGGTTACATGTTACCATACACATTGACCTCGGTTACATGTTACCATACACATTGACCTCGGTTACATGTTACCATACACATTGGCCTCGGTTACATGTTACCATACACATTGGCCTCGGTTACATGTTACCATACACATTGAACTCGCTTACAATGTGTCTCTACGTCACTGCTCTAGAGGGTACTCTTATTTTGAAGAGATTGTCTTATATTTGCTAGCTTAGATGTGCCAAAAAAAACTGTGCCATCTTAATTCCGTGTTTCCTTGTCAGTCCGGGTATTAGCATATTCATTGTTTAACAAACAAATTAACAATGCACCCAGCACAGCGTAACAACAAATTAACAATGCACCCAGCACAGCGAAACACCAAATTAACAATGCACCCAGCACAGCGAAACACCAAATTAACAATGCACCCAGCACAGCAGAACACCACATTAACAATGCACCCAGCACAGCAGAACACCACATTAACAATGCACCCAGCACAGCAGAACACCAAATTAACAATGCACCCAAAACAGCGGAACACCACATTAACAATGCACCCAGCACAGCAGAACACCACATTAACAATGCACCCAGCACAGCAGAACACCACATTAACAATGCACCCAAAACAGCGGAACACCACATTAACAATGCACCCAGCACAGCAGAACACCACATTAACAATGCACCCAGCACAGCAGAACACCACATTAACAATGCACCCAGCACAGCAGAACACCACATTAACAATGCACCCAGCACAGCAGAACACCACATTAGCAATGCACCCAGCACAGCAGAACACCAAATTAACAATGCACCCAAAACAGCGGAACACCACATTAACAATGCACCCAGCACAGCAGAACACCACATTAACAATGCACCCAGCACAGCGTAACAGCAAATTAACAATGCACCCAGCACAGCGGAACACCACATTAACAATGCACCCAGCACAGCAGAACAACAAATTAACAATGCACCCAGCACAGCGTAACACCAAATTAACAATGCACCCAGCACAGCAGAACACCAAATTAACAATGCACCCAGCACAGCAGAACACCACATTAACAATGCACCCAGCACAGCGTAACAACAAATTAACAATGCACCCAGCACAGCGTAACACCAAATTAACAATGCACCCAGCACAGCGTAACAACAAATTAACAATGCACCCAGCACAGCGTAACACCAAATTAACAATGCACCCAGCACAGCGTAACACCAAATTAACAATGCACCCAGCACAGCAGAACACCACATTAACAATGCACCCAGCACAGCGTAACAACAAATTAAACTAAACCCACTGTGAAAACTGTTACTAAATAACAAAACAAAGAAAAAAAGAAAAGAAAAGTTTGAAAGAAACAAATTTAGGAACCAAACGTTCTCACACACTCAGCAGCACATCCACACCCACTCAGAGAGAGAGAGAGAGAGAGAGAGAGAGAGAGAGAGAGGGGGGGGAGAGAGAGAGATAGAGAGACAGAGAGATAGAGAGAGAGAGAGAGAGAGAGAGAGAGAGAGAGAGAGAGAGAGAGAGGGGGGGGGAGAGAGAGGGTGGAGAGAGAGCGAGAGAGAGAGAGACAGAGACAGAGAGAGAGAGAGAGAGAGAGAGAGAGAGAGAGAGAGAGAGAGATAGAGAGAGAGAGGGGGAAGAGAGAGAGGGTGGAGAGAGAGCGAGAGAGAGACACACAGAGAGAGACACACAGAGAGAGACACACAGAGAGAGAGAGAGAGAGAGAGAGAGAGAGAGAGAGGGGGGGAGAGAGAGAGAGAGACAGAGAGATAGAGAGAGAGACAGAGAGAGAGAGAGAGAGAGAGAGAGAGAGGGGGGGAGAGAGAGAGAGAGAGACACACAGAGAGAGAGAGAGAGAGAGAGGGGGGGGGGAGGGAGAGAGAGAGAGGGAGACAGAGAGATAGAGAGAGAGAGATAGCGAGAGAGAGAGAGAGAGAGAGAGAGAGAGAGAGAGAGAGAGAGAGAGAGGGGGGGAGAGAGAGAGAGAGAGACAGAGAGATAGAGAGAGAGAGATAGCGAGAGAGAGACATAAACAACATACACACAACCGGCTACACGCGCACAGACTGAGCATGTTTACAAGTTCTGTTCTGACGTGGAAACGTGCGCGCGCTTGTCAGTCTTCGCGCGCTTGACACTCACTCTCACTCACACGCACAAAGTTTGTTGTGACGTTAAACGTGCGCATGCGTGTCAGTCTTCTCTCACACACGCGCGCGCGCACACAGTTTGTTATGACGGTGAAACGTGCGTGCGCGTGTCAGTCCATTTCATCACGTGTGTTTTCCTGTGTTTCCTCCAACAGATTCCTCTCCTCTGTCGTTGGATCCAAACACAGCGTACAGAACCCTCCTCCTGTCAGAGAACAACAGGAAGGTGACTAAGACATATGTAGACCAACGATATGAAGATCACCAGAAGAGGTTCACCATTTGGGATATTGTGTTGAGTAAAGAATGTTTATCTGACCTGTTCTACTTTGAAGTGGAATGGAGTGGAACGTGGGTTGGTATAACACTGTGTCAGGATGACGTCAGCAGAACGGATAGGGCTCTATCAGGCTTTGGACGCAGTCCTCAGTCATGGGGGTTATATTACTATGATAGTAATAAACGCTACCTGTTCCGTCACAAGGGCATTGAGACTGAAGTGTCAGGACCGGTTCCCTCCACAAGGGGGAGCCACAGGGTGGGGGTCTATGTAGATCAGCCAGCAGGTGTTCTGTGTTTCTATGATGTGTGCGGAAACACAATGAGTCTCCTTCACACCGAGAGGACGACCTTCACACGACCTCTGCATGCAGGGTTATGTGTTGTTGGTTCAGGATCTACAGCAGAGGTGTGTGCGATCTGGTGAACATGTTGAACCTCTATACTAACAGCTGAGCGGGGTTCTCCAGGGCTCTGTCTGTACTTGGAGCCGTCTAGGAAAATGTTTAATTTCCTTTGTTTTTAAAGCAGGTTTAGTTTAGATTCTGTGAAAATGTGTTTTCTTTTTAATTAGTTTTAAGTTTTTATTGTCGGCCTAATGTATTGGTGTCACTCAGGGATGAGATTCAAAAAGCTAAATCAAATAAAATAAAATATCAGAACAGCCTCGTTTGACTTTTCTTTCCTGTGTTTAATGTTGAAACATAAATATTTACATAAAGTATATACAGTTGAAGGTACAGTATTGTGTAAACATAAAGTATATACAGTTAAAGGTACAGTATTGTGTAAACAAAGTATATATAGTTGAAGGTACAGTATTTGTAAACAAAGTATATACAGTTGAAGGTACAGTATTGTGAAACATAAAGTATATATAGTTGGAGGTACAGTATTGTGTAAACATAAAGTATATATAGTTGGAGGTACAGTATTGTGTAAACAAAGTATATACAGTTGAAGGTACAGTATTGTGTAAACAAAGTATATACAGTTGAAGGTACAGTATTGTGTAAACATAAAGTATATATAGTTGAAGGTACAGTATTGTGTAAACTGTATAAAGTATATACAGTTGGAGTATGTCAGTCGTTCTTCGATCTTTCAAAAATAGCAGATCTACAAGCTCATACATTACGCTAACACCAAAAGGGCAGTGGGTGCTCTAGCACTCCCTAGTGTCTATCTGTGCACGCCACTGCTTCTCTGAGTCACACTATTCCTCAGCCAAGGTTTTATTCAGCACAGAATAAAAGAAGGATTAAGCCTTAATCTGGTTTAAATCAAGGTGTATCTATTAATCCAGTTGCACCAAACTTTAAACCTAGTTTTCACTAATCCGGTTTAGTTTTAAACCAACCAGCCTTTTAATCTTGGTTTAGTTTTTTTAATCTTGGTTTTAATTTTCACAGTAAAGCTGGATTAATGTCAATCCTGTTGCACCACAACTTTAAACTTTGATTTAAGTATCAACAAGGGATTAATTATACACCAGCAGGAGAGGAGGTTTAAATTAAAACAACATGGCAGCATATATCAGATGGCTTCATGAAAATGAAAGAGAAAACGAAAGAGCACCTCAAAGAAGAATAAGGGACCGTCTAAACCCAGTCGAATATTATGACTATGATGAATTCAAAAGGCGGTACAGATTCAGCAAAGACTCTGTAATGACAATACTTGCTAAAATCGGGCCTGCAATTGAACATGCCACTGAGAGGAATGCAGCTGGACCACCCTTGCTCCAGCTACTGATAGCCTTGCGCTTTTATGCAACCAGATGCTTCCAGCTGGTGGATGGGGACCTTTTCGGAGTACATGACTCAACAGTGAGTAGAATTGTTGAAAGAGTATCCCGAGCAATTGCGTCTTTAAAAAAACCAGTACATAAGATTTGCTCCAACAAGAGAAACATCTGCTGAGTTTTACAGAAGATCTGGTTTTCCAGGAGTGCTAGGAGCAATTGACTGTACGCACATCCCCATTCAAAACCCTGGTGGAGCAAATGGAGAGCTGTTTCGCAACAGGAAGGGACACTTTTCAACAGTGTTGGGCGCGTTACTTTAAAAAAGTAATTAGTTATAGTTACTAGTTACTTCTCCAAAAAAGTAACTGAGTTAGTAACTGAATTACTCTATTGTAAAAGTAACTAGTTACTAGGAAAAGTAACTATTTGCGTAAAAAAAGTTGTAATATGTCTAAGAATTTGGATTGTTTTTGGGAGCAGGTTTCACAAGATGCATAGAGTAGAACAGCATAGACAGGTACTTACAAGTTACAACTTACACATAAGACATAATAACCTTTTGCCATGAGGGAGAAATACATTTCAACTTCAATATATGTATTGCACTTCAATATAATATTTATTGAACCTCAACAGTAAACCAGGTGTAATTGCCTACACCAGTGGCTCTCAAACTTTTTGGACCTCAAAAGTCCAACAACTTCAGACAAGACAACTGGTAGACAATACTGTCTAATTAAAGACACAAATTGGCTCAGAACTGGTCAGTGGTCAGTCACACACACACACACACACACACACACACACACACACACACACACACACACACACACACACACACACACACACACACACACACACACACACACACACACGAGAGGCCCTCCCCTGCATCTCTCTCTATCTCTCTCTATCTCTCTCTCTCTCTCTCTCTCTCTCTCTCTCTCTCTCTCTCTCAAGCACGCATGCAGTCAGGCTGTCAACATTAGCTTTAGCATTAGCATGGTCTGTGTAGCATCAAGCTTTCACAACTGACTGCTATGTTTGTTTTATTCTAACCGTGTGAGAATCCCAACACACACCGGCTCCGTCCGACGCGGCGCGGCGCCTCGCCGCGCGGCGCCGACTGGAAAATAGAACTGATTCTATCGGCGCACCAGGCGACGCGGCGCGACGGACGGAGCCGGTGTGTGTTGGGCTTCATGTGTGCAGCAGCAGGAGGAGAAACAGCAGCAGCAGTCCCATTGCACACACGCACACACACACACACACACACACACACACACACACACACACACACAGAGTCACAGACACACACACACTGTCAGCCGGCCCGTGGTAACAGAAAGCTTGGGGACGCTACAACATAATAACGGAGCACATTTCATTGTCAGTAACGGTAACTGCGTTGTAACAATGACAATTGTAATTAATTAGATTACCCGTTACTGAAAAAAATAACGACGTTAGGTAGCGCCGTTTGTTTAAACGCCGTTATACCCAACACTGCTTTTCAATTAACTCATTCTGAACGGGCACCCATTTTGGTGTCGGCATCATGTTATGCTTTAGCTATTTAAAAATAGCAGATCTACAAGCTCATATCGCGCCACCGAGTGCCACTGAATGGGTTAATCAGACCAGTGTGTGTCCGGCGGAAACCTCGTATGAATCTGATCTCAGGTCAGAATGGGTTAATGTTCAGGCTGTGTGTGACGAGGAGGGCCAAATCAGCAACATTGTAGCTCGATGGCCAGGATCAACACATGACAGCCGGATTTTTGACAACAGCCACCTCTGTGCTCTGCTTGAAAGTCAGGCCTTTCAAGGCCACCTAGTTGGTGACCTTGGATATGCCTGCCGTGCAATTTACAATTTACAATTTAGGCATTTAGCAGACGCTCTTAATCCAGAGCGACTTACAATAATCAAGAACAAAAGCATGGGAATACATCACAAAAGCATTTATCATAAAACATGCGTAAGCTAAGAAAGTAACAGTGGAATATCTATATTATGAGACTATACATATAAACTATATATATACTACTATGCTATACATATGTACTATGGCGTGCTATGACTATATACAATGCAAGTATAGTGCTGTCTACATAACATGCTATAAGTCTGTATCAGATGCTATCTAAGTCTACAAAAATGCTATCTAAGGGGGTGGGGTAAGTGCTATGGGCCATGATGGAGTCTAAAAAGGTGGGTACCTGATGACCCCCATTTTGCACCCTCAAACACCAGCAGAGAGACGGTACAAAACCAGCCACATTAAAGCAAGAGGTCTTGTGGAGAGAGTGTTGGGAGTTTGGAAAAGGAGGTTTCCTTGCTTGAAGGATGGGCTTCGAAATAAAGCTAAAGACAACATTGACAGCCATTGTTGCAGTGGCAGTGTTGTACAACTTTGGGAAGAGAAATGGAGACGAGCTGCCAGAAGATGCTGAAGAGGGTCCCCATGACGACGGAGGAGATGACCAGGAGGAACACGCTGCTGCCAATGCAAATGGAACTGCTGTCCGGATGACCTTAATTGAGAACCATTTTGCTGCTTCATTCATTCTGACCGGGCACCCATTTTGGTGTCGGCATCATGTTATGCTTTAGCTATTGAAAAATAGCAGATCTACAAGCTCATATCGCGCCACCGAGTGGCGCGATACGAGCTTGTAGGTCTGCTATTTTTTGAAAAATCGAAGAACGACTGACATTTTTAGAATCTGATCTCAGGTCAGAATGGGTTAATCAGACTAGTGTGTGTCCAGTGGAAACCTTGTATGAATCTGATCTCAGGTCAGAATGGGTTAATTCGGGTGTGTATTATGTACACACGAGCCTAAAGGAAAACATTTCTCTATCAATCAAATGAAAGATACATTTTGTAATTATAATAATCACTTCTACATCTTCTATAACATGTTAATGTAATCTTTTCCTTGTGTGTACTGTACAGCCAATACAAGGAGCGCTGTTCAATGCCTGTGCTTTGAGGATGATACTAAACATGTCAAAGTGTCCAATGTGTTAATTTATTAATAGTCCAATACAACACACATCTGCAGATAAGTATGCCAGCCAATGCAAATAAACAACGTCTACTGTAAAATTATTGTACAGTACAAATTTGTCTTCATACTCATAAAAGAACAGTTGTCTTGTTTCTCTTCAATTTCCTAAATAAATAATTCAATTCAAATTCAGATCATATTGATGGATTGATTGAATAATTAACCCATTCTGACCTGAGATCAGATTTAAAAAATGTCTTCTACATGTCAGTCGTTTTTTTCAAAAATAGCAGACCTACAAGCTCATAGCGCGCCACTCGGTGGCGCGCTATGAGCTTGTAGATCTGCTATTTTTCAATAGCTAAAGCATGACATGATGCTAACACCAAAAGGGGTTCCCGTCCAGAATGTAACAGTTTGGAGATGTACAGTACATTTCAAGTACTCAATACAAAAACTCATAGCCCACATCTAGCATCTATAATCCACACAAAAACAAAGACAAAACTGTCTGGACTGGGACTCTATGGTGTTTCACAGTAGTGATCACAACCTGTCGACCCGATCACAACGGATTGGATTAAATGGATTAACAAAATCATTAGCCTACAATACTGTACCAGCCATGAATCTATTTACACTAGGGTTCATTAACACTTTGACTGCCAGATATTCTCATAATAACCAGATAAGCTCTGCCAGCTGTTTATATAAGACATAGGGCAATATAAAATAATTCACAGAATATTTTCTGATTGGAATTTGTAAACACGAAATACCTTAAAAGAAACGGGAAAATGTCTGCTATCATGGAAAAAATAAACTGAGTTGATACAATGTGCTGTTATGGAGTTGTGACCAATTGAATGGAGTGTGGTTTCAGCAGATAAAGCCGTTTCAGAATACTTCTGGAGTTATACACGTTTTTGTGAAACATGTCACTATAGATTTGTTTCTGCTATTACATAGTCACGACATATTTCAAATGAAAGATTAGGAAGTCTACTTCAATTTAGATTTTTTTTACAATCAACAAAATCATTTGAGCCATTCAAAGTTATAATAATAATACGTTCCAGGGTTCAAGATTCTACTTTATTTTCATATTACAGTATACACTACCAAAATCAATGTTATTTTTTTACAGTACACGCTTGTGTTCAATGTTTGTACATGTACAGTACACACAATATTGTAAAGTACCGTATAGTACAGTATGGCACAGTTCAGTATGGTCTAGTATGCTACAATATGGTACAGTACAGAAGAGAGCAAAACAGTATAGTCGAGTACAGTACAGTACAATACAGTGGATTGCAGTACAGTGGATTGCAGTACAGTACAGTACAGTACAGTGGAGCACAGTACAGTACAGTAGAGTAGAATAGAGTACAGTAATGTACAGTAGAGTACAGAAATGTACAGTAGAGTACAGTAATGTACAGCAATGTACAGTAGAGTACAGCAATGTAGAGTACATCAATGTACAGTAGTGTACAGTAATGTACAGTAGAGTAGAGTAATGTACAGTAGAGTACAGCAATGCAATGTACAGTAGTGTACAGTAATGTAATGTACAGTAGTGTACAGTAATGTAAAGTACAGTAGTGTACAGTAATGTAATGTACAGTAGAGCACAGTAATGTACAGTAGAATACAGTAATGTAAAGTACAGTAGTGTACAGTAATGTACAGTAGAGTACAGTAATGTACAGTACAGTACAGTACAGTACACACTTGTCTTCAATGTTTGTGTGTACATTCCATTCGAAAGCTGGGCATATGAGTGTGCGCCCCTCAACAATGAAATCAAATGGACATGAAACCAAATGGACCCTTCAGTGGTACCATCAATACATCATGAAACATCAATACAACATGGAATTGTGGACTAAATCAAATCCAATGATAAATAAATGAATAAACTAAATAAATAAATAAATAAATAAATAAATAAATAAATAAATAAATAAATAAATAAATAAATAAATAAATAAATAAATAAATAAATAAATAAATACATACAATGCTGGATACAGAATTTGAAAACCACTGCATTGTGCGTGCGTGCGTGGAGAAGTTACTGAGCAGCATAGTTTACCAAACTGTGGTACCGTGTGGCACATTACCCAGGACACAAGGGCATGTTGCAACTCCTGCACTGCACCCTTGTCTCGTGGCGCACCCCCCTTCTGTGACATACCCTGCATCTTTTACTGGGGTACTTCTTTTTGGTGCTTTTGATGCGGACCAATATGTGGGCTGCAACTCTGCCATCCAGCCTGGTAGCAGGGTCGTGGAGGTACGGTGCCCTTGGTGCCGTCTCAGGTGGGTCATGGTGTTCTTCCTCTCCTGCTTCCTCTCTCGCCCTCTCTCTCAGGGGCAGGGTGGTCCAGGACTTGACTGTACTGAGGATGAAGGAGTACAGGGACTTACAGCTGCCCGCTGGGTTTTTAGCCTTGTAGATGACATAGGCATTGAACACGGCGATCTGGAATAAATACATGATGAACTTCTTGGTCCACTTGCATGTCCTCCTGGTGAAGTAGTAGTAGGACAGATTCTGATCTAATTTATCCACTCCGTTCATGTATTTATTGTAGTCCGCTATGGCCTCAGGCTTCAGCATCTGCACCGTCTCCTTCCTTCCTTTCTGCTTCTCCTGGACCCATGTCATCTCATGGTGATGGAACGTGGATACCATCCTGACAACCCTCTTGTCCAGCCACCCGACCACCATCACATTCTCGTTGTGCCGCATCACTGTAAGGCCTTTTTCTTTTTTCGACCAGACCAACGCTTTTATGGCTTCTGGTTCCCCTCGATGTTTCCTCATGGTGCCGCATGTATGGATCTGCAGACAGAGGAGAACTTGACACAGGCGCACAGAGTTATAAAAGTTATCCATAAATAAACGGAAACCAAAGCCAGCCAAGCCATCGAGCAGAAAGGTGACTATTTGTTGCAGCTTGGGCACAGTGGTCTGAGTCTCCTCTGTAGACTTTCCACTGTAAGGCTTCATGTTGACACAATATCCTGTCTCACTGTCACACAGGATGTAGGATAAAATGCCAAATTTGATTGGTTTGGCACTATTGTAGACCTTGAACGCCAATCTACCTCTCCAGAGCAACATGCCTTCATCTATGCTGATGTTCTGGCCTGGTGTGAACAGCCCTCTGAACCTGGAAAGCAGGAAATCCAAGACTGGGCGTATTTTGCACAACCTGTCATTCTTGTTCAGAGTGGTGTTGTCTGTGAAGTGCAAATTACTCCATATTATCTGGAATCTGTTTCTAGACATTATTTTGTTGAAGTAGGGCGTTGCTACTGGCTCATCTGTTGACCAGTATTGTCCCAGCTCACCCTTCTCAACCAGACCAGTGAGGAACAGCAGCCCGAAGAACCGTTTCAGTTCCATCAGTGTGACTGGCTTCCAGGAATGGGCCCTAGCATGTGGCAGGTTGCTTGGCGTTTTCTGCTGGGCATAAAGGTTGGTCTGGTCGCACACATCCTGGAGCAGGCCGTCCGTGAGAAACAGCTCCACAAAGTCAATGGCGTCGTCTGACTGGAGCTCAGCCGCAGCACCGCGAGGACCGGGAGTGGCAGTGAACGGGAACTCCTCTGGATGCCAGTCGTCCTTCCTGTCGGACCACAGAGGATCCTCCTCAGCTGCCTTGCGACCTGTAAATACAGACAAAGCATCTGTATGTGTGTATGTATGAACATGGAATGTGCTCACTTGATTGGCTGGGCATGGAATGTGATGTATGCTGATAAGAGCGCCCCTCACTTCACATGAGTGTGATTTTTTCGTGTGGTAAAAAAGTGTGATAGCAGAAAAATGTTCTTACCTTTTTTACGGCCTGCAGGTGGTGCTGGTGCTGCACCGGATGTGGAAGGATCCACAGCAGCCGACTCATCCTCATCACCAGCAGCCTCCTCATCTGACATAAAATAAATTGTTTTGTAAATATCACGTGTAGTGTTGATTTCATTGACTAAAACTAACACTAAATTATTGACAATATAGTAAATAAATAATAACTGACTAAAGGATCCAGCGCGTTGCTGTGGCGCGTTGTGAGCTTGTAGATCTGCTATTTTCAGAAAATAGCAGATTTATTTATTTTTCCCAAATGGCGTTGGTGCATGCCATGGTCGTGAGCTTGTATATCTGCTATTTGCAGTATCAACAAAGTCTCAAATAAGCCATTATAGTCTGACACTTTGATCTCTCTGCACGTATATGCAGCCAATACACAAAGACTATTGCACAGCAAAATGTAAACAGTGCTAGACCATGGCATGAAAATAGCAGATCTACAAGCTCACAACGCGCCGCAGAGAGTGTCATTGATTTCAGACCCAAATGACCGCCCTCCGGAGCGCGTGTGTGCGTGTGTGCGCGCGCGTGCGTGCGTGCGTGTGTGTGTGTGTGTGTTCGTGTGAGAGAGGGCGGGGCTGAAAGTTACTCTGGATTGGAAATCCACTAGCCCCCCCCCCCCCCACACACACACACACCATGATCGCAAAGACAGGCTAGCTAATGAGTCAATACAATAAAGAAAAAAGTTTGTTTCAACTTCTTACCCGTGGAATAGAGAGATGGACACGGCGGCCTTCCTGGACTTGGCTGGTAATTGGGATCTACAGTTCGGTCGCAATCAGAGTCAATCTCGCTTTCCGTGTCGGTGCAAGGATCTGTGTAACGGGGGGGTTCAGAAATGGATTTTCTTTTGCTTTTCCGGACATTGACGCCATCGCCAGGATCGGCTTCAGGTAGGTGACGCTCTGCCTGTCGGCTCACCAACAGGTGCTGGGAGCACAGCTTTCTTCTTGTTTTTGTTTTTTTTGTTGTCAACGGATGGATTGGGAGGGGGGTGCAGGCATTGGGAACCGTCTGATTGTGTTGGTTTCTTGACCTTTTTATTTTTAGCGGCCTGTGCTTGCTGTTGCTTTTTCTCCGTAGGCCTATTGCTGGCCGAGGCTACATTGTTACCAGACTTTTCTGGCGTCTTTTTTTTGTAATGCTGCTGCCGCAGCCCGAGGCTACATTGTCACCAGCCTTTGCTGGCTTCTTTTTTTTTTTATTGTCCACGGATAGATGGGGGGTGGGTTGCAGGGAACTGTCTGCAAACTCTGCATCTGTTGGCTCTTTTTTTAGTCTCTTTATATCGTTCAACGATGGCGAGGGGGGGGGGGGGGCTACTTCCCTGTGTTGGCTGACTTGGCTCCTTCTTCTTCCCCGCCTTAGGAAGGGGTACGGGGGGCGGGAAATTCTGGCGCTCTCCCTGCATTGGCTCTGGGTCTGGGGGTACAGGTTCCTTGCTGTCAGGTCTGTTTTCAGGTCGCATGAAGTCATAATATAGGGTTCTCTGACGAGGGTTGACTTTGATGTTCTTGCGCTTGGCATTGCATTTGCCACCGCGGCCGGCCATTTCCTAGCCTGTATATCTATACTCCTGTTGCTGTCAGCACTCTCTCTTGCTCTCCTCTGCAGTGACAGTAAATAATAATAATAATAATAACAGTAAATAATACTATACTATACTGTAATAAATAAAACTGGCACGAATAACTTTTAGATACTATACTATACTGACACTGTTCTCCAACTCACACACTCCTCTGAGTCCTCTCTCTCTGTCTCTCCCTCTCTCTCCCGCTCTGAATCTCCCACTCTGCATCTACTCTCTATAGTTTGTTGTTGTTTGTGGCATTTAAAGCAGGTTTTTCTAGTGACTGTGCAGCTGGTGTGATGTGATCACGTGTTGTGGGCGTTTGCTTTGATGTACGGCTCTGATATTTACAGAGCAGTTGCGTGAGACTGCACTTGACAGTTCTCCGCTGAAAAGACCCTTTGCCGAAGATCTCAGGCAATGGCAGCAAGCGTTACTTTTATTAATTGACATTAATCTTCGGCAATGGCGCGGAGGGTGTTAAGGGGGACTTTGCAAATAAAACATTTGAGCACCACTAGTAGGCTACTAGTGGTGCTCAAATGTTTTGAAAGTGGACTTCCTAATGTGCCATACATAGGGCTCCATTTACGTCACCACTAAACCCCTTATCCCTAAACTTCTTTGCCTTTTTTTTTACTATTTTGAAAAACATTTTGGAATTGTTCAACTCGCCAATCTACATCGACACGTTGTGAGCTTGTAGACTGGCCATTTTAACTATTCAAAAATGTTTAGCAAAATAGTAAAGAAAAGAAAAAGGCAAAGAAGTTTAGGGATAAGGGGTTTAGCGGTGACGGAAATGGAGCCCATAGTGTCATAGTAAATGTAATTGTCATACATTATTCTGAAGAAAACCTTGACATTCAGTATTAACGTGGGTGTTATGACGGGGCTCATTCTGCTTCAGATGGTATATTACGAGGCCTCCCAAACGTTTCAGGCTGCAACGCAATTTGGGTCCCGACTAGGGCCTATTACCCAATAGGGTATTATTTATTATTAACTCATCGATTGCGCAAAACGCTCTAAAGCGTTTTATTAATCTCGAGCGCCGTCTGCGCATCACGCTCTAAAGCGTTTTATTGGTGTTTTTACTGTATACTGTACATCAACTTCTCTGACGCCCGGACAACACATAATGTAACACCGATCATCTCCAGAAAGATCCGCTATGAGATCCGGGAGTTTAAAGCCCCCCACCTCCTGAAAAGAGGCCTGGTCTAACCACATTCCAGGCATGCCGTATCCATTACGACGTACTGGGGAGGCGGCATCGCCGTCCTGCACACGGCATAGACCAACGCAGATCAGGGGATCTAAAATGGAGCTACCCATTTTCTAGTGTGTGTGAAATTTGTGAATACACTCGATTACCCTTCCCCTCCTGTTTCTACATGGTTTCTCCCGAGGCATCTCTCCATCGCATTACAGTTTCTTCCCCCCCCCCCCCCACTCATTCACACAGATCCACTCGACACAGCCCTCTCTAATTCTTTCCAACGACAACTCACCGGTCTGCCGCCTCATTCTCGGAAATATAAACCCGTATATAAACCAAGAATAATCTCCAACGGTCGATCGCCATTTCACGCACACGGACAGGTATACGCGAAACGAATGACGTATTCTCGAAGGACCGCCATAGGAGAAGCAGTATACATCTGACCAACTGTCTTTTTTTCGCCGTCGCGTCAGCCATGTTTGGACAAAGAAGCAGTATACTAGGCTAGCAGATATCACACCGTGGAACCCCCCCCACACTGCGAGTTGCGATCGATCGTTTTGCAGTTTGCAATGCTACTCTCATTCTCGGAAAAAAGATTCTCGGCAGTTGATCACCATAATCGCCATAGCGCCTTCGCCAGCCAATTGCAGTGATAAGGCGTCTGGGACGTAATCGACCCGTTTGTAATGGATAACTAATACAATCCTAAGCTGCGGAAGCCATCGTGTTGTCTGTCATTTTGTCGAAATCACAGCCAGCCGGGCTACGCTTATCGCTCCTGTGGTTCATGTCCAGACATGTCGTGGAACCCCCCCCCCCACTGCGAGTTGAGTCGCTCCTGTGGTTCATGTCCAGACATGTCAACCTCTCAAGTCACTGTTATGCTATCAAACGATCTGTTGATTTTGTTTACTGAGACAATGATCACATATGTGCATAGAATCATCATCATCATGACGTTATCATGACAGGCAGATATAAACATAAATAAATTATCATATACATACTACACACTGAATGAAAGCCCTAAATGTCTAATTTTAGGAGGAAAACAAATAAAATACACATATCCCATATACTGTTTGTCAATACTAGACTATTGAATCCATTTCATTTATAAAATTCTCTTTTTCAGAGAGAACTTTAGCCCATTCTGACCTGAGATCAGATTCATACGAGGTTTCCACTGGACACACACTGGTCTGATTAGAGAAAGCATGGACCTATAGAACTATTATTCACAAAATAAGGCATATAGCGACATGTACATACTATATACCGTATGAAACAGAAGACTCTCTGCTTTCATAAGAAAAAAACGAATACTGTAATAATAATAAAAATCACACCCATGTGAAGTGAGCAGTGCAATGTTGTGAAGTGAGCAGTGCAACATTGCACTGCTCACTTCACAGGGGTGTGATTTTCATTATTATTACAGTAGAAGTATTTTTCTTATGAAAGCAGAGAGTCTTCTGTTTCATACGGTATATAGTATGTATAGGCCTTATTTTGTGAATATTTAGTTGTCAGTTCCTTGTCTTGAATAAAAATCACACCCATGTGAAGTGAGCAGTGCAATGCAACATTGCACTGCTCACTTCACAGGGGTGTGATTTGTATTATTATTACAGTAGAAGTATTTTTCTTATGAAAGCAGAGAGTCTTCTGTTTCATACGGTATATAGTATGTACATGTCGCTATAGGCCTTATTTTGTGAATAATGGTTCTTCAGGTCCATGCATTTTCTGAAATCCTCTCTGGTGGGCGCAAGCTGCATTCAACAGCCAATTACTGACAAACTATACATGGGACCATGTGTATTTGTTTTCCTCCTAAAAGTAGACATTCAGGGCTTTCATTCAGTGTGTAGTATGTATATGATATTATTTGTGTTCATTTTTATATCTGTCTGTCAATGTCTGTCAACTTCAACCTTCCATATCTCTGCTGTTTTTTCAAAAGAGCAGCGTGCAGTGAAAAGCAGGTTTTAGAAAAAGGTCAATATCTCCAGAATGGAAGATGGTAGAATCATATTTTTTTTTTAAATTGAAGTGGACTAGTTTGGCTTCCTTTTGATTTATGCAATGTGCGATGTGCTATAAGAGGCCCCTCGCTGTGGGCCCCTAAAAAGTTAAAAAGTCCAATGTTAATCGCTTAGCAGAAGCAATCCTGAGTAGAATTTCAACAGTTAGCAATCAATGTGTTAAGGGACCAAGAAGTCACGAAGTTAGAAGTCACAAAGTGACTTTGGTCACTAATTGTTTTTGTGTTTTTTTTTCTTCTCCTTCCGCCAAAAATGGCTGTTATGGCTGAACCGTGCGAAACACGGTAATCTGGTAGAGGGCCATGCCAAACAGTGACTATGCGAAGCCCAAGACGATCGGCCAAATGGTGCCGCTATAGCACTCAATTGAAAATGCAAACTTTGAACATGCATATCTCGTGAACCGTTTGACCGTTGGCAATGACACTTTGATACACATATGTGTCTCCTCATGCCGAACAACTTTCGTGTTCTGACTTTTGACCTCTGACCTTTAGATCATCCGCAATTTTGAATTAGATGAAAAACAATTGCTATTTTGTGAAACTTCTTCTTCTGCCCCTAATACCTACATGAAGCGTCATTTGCTTATGACACTTGGCCAATTGGCTATAGCAATTTTTTTTAAATGAAACCTTTGAACAGTCATAACTCATGCTTTGTTTGGCCAGAATTCATGGCACTTGTTTTCACATGTTGACTCTTTGACTCATGGGGAACACATCTGTCACTTTGAAAAGTAAGCTCCACCATCAGATTTTCCGCCATATTGAGCAGTTTGAAAAATGCTTATACCTGGGTTTTTTTGCCTGGTTTTTTGAGCAATTTGCGTGAAACGTTCTACACACAATCTATGGACCAATATCTGAAATCCCAGTTGAAGAGAAGTTTGTACGTGAAAAGAATTACAGCAAAACACACTGTAGTAATGGATAATGAGTCCATGCCCAAAATGATTAAACACACCAAAACACTGAATGATGTTACAGTTTACTACCTGTGACCAGATAGCTCAGTTGGTAGAGCTCTCACCTTTGGAGCACAGGGTCACTGGTTCAAATTGGGGTAGCGACAACTCAGCCTGTGATTCTTATTTGTGCATATTGTTCTTATTGCCTATTGTCATCTTTCTTGGTCCCGCCTTATCGCTGCTTGCAGCTATATTTATTATTATTATTAAAAGGGTAGAGAATCACTGCTATGAGGGTGCTTCATTGCATGTGTGCATCCATCAGTGTTGGGACCGTTACTTTTAAAAAGTAACTAGTTACAGTTACTAGTTACATCATTTCAAAAGTAACTTAGTTACTTTACTGTTACTTAAACCAAAAAGTAAAGCGTTACTGTGAAAAGTAACTTTTTAGTTACTTATTTTTTAAATTTATTTTTATTTCTCCGCAGTTTTTGTAAGACTTTTTTTCACCCAGTGTTTAACGTTTTAGTTACTTAAAAAAGGGCTCCCTTAAAGCCTTAATTTCACTATTGTTATTGCATTGGAGAATAATACAATCTATTGATCAACTTGACGTGCATTTGCATCACTGAACTCTTCTAAACAATCTGGGATATAAAAAACACAAAGATATGTTTCAAAGTGCCACATTTATTTCAGACTAACAAAACAATTTAGTTCCAGCAAACTTGATGGCCTATACAGGTCATAGTTGGATCTTCTAGTCCACACACACACAGTCACACACGAAGGAGAACATGGTGTGACAGCTTGACTGGGCTCCTGGAAGTGCGTGCACGTGTGTGCGCACGCACACGCACACACACTTTGGCGAAGGAGAAAATGGTGTGACAACTTGACTCTGGGCTCCTGGGAAGTGCGTGCACGTGTCACTCACTCACTCACTCACACACACACACACACACACACACACACACACACACACACAGTGTGTACATGACAGCAACACACCCCATAAGACTGGACTGTACAGAATGACACCAAAATAATGAGTTGAGATGATAATTAACTGTAAACCTGGCTTTGCTTAGTTGCCATGTAAAGAACCTCAAATCTAACAATGTATAACAATTTCAAACACAAAATAAATCTTATTTTCCTCAAGACAATCTGAAATAATAACTGCATAGTGCATACAATCTGAATATATTATTCAGAATTAAAGTGAAAAACTTAAAGTGCTTTCATCACCTACTGTACATGAGGCAACTGCTGTTGAATATAGTATTTTTTTTTGCATTGGTTCAAGTATGAAGTCCAGAAAGCATAACAAGTGTTGAATATGTAGAATATAACAGAAATTAAGTGCAAAAAAACCAACAAAAAGTTCTTATTAGCAAAGACCTGAATGGATGTTTGAGTGGAGGTGTTATTGTTCGAACCAGTGGTTGTACCTCATGAGAAGCTGGTCAGACAGCCTGTTTCTTTTTGGAGTCAGGACCAGACTTCCCAGACTGAAGAGCCTCTCAACTGGGGCACTAGATGGGGTAGCTGCATTTTGCTTCAGACAAATTTGCTTTATCGTTGGAAAGTTGTTGAGAATCTCCATGCCTGTATTAGCTGTTTTCAAGTAGGACATTACCTCCGTTTCCACAGTGCTGAAGGTTTCATCATTATCCTCAAAGCAAAAAAAGTCATGCTCTTTGTCTTTGGAGGAGCCTGAGTCTGGTGGAGTCACAGCATCCCCGGCTGCTTGCTGCGGGACCAACTTGTGACACTCTGCTACCAGGATTCCCTTGATCATCTCCTTCTTCCTCTGCTCTCTCACCGACCGCAACTTGAACTTGGGAAGTGTGACGGCTGCCAGCATTGCGTCGTTGCTTTCCAAGACGGATGCAAATCGTTTTTTGACAGACTGTGAAACATACACACACACACACACACACACACACACACACACACACACACACACACACACACACACACACACACACACACACACACACACACGTACACACACACACACACACACACACACACACACACACACACACACAGGGACACAGACATTAGAATAAGTCAGATTCCCTTTATTCATTTATTTAAGTTGTATACATTTCAATGAAAGCAGCACACCACCAGGTGATTTTTATCTATATTTGAGTTATTAAATCATAGCCAAAAAATATTATTATTTGTAATCATTAACTCTACCATTCTGCGGTAGATTTTAGTCATCATGGTCAGTAAATATGTTCAAGCCACTGTGTGCTATAATAAAATAAGTGGTGGCCACTGATTTAATGCTGTCTATCAGTACAGTGAAGAGTACAAAATGCTTTTGAATGATTCTTACCTGAACTATGGCTTCAGGTAGCCCAGTTGCCACAATCAGACGAGAGGAGGGTGCCAAAGTAACAGTTCTCCTCTCCTTGCAGGATATCCAGAGCAACTGTGAGTGGCTTCATTCACAATCTTGAGGATTTCTGTATCAAAATCTCTCTCACTCTCTCTCTCTCTCTCACACTCTCACACACTCTCTCTCTCTCTCTCTCACACACACACACACACACACACACACACACACACACACACACACACACACACACACACACACACACACACACACACACACACACACACACACACACACACACACACACACTCTCTCTCTCTCTCTCTCTCACACACACACACACACACACACACTCTCTCTCTCTCTCTCTGCGACATCACTCGATGGAATGATATAGGCACTATAGTCCTGCACACAATATAGACACGCTCACCATACTGCTTTTCACTAGTTGGCGTTTGCCTACTTCAGATAATAATTTAATACATAATTATCTCCCTATAGGGAAACATCCAACCAATTTGCTCAAAATAGCAGATCTACAAGCTCATGAAATCAATGAAAAGCTTCCATCTGCAACACAATTTTATAAATGTTATACAATGGCCAGGTCCTCTCTCTCTATTTGTCCGTCCGTCTGACTGTTCGTCCATCCATATCCATCTAGACTTATACACTGTTGTTCACATCCAAGATCATCAAAGGACCATGTGCACTTATTGTAACTTACCATTGCATTCAAGAAAAAGCTGGTATAGATTTCCTTTATGATAGCTTGCTGTCAATTGCATACTTTCTGCAGTTCTTTACCAATCTAACTGTTACTAATTGTTACTACATATACCAAATACGAAACCTATACACGACCCAGACATGGGCGGGTGACATGGTCTAGCCCATGCCCACTACGCCCATACATAACCTACATAGGACACAAACATGGGTGACCAGTTCTAACCCATGCCCACTTAGCCCATGCATAACCTATATAGGACCCAGACATTGGTGACCAATTCTAACCCACGCCCACTTAGCCCATATATATCGCACAAGGGACCCATACATGGGTGACCAGTTCTAACCCATGCCCACTAAGCCCATAAATAACATATATAGGACCCAGAAATGGGTGAACAGTTCTAACCCATGCACACTTAGCCCATATATATCCCACAAGAGGCCCATATATGGATGACCAGTTCTAACCCACGCCCACTTAGCCCATATATATCCCACAAGGGACCCATACATGGGTGACCAGTTCTAACCCTTGCCCACTAAGCCCATAAATAACCTATATAGGACCCATACATGGGTGACCAGTTCTAACCCACGCACACTTAGCCCATATATATCCCACAAGAGGCCCATATATGGATGACCAGTTCTAACCCACGCCCACTTAGCCCATATATATTCCACAAGGGACCCATACATGGGTGACCAGTTCTAACCCTTGCCCACTAAGCCCATATAAACCCATAAGGGGCCCAGGTGTTGGTGACCTGTTCTAACCCATGCCCACTTAGCCCATGAATAACCCACAAGGGACCCAGGTGTGGATGCCCAGTGCTAACCCATGCCCACTAAGCCCATAAATAACCTATATAGGACCCAGACATTGGTGACCAGTTCTAACCCACGCCCACTTAGCCCATATGTATCCCACAAGGGACCCATACATGGGTGACCAGTGCTAACCCATGCCCACTAAGCCCATAAATAACCTATATAGGACCCATACATGGGTGACCAGTGCTAACCCATGCCCACTTAGCCCATATAAACCCATAAGGGGCCCAGGTGTTGGTGACCTGTTCTAACCCATGCCCACTTAGCCCATGGATAACCTACAAGGGACCCAGGTGTGGATGCCCAGTTCTTACCCATGCACACTTAGCCCATACATAACCTATATAGGACCCATACATGGGTTACCAGTGCTAACCCATGCCCACTTAGCCCATATAAACCCATAAGGGGCCCAGGTGTTGGTGACCTGTTCTAACCCATGCCCACTTAGCCCATGAATAACCCACAAGGGACCCAGGTGTGGATGCCCAGTTCTTACCCATGCACACTTAGCCCATACATAACCTATATAGGACCCAGACAAGGGTGACCAGTTCTAACCCATGCCCACTTAGCCCATACGTAACCCATATGGGACACAGACATGTGTGCCCAGTTCTAACCCATGCCCACTTAGCCCATATATATCCCACAAGGGACCCATACATGGTGACCAGTTCTAACCCATGCCCACTTGGCCCATTTGTAACCCATATCGAACCCGCAATATTTGCCCAGTTCAAGCCCATGCCCACTTAGCCCACATAGAACCTACCTGGAACCCAGTATAATTGCCCAGTTCTAGCCCATGCCCACTTGGTACCCATACACACACATGCACCCCATATGGTGCCCACATGGACATGTTAGCTGGGTAGATAGATAGATAGATAGATAGATAGATAGATAGATAGATAGATAGATAGATAGATAGATAGATAGATAGATAGATAGATAGATAGATAGATAGATAGATAGATAGATAGATAGATAGATAGACGATCTACAACCTCGTGTGACACGCATACTTGAGTATGCATACTTTGTCCACCACTGATGACTGGACACCAACATCAGGGAGTCTAAATTAGTACCTATTAGTAATTACCTAGTAATTATTACTGGTGGTTCATGAGCTGGCAGTTCATAGCTGTTTTTCAATTGAGTGCTATAGCGCCACCCTTTGGCCAATAGCCGTAGGCTTTGCGTTCTCACCCTTTGGCACCCCTCTACCATATTGCCAAGTTCCACGATAACCGACTGCACAAAGCCAGAAATGCAATTTATATATTTTTTATCCCACGATTTTTGTAACGCATTTTTCACCCCTGTGTCAATGATCTAATGTGATCCTGGGCTCTACACACCCTCCACCAACCTGGAGAGAGCAACGGACTTGAACTCATGCTTCCTTCATGCCTGAGTGTCCAAGTTCAATCAATCAATCAATCTTTATCAATCAATCTTTATTTGTCACATACATGTTAAAAAAGTAGTATCTTTAAAATGCAGTGAAATGTATGTAGGTCAACCCTAAAAAAGCAGAAAATAATTAAGTTTAGACTACAATAATAAATAATGTCCATAGAGGTATTAAATGTCATGTCCATGTGAAGGGAGAGGGGGGGGTTGTATGTGCACACGTGCGCTCAACTGCCCCTCTCCACGCTCAAGTGCGTGGGGGGTGACCTGATCCCTGTCGTCTCCCAAGGTCCATGTCATCATTTAAAATCCTAATGGCCTGGGGGAAGAAACCTTTCCTCAGTCTTTCCAGGACAGCCTTGTGTATCCTGTATCTTCTCCCGGACCTCAGCAGCTCAAACAGACCATGAGCCGGGTGGGTACTGTCCTCCATGATCCGCTTGGTCTTTGTTCTGCAGCGCTTGGTATAGATATCCTGGAGGGCTGGGAAGCTGCCTCCTGTGATCCTCCCCGCCATCCTGACGACCCTCTGCAGGGCTTGCTGGTCTCGCACCGTACAGTTCCCATACCACGCTGTGATGTTTCCTGACAGGACGCTCTCTATGGTGCAGGTGTAGTGCAAGAGGAGACACTCCAAAAGATCTCAGGCGTCTGAGATGGTACAGCCTCTGCCGTGACTTCTTCACCACAGCGTTCGTCTGGGTTGACCATGACAGGTCTTCAGTCAGGTGTACACCTAGATATTTAAAACAGGTTACCCTTTCCACCGTGGTCCCACTGATGTTAAGGGGGGCGTAGTTCTTGTTGCCCTTTAACCTGAAGTCCACTATCATCTCCTTTGTTTTGCTGGTGTTCAGGAGGAGACTGTTATCCTGACACCAGTGAGTCAGTCTCTCCACCTCCTCCAGGTAGGGGGACTCATTCCCCTCTGAAATCAGGCCAATCACAGCCGTGTCATCTGCAAACTTCACAATCGAATTAGATTCCTGGGTGGCTACACAGTCATGCGTGTACAGAGAGTACAGTAGTGGACTCAGTACGCAGCCTTGTGGAGCACCTGTGTTGAGGGTCATGGTTGATGAGATGTGTCTTCCGGCTTTCACCGCCTGTGGTCTGCCTGTCAGGAAGTCATGGATCCATCGACACAGTGTGCTGCTGACTCCTAGGTCCCTTAGTTTGCTGATGAGCCTGGATGGAATGATGGTGTTAAAAGCGGAGCTATAATCAATAAATAATAGCCGCACGTAGGTATCCTTCTTCTTCTTGTCGTCCAGGTGGACAAGAACAGTCTCAAGGATATGCTCAATGGCATCATCAGTGGATATATTGGGACGATAGGCTAACTGTAGGTTGTCAAATGACCCTGGCAGTAGGGAGGAAATGTGGCCTTTAATCAGCTTTTCAAAGCACTTCATCACTACTGATGTTAGCGCTACTGGGCGATAGTCATTTAGACAGCTGGGTTTTGGGATCTTGGGTACCGGTATAATAATGGACTCCTTGAAGCATGTGGGAATAATGGACTAGGCCAGAGAGTGATTGAATATTGCTGTGAATACTGGTGCAAGTTGGTCGGCACATGTTTTCAGTACTCGTCCTGCAATGCCATCTGGTCCTGCAGCCTTCCTGATGTTCACTTTACTGAACATCCTCCTCACCGAATGCTCAGATACTGTGAGAGGGCTATCCTCTGCCTATCTGACTGTCTCTGCTCTATCTGCACTGACCTGAAGTTGCTCCTTTACACCTTGACAGGGTATCCCTGGTTGGACGTAGCGCGTAGAACACATTATTCCAACCAGTTCCTTTCCCCTGCAGCAGGCGCCCCGGGGGAGGTAGTTTAGACCAGGATTACTGCATGGTTTTCAGGTTCAGGTTAATTTATTTGTTTGTCCCCATGGGGCGATTTGGTTTACAGTAAGGCATAACACAGGCAGGTAACATGAAACACAGAAACACAGCAACAAGGCACATAGTACACATAGAACATTTAAAACAGGATGGCAGTTCAAGGTATCAGTGTAACATTATAATTCATAACCTTTCCAGAAAGTTGTATAAAAGATTTAATACAATTAATACAGATACAATTTAACTCCTTCTATCGGCATTTAGAGACTTGATAGCTACAGGCACGAAGGAGAACTTATACCTGTTGCTTTAGGCCCCTGGAACTTTTAGGCGAATGCCAGAGGGAAGCAGCTTGAACTCAGAGCTGAGGGGATGGGAGTTGTCAGTAAAAATGGACTTGGCTTTCTTAAGCACCTGATTTTTAAATACTTGGTCTAGACTACTGAAATTAACTCCGGCAATCTTTGAGGCCGTTCTCACAATCCTACCAAGGTGGTTTTTGTCCTTTACATTTAGGTTTCCATACCAACAAATGATGGAGAAGGAGATAACTGACTCAATAAAGGCACTGTAGAACAGTTTCATAATGGATTTGTCAACCTGAAATTTGGCGAGCTGCCTCAAGCAAAAGAGGCGTTGTTGGCCTTTCTTGCACAATATTTCACAGTTCACATCACATTTGAGCTTGCTGTCAAATGTAGTACCCAGGTATTTATAAGTGGTCACCAGGTCGACTTGCTCACCATGGACAACACTGTTCTGGGGAACTGGGGGGGATCTCCTGAAATCTACACACATTTCCTTGGTTTTCAAGACATTCAGTTGGAGAAAGGCATCCCCACACCAGGAGAGAAAATCCTCAAGTAGCCTACTTGGCCATGACCAACTTCATCATCACCAAGCAAGCTGACTATGATGGAGTCGTCAGTGTATTTGATAATGAATATGTTGGTGTGCTGACTGACACAATCATTTGTATATAAAATATACAAGAAGGCGGACAAAACACAACCCTGAGGTGAGCCGGTAGAGGATGATAATAGGTTGGATAAAATACCATTGACCTTTACCTGTTGTGATCTATTGGTAAGAAAACCAAGGATCCAGCCTACCAGACCTGCATCTAGACAGAATAAGTTTACAAGTTTGTCTGCCAGAACGTGAGGCTGAATTGTATTAAATGCTGATGAGAAATCTACGAAGAGCAGCCTGGCGTGCTTCTTACTGCCTTCTAAATGTTTATAAAGAAGGTTAAGTAAGGTCGATGAGGCGTCTTGAACGCCTCTCCTGGTTCTGTAGGCAAACTGAAAAGGGTCTAACATGGACTCCGTTTTGACCAGGAGCTCAGTTTTAACCAGCTTCTCAAATTGTTTCATAACCAGGGAGGTCAGGGCAACACGTCGGAAATCGTTCAGCACCATAGGGTTCTTTATTTTGGCCACGGGCACCACTATGGACTGTTTCCAAAGAGATGGAACCTTCTGCAAGGAGAGGGACAAATTAAAAATGTAATTAAAGATGGGGCCTAGCTGATCAGCACATGTTTTTATTAGGCGCCCACTGATTTTATCAGGGCCAGGACTTTTCCTGGGTATACACCTCCTAAAACATTTGGTTACATCCTTCTCATTAAAGAAGGGATTCGTAGGAGGGGCCGACATGAGACATGAATTCCTAATTTCATTGTGTTTGGGCTTGTAATCATGAGCATCGAATCTGCCATAGAAGGTATTCAGACCCTGCGCCAGCTCTACATCTGAGGTGTATCCATTGAGCTGAACTTTACTCCTGTCACAGTCCTTCATCCCTGTAATTATTTTCCAATCCAAGCAGATCAGATAAGAAGTTATTCATTTTGAGCTGAGACTCAATTTTATCTTTATACCTACTTTTACATACCTGATTTCACGTTTAATTTCCTTCTGAATGTCACACAAAGCAACTCTGTTCCCATCACTGAAGGCTTTTTTCTTACTGTACAGAAGCTTTTTGAGTGTCTTAGAGACCCACGGTTTGCTATTCGGATACACTTTCACAGTTTTTTCAGGAATAACAATATTTTCACAATAGGACACCCAACTACTCACAACGTCTGTTAACTCATTAATATCATTAGTAGATTCCTTGAACATATCCCAGTCGGTCGCCTCGAGGCAACCCTGTAAAGTGAGGCATGCATTTTCATTCCAGTCTTTAACCTGAAAGGTCTGCACTTTACGTTGTTTCAGTACAGTGCGGTAGACAGGGATAAGATGAACACAATTATGGTCAGACGAGCCTAGGGGTGGAAGTGGGATCGATTTATAAGCACCTTTAATATTTCCATAACATAAATCTATGATTTTGTTATTCCTGGTAGGGCATTTCACGTATTGGTAAAAGTCTCTCAGAGTGCTTTTAAGGGCACAGTGGTTCATGTCCCCGAGGATAAAGTTAGGTGAGTCCAGGGAAATAGAACGTAGCCTCTGTGTGACTTGACTACTGCATGGTTTTTGTGAGGGTACCTACCCTATAGGGACACAGGGAGAACATGTGAGGGTACCTACCCTAGGGGACACCGGGAGAACATGTGAGGGTACCCTAGGGGACACGGGGAGAACATGTGAGGGTACCTACCCATAGGGGACACGAGCAGAACATGTGAGGGTGCCTACCCTAGGGGACAAGGGGAGAACATGTAAACTCCACACAGAAAGGCCCTTTTGCCAACTCCGCCTCGGGTTTGGGCACTGATGACGTGGAGGAGGGAACACGCCCCCAGCACCCACAGTGTCCCCAGCAGGAATCGAACCCAGGACCTTCTAGCTGTCAGGCGACAGCACTACCAACTGTGCCACCGTGCCCCGAACGCAGCATTTTTGAGGACAGCTATTTCTTATCACACCGTTTATGGTGGTTAGGTTTCCCCCAGATGTGGTGGAGAACAGTGTTGTTTTTGGGAGAAAATTTAGATTTTAGTTCTCTTAGTCTCTTGAATAGTTTATTTAGTTTGAGTCACATTTTAGTCACCTGGAATGTCTTAGTGTTAGTCTAGTTTTAGTCGACTAAATCTACAGTTGATTTAGTCGAACAAAATGTATTTTGGCGGGCCAATTATTGTTTTTAACACTTGCTGAAAATAGCCGATCTACAAGCCAACAACGCGTCGCGCTTGAGCTTGTAGATTGTCTATTTTCAGCATGCAACTGATTGTAAAATTACTTACTGTATACTGGATATATATTGGTATATTTAGTCTTAGTCACCATAGCTTAGTTTTCCTTTAGTTTCCATTTAGTTTTCATCAGTGAAAAAGGGGTAGTCAACAAACATTTTTCGTCTTAGTCGACGAAATCAACACTGGTGGAGACGACGCTGGTGTGCCTGCAGAGTACCTGACTGACTGAAACTCTTGTCACAATGTTTGCAGTGGTAAGGTTTTTCTCCAGTGTGGATACGCAGGTGTGTCCGTAAACAACATATGTCATTGAAACTCTTGTCACAATGTTTGCAGTGGTAAGGTTTTTCTCCAGTGTGGATAGGCAGGTGATTCCGCAAACAACCTATATCAATGAAACTCTTGTAACACTGTTTACAGCAATAAGGTCTTTCTCCGGTGTGTAGACGCTGGTGTCTTGTCAGCGTAGCATCTGGGAGAAGCTCTTGTCACATTGTTCAAAATGGAAAGGTTTTTCATAATCATAGGTGTTATATGTATGGTCGTGATTCACCAGGATCTTAAATGGTTGGATTCTATAGGCTTAAAATAATTTATATAAATATTTTTTTTGTAAATCTCTATGAGGAAAAATGGTAGATTTTTCAGTGGGTCCAGAAAACCAAGCCCACTGTCCATCCATAGGGTTGAAGCGGTTCATTTTGATGTGCTTCGGGACAAGACTTGTTTCAGCGTTATTTGGCATGACCCTCTACACCATATACTGCAACGTTTCATAAACACTTGACTCTGCATGGATGTATTAGGGGCAGAAGAAGAATATTCATAAAACTGCAATTTGCATTGACTCATAAAACCTTCATTTTTTCACAAAAGAAATGTACTCCCAATGTTTTACTTTTACTTTAGTTGTTTATTTGGACAGGACAATGCATATTAATGGACGTAAATACACCGGATATAGCACAGTTGCTAATTTTCATCCGCAGTCACAAGAAACACAAAACCGAAAACAGACAGGCAAACAGTGGAATACATTTACATACAATTACAGAGGGAACACAGCATAAAGAAAGAAATACCCCTAAAATAATCATGAATGGTTGCAGCTATGGTTTTCAAGCAACCATTTTTTCAGATTGAATTTAAAAGGTGGAAATGTAGCACAATCCCTTATACGCAGAGGAAGGCCATTCCATGCTACACAACCCTGTACTGAGAGGACATTTTGGCACTAGCCCCTCCCAGGGGCGGCCTTAAGGATCGGGAGGCCCCGTTCATGACGTCATAATTTTAATAATTAATAATTAAAAAAAAGAAAAGATTTTTTTTTTTTTTGTCAGTGTGTATTATGGGACTTCAAAGCATGAACAGCATACACAGCCAAGTAGAAAATACACAAAAGCAGCTTGCTTGATTAAACATTTTTTTACTTTAAGGTATAACTGGAAGGCAGCATTGGCTATACAATGATGCAATCGCAACTGTCAGCGCTGCTAGTGCAGTGAGTGCACACACTGGGAAGTAGGAACAATTACAACGAAACAACACACTATACTTACTACTACTACTACTACTATTTTTTTTTTTTTTTGGGGAGGCCCCTGGAGACTCGAGGCCCGTTTCAATTGAAACGATTGAAACATATACTGTATAAGGCCGCCACTGGCCCCTCCTATAGGGACACAACGGTTTAATGTTTGTCTTTAGTTCAATGTTTGTTTTGTAAACGCCATTGACAATGAAGGGAAAATGTACGTCATAATGTTTGTTTTCACCATTCACCATTACATCACCTAAACAACATGAGTCAGACTTTAATATATTAGCGCCCCTCACTTCACATGGGTGTGATATTTTTGTCTATATAAGCTCATGTGTAGAATCTTTTGTGCATTTTGTACATTTTGGCCAATAGCAGATAGCCGATCTACCAGCTCACAATACGTCGCGATGCAACTCATTGTGAGCTTGTAGATCGGCTATTTTGTAATCTGGAAATATGTTGTTCCATTTTGGGAACTCAGGCTCGTTCCTGCAGCATCGCAGGCGTGCATCAATGACGTTAAACCACCCCCTCTCGTGTAATATTGCTTCATTATTTAATCGGTTTTCACCAGCAAAGAAATTAAAGAAATTAAAGGGTGTAAAAATTCATCATAGAGTTCAATATTTATCAAACGTTTCTAGTACCTCTAGTCTAGAACAAAAGCAAATATGTCAAATCTAAGTAAAAGTTAAAAAAAAAATCTAAATTTAATTTCATTCAGAAAACAGACACTTGGAAAAGAGTATAGGCTATTTATTGATTGATTGAATACTTTATTAACAGGCTTTGGGCCAAGCCCCTATAGGGCCCTATAGGCTTGTTTCCATTGTGGTTCCTCTGTAAAATATCGGAATCAGTCAGAATCGGTATCGGCAGATATGACCCTGCAGATAATCAGAGGTGGGCTAACGGTCATAATTTCATAATTGTGCCACCCCTACGATAAAGTAGTGGTACCGGCAGTGTTGTTTTTGTCGACTAAAACTAGGACTTTTATTCGCGACCTTATTCTTCCGGTCATCACCCACAGCTTCCCGAAACGTATAAAAGGTTAACCCATGTTGACCTGGTTAACCCATGTTGACCTGGGAACCATTCTACAAAATGTTTTCTAAATCCTGACAGTAATCTGAAAAACCCTATGTTACAAACATTTTCACGTCAAGGACCCCCAAGATTATATGTAATTGGCCGCCGATCCCCATTTGAAAATAACAACAATCAGCTTGTAGATCTGCTATATTTCAATGGCTAAAGTATAATATAATGCTTAAAACACCAAACGGGGTTCCCGCCCCAAGATGGGTTAATGTCTGAAACATCCGACGGTATAATTAAACAGAGTTACAATAGAGAAATAATCTACCAAAGACAACAACTTTTTGTGCCATGTGTATATAGGTTTTACATACAAAAGATACTTAAGAAACTAAATTGTGGTGGTCATGTTGATAGTGTCAGATTATGTGATTCCAGGACTTTAGTATCTACCACTTGTCATTGTCATCCTGGAATAGAATGAATGATCATTCGATTGTATGTTATATCATGTGTCAACTCAAATGGGGAAAATGTGAATGTATTACTATTACAACTAACCACTTCTTCCCTGTATGATTCCCCCCCCCCCCCCCCCCTGTATGAGTCCTCATTCATCTATGGGCTTTTCCCCTGTATGAGTCCTCATGTGTGATTTTAGATTAACACTCTGAGCAAAGCCTTTACCACACACGTTACAAGTAAAGGGCGTTTCCCCTGTATGAGTCCTCATGTGTGTTTTTAGTTCACCACTCTGTGTACAGCCTTTACCACAGACGTTACAAGTAAAGGGCTTTTCCCCTGTATGAGTCCTCATGTGTATTTTTAGATGTTCACTCTGAGCAAAGCCTTTACCACAGACGTTACAAGTAAAGGGCTTTTCCCCTGTATGAGTCCTCATGTGTGATTTTAGATGTTCACTCTGAGATAAGCCTTTACCACAGACGTTACAAGTAAAGGGCTTTTCCCCTGTATGAGTCCTCATGTGTATTTTAAGTTCACCACTGTGTGTACAGCCTTTACCACACACGTTACAAGTAAAGGGCTTTTCCCCTGTATGAGTCCTCATGTGTGATTTTAGATGTTCACTCTGAGCAAAGCCTTTACCACACACGTTACAAGTAAAGGGCTTTTCCCCTGTATGAGTCCTCATGTGTGATTGTAGATGTTCACTCTGAGCAAAGCCTTTACCACAGACGTTACAAGTAAAGGGCTTTTCCCCTGTATGAGTCCTCATGTGTGATTTTAGTTCACTACTCTGTGTACAGCCTTTACTACACACATTACAAGTAAAGGGCTTTTCCCCTGTATGAGTCCTCATGTGTATTTTTAGATCGCCAACTCGAGCAAAACCTTTACCACACACGTTACAAGTAAAGGGCTTTTCCCCTGTATGAGTCCTCATGTGTGTTTTTAGTTCACTACTGTGCGTACAGCCTTTACCACAAACAGTACAAGTGAAGGGCTTTTCCCCTGTATGAGCCCTCATGTGTAGTTTTAGAACGTCACTCCGAGCAAAACCTTTACCACAGACGTTACAAGTAAAGGGCTTTTCCCCTGTATGAGTCCTCATGTGTGATTTTAGATGACCACTATGAGCAAAACCTTTACCACAGACGTTACAAGTAAAGGGCTTTTCCCCTGTATGAGTCCTCATGTGTGATTTTAGATCACTACTCTGTGTACAGCCTTTACCACAGACGTTACAAATAAAGGGCTTTTCCCCTGTATGAGTCCTCATGTGTGATTTTAGTTCACCACTCTGAGAAAAGCCTTTACCACACACGTTACAAGTAAAGGGCTTTTCCCCTGTATGAGTCCTCATGTGTGTTTTTAGAGTAACAATCCGAGCAAAACCTTTACCACACACGTTACAAGTAAAGGGCTTTTCCCCTGTATGAGTCCTCATGTGTGATTTTAGATCACTACTCTGTGTACAGCCTTTACCACAGATGTTACAAGTAAAGGGCTTTTCCCCTGTATGAATCCTCATGTGTGATTTTAGATGAACACTCTGTGTACAGCCTTTACCACACACGTTACAAGTAAAGGACTTTTCCCCTGTATGAGTCCTCATGTGTGTTTTTAGATTACCACTTTGTGTAAAGCCTTTACCACAGACGTTACAAGTGAAGGGCTTTTCACCTGTATGAGTCCTCATGTGTTTTTTTAGAGTAACACTCCGAGCAAAGCATTTACCACACACGTTACAAGTAAAGGGCTTTTCCCCTGTATGAGTCTTCACGTGTGATGTTAGATTAACACTGTGAGCAAAGCCTTTACCACATACATTACAAGTAAAGGGCTTTTCCCCTGTATGAGTCCTCATGTGTGTTTTTAGAGTAACACTCCGAGCAAAGCCTTTACCACACACGTCACAAGTAAAGGGCTTTTCTCCTGTATGAGTCCTCATGTGTGATTTTAAATTATCACTCTTATCAAAGCCTTTACCACATACATTACAAGTAAAGGGCTTTTCCCCTGTATGAGTCATCGTGTGTGTTTTTAGAGTAACACTCCGAGCAAAGCCTTTACCACACACGTTACAAGTAAAGGGTTTTTCCCCTGTATGAATCCTTGTGTGCATCGTCAGATTATACGTCTGATTAAAACATTTGCCACAGTCTGTACAACTAAAGCGTTTATTCCCCGTGTGGCTCTTCATGGAGTGAGTTTGTTTTGATGATTTCAGGTCCTTGGACAGCTTGCTGCTCAAAGACAATCTTTGTCCTTCCACATTTGTCTTGTGTGATTTCAGTGTGTTTAAAGTTGACTGACCTTCACTGGGCTCCTGCCACTCATCACTGTCTTCAGTGTCAGATTCAGAACAGTGTGAAGAGAGGAGCTGGTCATCACTAGTTGGTTGTGATGTTCCACAGTCCTCTAGATCAGCTTGTGTTTTCATGTGTTGAGTTGAGGTGCCGGCTACAGGCTCTGTCTCTCCGTTTTCATCATCATGAACATCTTCACTTTTCACTGCTTGTAATGTCAACGTTGACCCATCAGCCTCCACTGGTCTTTGAAGTATCTCCTCTTGTTCCTCTTTAATCTGTGGTGGTTGTGGTTCCTCCTCGACCAGACTGGAGCTCCTCTCCTGTTGTTCAGTAAAAACCTCCTCTTTACACACAGGGAGGTGCGGGACGGCTAGAAAAAAAGACACAAAAAGAGAAAAACATTTAATGCATTTTTGGAGAAACATCATCTTCTCCATTTCTAATCAAAAAGAAAATAAAACTGTAAACAATTGACACAAACTCAAACTGGTTGTTGGAAGTTTCAACAAACATGTTCCAAAAATACAATGATGTTTGAGTGTGTCATACATAGTGTGTAGTGGTGACTATTTAGTTGATGCATGATTTGTATAAATGCAATATTATCAAACAATTACAATTTAAAAAAGAAATACCATTTTTATTAAGACTCCCACCCGTGGGTCCTGGGACCCACTGCAGACCTAACATCACTGTTGTACATTCCGTTTCCTAGACGGGCTCTCTACCCATTCAGCTATGGCTGTCCCTCTCTAAGGAAGGACAATGTCAGTCACTAGAACCAGGGATGGGTGTTTTCTGTGTATCTACGATGGTTAAAATGGAGTTTGAAGGCTGGTCTGATAATATAATATATAATATAAAATATCTAAATACTGAATCGAGCAAATTAAAAACTGTCCAGAGTGTTCACAAAAAGCCAGAGTAGACGATAACATTAGCCACAATTATTTTGAAAGTGAAATATCCCTTTATGTAAGTAAGTAAACAAAACAGCACATACCTATACGGTACAACTTTACTACAGGTTGCATCTTCGCATCAAACTGTACACGTCTCTGGTCCACCTCTGGCTGTTCCTCTGACAACGTTGAATGTCTTTTGGAGGCCATCTCTATAGATACGGTAGACCTCTCCCTGTGGTGCTCTGTGGAAATCACCAGTAGAAACAACTTGCACTTGTACTCATTCAATAAGGGTTTACTGAACAACTGAACAACCAGGAATAGTCTGGTGACCACCGGAGAGACGTGTGACAGCCGGAATGTAGACGGCACCCGGGAGCAGTATGGGTTGGCGCCCCAGCCTGTGTCTTCCGTGAGGAGGAAGCCCAACAACCCCACGGTGAGGCCTTTAGGAGGGCCATTCAGGCTGCAAGCGGAGTCTGCAGCACCACCGTTGCCCAGGTGGAGCCTGCAGCACCACCGTTGCTCAGGTGGAGCCTGCAGCACCACCGTTGCACAGGTGGAGCCTGCAGCACCACCGTTGCCCAGGTGGAGTCTGCAGCACCACCGTTGCCCAGGTGGAGCCTGCAGCACCACCGTTCCCCGGGTGGAGCCTGCAGCACCACCGTTCCCCGGGTGGAGCCTGCAGCACCATTGTGTCTCTAGAATCCACCACTCCTGAATGAAGTGTCTGGTTAATCGCTATACATGATTATGGGTTCAAACCTGTTGGGGTATACTTTCGTAGCGCTTTCGTAGCGCAGCACAAACATGCTGTGTATCCGTCTGTCTTTTGGGGGAACATGAGTTACCAAACTATATATTTATCGTTAGTTGCTGAATGACCCTTTAGTCTCGTTAGAATGAAAGAACGAAAATACATCACATAGATGCACCTGGTATCCTCAGTGATGTATCCCAAGGTCATCGGGGTTCAGGGTCTCGCGAACATCATACCCCTCACTCGGGTGACCCAGCCGAGTGAGCCGAGTAAGTCCCGACTTACGTCCCAGTAGCTACCCTCGATCTAGACTAGAACTCAGCTATGCTTTCTATGGCATAGGCAGCTCCCGGCAGTATCCGCCAGGAGAAACTAGACTGCAGGACATGAGACTAATTAATTAGAGCGACAGACAGGAGAGTGTGTGTGTGTACGTGTCTGCGTCAATTTAACAAAGGTGCAGACGATCAGAAATCAGCAGAGAGAGACCGACGTTTGCGCTACTGTATGCCGAATTGAAGTGGACTCTGCCCCAGACTTTTTTTTCTCCCTGGAAATAAAAACGTCTGGGTTTCCGAGGCTACCCTCGATCAGACCCACTAGGGAAAGACCAGGTGGAGGGACTAGGCTCTGTGGGTTGACTCCAGTCCGGGCCCCTCCTAAGTCTCACCAGGTCCACTCCTGCTCTCACCACGAGTACAGCCTGGACCTGTGCGTTGGACCAGACTCCCAGCAACAGACACTTCATTCAGGAGTAGTGTGTAACCCACATGTGAAATGAGGGTATACTATATTAAATAAATAAGTCATTGAAATGCACAAGTAATTCATGACAGCAACATTGATAAATAAAGGTTAAAATGGTAATGGTTTCACAATGTTTAGAGTCAGCTGTAAAACTGTACATGTACAAAAAACAGCAACATCCCTTTAAGGGACAGGCAGGTGAAGTGACTTCCCCTTTAACCCATTCTGAACGGGCACCCATTTTGGTGTTGGCATCATGTTATGCTTTAGCTATTTAAAAATAGCAGATCTACAAGCTCATATCGCGCCACCGAGTGGCGCGATACGAGCTTGTAGGTCTGCTATTTTTGAAAAATCTAAGACACTTTTAGAATCTGATCTCAGGTCAGAATGGGTTAATAATGTAACTGTCAGGATGTAATAGACATTTTTAGAATCTGATCTCAGGTCAGAATGGGTTAATGACACAGTGTGTGGGGGCTGCTCTACTGAAGCTGCGGTGTGGAGAGAGAGAAGCAGACAGACAACGTCAGAACAGAAAGCTGCTAAACCGATTAAAAAGGAAGAAACCTGTGATAAAAAGCATTTTAACAGTGACACACACTTGTGCTAAGTGTTGGTCAGACTTGGGAGCACAACCTGCTTGGTTTGTGCAGACCGAGTGTTTTGGTGAGTTTAAAAACAATGCATTGATTCATTGCACTAAACTTTGTGATTTAACTTTTACATGGAAACGTTTTGTATTATTTCATGAGTAAGAGTATATTGTGTATGCTTTTGATGATAAAATGTTGGTTTGTTCATGGTAAAACATGAGTACACTTAAGGCAGCTCAGCTGGGCAGCCAGCTGCTGGCAGTAATAATCAACATCAATTTGTGTCTAGTTGTGCATACTGCAGCTACGTAGTGCTAATTGACCCACAGTACTGTGTAATTTAGTGATTTGTTTTCTTTATGACCTGTTGTACAGGTCAGGTTTTATGTCCCTGTTGGAACAACACAGTGATATGTTGGAGATCTGGATGGCGAGCTAGGAGCCCACACAGAACCTGATACAAGGAACCATTCTACATGCAAGTGTCCACTTTGCAAGGTCAGACTACTTGAGCCACTCACTGCCAGAGCGGTAGGAGTGTTGGAGCTTGAATTGAATTATTTTATTATTTTTGGATTGAACAGTGCCAATTGCATTGAAGACACAAAGTGAACTGAAAAAGGACTGAGTTACAGCGTCACACGTTTTATTTATTTTTGGATGTTTTGGACTGAACAACTGAACTAAAAAAGGAGTGAGTTACAGTGTCACGTACACTTCATTTTGAACAGAACAATTAATTTGAACTATAACCTGATCTAAGTAAATTTAGCTACTTCTAAATTAGGATTAAGGGAAATAAAAAGGGAAAGTGGAAATTAACTTACCTTAGGATACCTGTAGGATTTTGTTTTTGTTTTATTCGGTCAAAGGTCAATGTTATTGTGTGTTGTATGTATTGTATGTCTTTGTCTTTGTCTTATTGATTAAAAAAAATTCCGGCTTTACATTTAAAGTAAGTGGTCTCTGGACTGATATTTTATTGTTCCCCACTCATTAGAACCTAGAACTAGTCCAGTGGTTAACCTCGGTGATACAGGTGCTACAAGTGGATTCTGAGAATAATACTAATACAAATATAAATTTGTTTTACCTGAGAGAGTATCGCACCACATCTTCCTACGTAGTAATGTTAAAGTTGACTCACCAGTCTCCTCTTCCTGTTCTTCTTTAATCTGTGGAGGGTGTGGTTCCTCCAGGACCAGACTGGATCTCCTCTCCTCATATTCAGATGAAACCTCTTTACACACAGACAGGAGGAGGGGAGAGAAGGTAGCATCAGCAGAGCAACTCAAAGATGACATTTATTCTCCTATTTGTTTTGTCAGGATAACCCTCGTTTCAAAAAATAAGTGTCTCGCCTTAAGGCATTTCGAATCGGTCTCACCGATGTATCCGTCATTTTAGGCGCCGATGCCCAATATCGGACATTATTTCACTGATGTGGGCGAAGTCTTTTTTTATCATCATTAATGTAACCTACACATGTAAAATGACGCACCCTTATGAAACACGCTCTTTTGGTTTGATATTAATTCATTTCTAACAGCTGCAGAGAATGGAACGCACTGTGCGCATCATGCCTGTGACTCTGGAGCTTAGGCTGCAGCAGAAAACTCTGCCCTGCGAGTGACTGTCATAATTGGAAGTCCAGCTGTCATTCCGGACCCCTCGCCTGAGAAAATGTCGTTTGTGTACAGGCCCGTGAAAATATATGAGAGATGTTTGAAAAGATGAGACATATTTGAATAAACAAGCGTTTTCTGCCAGAACTTTTACATGGATAACTAGAGGTCAATATCTCACTCCACGTCTTTGGACATATTTATTGGGCGAGTACAAACGGAGCGCGGAGCACATTTATTGAAAAGATTTCCGGCACAGGATGAAATCATCTATGCCAGACTCATAAACAGACATAATATACATCAATTGAGTGTAAAATCTGCCCCAAATTAGATTGTTGGTTTTGTAGTACACTCACGTCGCCACGGCATTTATAAAGTGATCGCAAGCAGCTGATCCTTCCTTAATTTTGTTGCCTTGTTGTCATGTCCACGCACACATGCAAGCATGCACGCAAGCACACACCTCAAGGCTACATATCGCATCGCCATGAATGGAATACGTTTGTAGGCTAGGCCTATATTCATTTTACCCATTCGTGCGCAGTGCACGGCGAAGGCGATCAGTGAGACTGCACACTGCTGTGATAAGTGTTGTGGGTGAGTGATGCCTGCATGAGAGATAGGCTACTACAATGTCGTCAAGGCAGTCATAATCAACGTTCATGGAGTGATATGATCATTGATAAACGAATCATAAACATATGGATGAAGGCTTGCATGTGTGCTGGTATGTGCTGGCGACGCACGCCGCGGTCCCGACTTCCGCTTTTATCTGAACTGTCAAAGCACTTATTTAAATGGTGAATGATTAAGCCCTTTACACATATAGCCTACAATTGCAAATAGGCAAGCTGTATGCTTGTCATTCTCACTTGGAAATAAAGGTGTGCAGTCCATTTATGCCTAAATATCTTTTTTATAATATCAGTGATTATATAGGCATCTGATGTCACACTCATGTGCTCCCAAATCATCTCACCAGTGCGCTCGCATAACAAGGCCAGTAAAGCAATGTTTGATTAAGCACAAACTAATACATTGTAAACATGTTATATTGTTTTTAATTATTGATGTATCCGTCATTTTAGGCGCCAATGCCCGATATCTGATATTATTTCACTGATGTAGCCGAAGTTTTTTTTAATCATCATTAATGTAACCTACACTTGTCTTTTAGAACGTAATACGCCCTTATGAAACACGCTCTTCTACATCCTGACAGTTTTCTGAAAAAGCTGTTTCTATGTCAGTCGTTTCAAAAATAGCAGATCTACAAGCTCGCCACTCGGTGGCGTGCTACGAGCTTGTAGATCTGCTATTTTTCAATAGCTAAAGCATAACATAATGCTAACACCAAAAGGGGTTCCCCCCAAAATGGGTTAAGCACAAACTAATACATTGTAATCATGTTATATTGTTTTTAATTATTGCGCATGCATATACATACAGTTTTATATTAACATTTTAGGAGTGAATACATATGCTTAGATGCCTGTGACAGCATGTGAGCAGTTCAGACAATGCTGCTCCGCTTGTGTACGACAGAAAAACAGGTGAGGACAAAGCGTACGACATTTCCAGACCCAACATGATTTTTGTCCTGGCACACGTTCAAGTTAAACGTTTTGCGGAAATGGTAAATGCCTGAGAGAGTATTGCACCACATCTTCCTACGTAGTAATGTCAAAGTTGACTCACCAGTCTCCTCTTCCTGTTCCTCTTTAATCTGTGGAGGGTGTGGTTCCTCCAGGACCAGACTGGATCTCCTCTCCTCATATTCTTTACACACAGACAGGAGGAGGGGAGAGAAGGTAGCATCAGCAGAGCAACTCAAAGTGAATTTATTCTCCTATTTGTTTTGTCAGGATAACCATCATTTAAAAAATGTCTTGAGTCTCTTCACAACGCCTCGCAGAGCAAGGTGTTGCGAGTAGAGCCCAACATCGGTCTCACCGATGTATCCGTCATTTTTTACACTGATTTAATGTTGAATGTTAATTTCTTACAGCTGCGGAGAATGGATTTAAAAAGGCTCTCCGCGCCGTGCCTGTGACTCTGGAGCCTAGGCTGCAGCAGAAAACCCTGCCCTGCGAGTGACTGTCATAAATGGAAGTCCAGCTGTCATTCCGGACCCCTCGCCCTGAGAACTTTTACATGGATGTGAAACTAGAGGACAATATCTCACTCCACGTCTTTGGAATGATTTATTGGGTTTATTGGGTGGAGCACATTTATGCTGCCCATGTCTCCTTGCTCACTGGGAGGCATCCGATCTATGGTTGTGTTTACAGAAATATGTAATTGATGTATGATCACAGACATTCTAGGGCTAGTACAACTACTGGGAGATGTAGTTCCGTTCAGCTAGCTTAATGATACTTGTAGCTAAGCTGGTGTTGTTCAGAATCTACTAACCTGTGTGTAGCTCGATGTCCATATCAAAATCAATGTCCAGCAGTTTGTGTTGTGTCTCCAGCAGAGTTTGTAGTGTCTCCATCTCTCTCTGGAAGAGGTTGACCATGAACTCACCCACCGCGCTGAGGCGCTCCAACACAAACACTCTGACGCTAAGCTCCATACTACAAACATCAGCAGCGCCACGCTGCTGTTTGTCCACAACAAACAATATCTCCTCTCCCACCGCCGCTAGCTGTTCATTTATCTTCAGCCGTACAGACTCCATTTGACGCTTTTCACCTCCTTTAGGAGACATTTCCACCAAGCTTTCTGTTCCTACTGTAATATAGAATGTGTAATAAAGGCACAAACATCAACAATTCCCGAGAGACACGACAACATGTCTGACTTGTTCAACAGCGGCCATCGCCGTAATGGAAAACTAGACGCAGTCACGTGACGTGATGGCATCACGTGATGCAAACAAGCACTTCAGGGTCAAAGGTTTTCCACGCATGCGCAACAAAATAATCCAGGCACTGTTGCCTTAATGCCTTTCGCCCTCTGGTGGTGGAGGTGCGCTGTCATACATACATACATACATACATACATACATACATACATACATACATACATACATACATACATACATAGATAGATAGATAGATAGATAGATAGATAGATAGATAGATAGATAGATAGATAGATAGATAGATAGATAGATAGATAGATAGATAGATAGATAGATAGATAGATAGATAGATAGATAGATAGATAGATAGATAGATAGATAGATAGATAGATAGATAGATAGATAGATAGATAGATAGATAGATAGATACTTTTTTAAACTGCCTTCGAATCTTAAAATATCTACAACCTCGTGTTGCAGTGTGACACGCTTTGAGCTTGTAGATCAGCTTTTTGCACATTTGACATTTTAAATCTGTGATTCATTGATATTAATAGGAAAAGGTACTTTGCAATTTTTAATTTTGAATACTTGAGTATGCGTATAGTACAGCGGCTAACAGCCATATTGTGAGAGAACCTTTCACTCGTGGATACAAGCGTGAAATTTGCCATGAACATGCCTCTGGGTCACCTCTTTAACTTTTTCAACCGAGCCAACGCAAATTCCAAAATGGCGGCCATTTTTCAAGATGGCCGCCAAATAAAGAAAACCTTTTGTGGCGGTTCTGGACAACCGTGGGTGCGGCCGACCTGAGACCGGGCACTGCACTCCCTGTGGGTGTGTGGAACGTGTGTGTCGAATTTGAAGTCGGTGGGGCGAACGGTTCTCGGGTTACGTGGATTACAAATGTACACACTCACACAAAAATCGTGAAATATAGAAGATCATTGGAACGGTTGTTCGCTTAGGCTTTGTCCACTAGGGTGGCCAGACGTCCGGTTTCACGCCGGACAGTCCGGTTTTAGACCCACCTGTCCTCCTCCCACCTCAACCTCTGGCCGGACACATAATTGTCCGGTTTTTTGTGATATACAGTGCTTGTGTCATTTACTGTCATTTACGTCGTCTGCCTGGGTATTAAAATCTCCGCAGCTCAGCTCCGCCTCCGCAGCGAGCCGGCCACACTGTCTTAAAAAGAGAGAGGCTAGTGGAGACGTTCAGAGTGTTGCCATGTCCGCTTAATTATAAGCGACTTTAGGCTTGTTTTATATAATAGGCTACTAAGCCTAGTCAGGCTTCTTTTGGGCTTGTTTTCATAGACATGGTTGCTTGGTTCTCTTCCAAAACTGGGCAACACTGCCAGTGGGATGGTCGGTTTGTTTGTTGTGCTCTCACAATCACTTTAGTATAGTTAATGCAGAGATAAACAAACCAAATATGCCGAAATGAAAAACTACATTTAATGAGCAATGGAGCAAGGAACTCGACATCATAAAGAAAGGGAGGCTGTGTGAACATATAGGCTACTGGCATCATTCTATGTCCCACACCGATGACCATAAAACTGTATAAAAAAACCCACAAGAAAGAGATTGAACATAAAACATATCTAAACATGAAATAAAATAAATTGATTCTAAAATGAATGGCCTTTGTGGTACCCTATAATTTAAAAAGGTTAATTTAATTAGCAAATGTATGTTCTCTGTGGACATAATGCTGGAGATGATGGTGGTGAAAATCAGGTGCAATAGTAGTAGTAATAATATTAATATATGGGGGGGGGGGGATCTGGGAGGGGAAGGGGGGGTCGGGGGAGCGAGCCCCGCAAAAGTGTCCTCCTTTCTGAGGGCTTGCAGGTGGCCACCCTATTGTCCACACGTATCCGGGTAAACGGATAAACGTAGGTTTTTATATGCGTTTTGGGGGGGTCGCCCACACGCAGACGCGTTTTTGGTCCATATAAACGCATCTTTTGGAAAACTCCTGCCACAGTGTATTTTTTTTTAAACTCCGCCTGTGTGTTCCCGTGTGGACAAGGTAAACGGAGGTTTTGCATGTGTTACACACTTGGATAGAAATTATGATTTTCCAGTGTGCAGGAATTGAAGGTTTATTTATCTGTAAACACACAGACAAAGGCACACAATAAGCAACACGTACTGCTCACGTTGTTGCAAACTCTGGTCCTAAGGACATATCACAAAGATCACAATACTAGTCAATAAGGTGCATTCAGTTGGTATACATGAAATAGCAGTAATACTCTTGTATTTGTTTAGTGTACAGAAACCACAAAATGACTTATCCAAAATAATCACAATTATCAAATACATAAAATGTCACATTACTATCAATAGCAAAACGTTTTCACCTTGTAAACAAACTACTAAAGTGTCTGCAATATAACTCTCACATTATTATTTAACTAACTCTCAAAAACGGAAATATATCAGCTGCATTACATTACTCTGGCTACCATAATGAAATCATCTTACACAACACACATCCACATCATTCATTCCAGGCTACATATGAGCTTCTTAACCCAACCCAACACGTCATGTTCAGTATATCAAGGTAAGCATTTCTAATGACAACTCATGTGCATTCCACACACACATATGCTTCACAGATACCCTTCTCCGTTTATACCTTCCTTTAACATGTTCACTATCACATTTCTACACTTTATCTCATCGTTTCTCACCTGTAAACACACAGACAAAGGCACACAATAAGCAACACGTACTGCTCACGTTGTTGCAAACTCTGGTCCTAAGGAACTGATCAGGACCCCTGCTGTCCAAGTAGTGCCTTGCACAGTGTGTTTAGCTGCCCAAACGATTGCCCGTCCACAAATGAGCATCACTCATTCATTGTAGTGCAAACCAAGCATGATAAACTGTTTCACAGCTTTAGTAAATGTATAATCATGCAAAATGTCTTAACCACAGTTCACAGATTAATGTAACCAACTCATTAAATTAAATGAAACACAATCATGTATTGGAACAATCAAATGAAATAATATGATGGGGGTATTCCCGTTGCCTGTATTAATCATGTACTTCAGAATCCCAATATAATCATGTATCTCACACTCTCCCCTCCAAAACAAATGTCGTCCCGACATTCAGTATGTCCCAGAACACTCATGTCTTCAACAGCTAGGTGAGTAACAGCCACAGGTAACAGGAGTCAGTGTTCATATTCCAGGATACGGTTCTCAACCTCACAAGCATCTCCCAGTTCCATGTAAAGTGTCCATAGCTGATATCATTGTGCACTATGAATATCTGCTGTTGTTCTCCGCCAAGTAGCGGGAAAAGTGTATCCCCACTGATAGGTTATTACCTTTTTCCTGTGCTAAAACTCAGTATAGTGACCAACATTTATATGTTCTATTACCATGTACGCAAAACATGTATAAAATGTCACTGATCTTAAGTGTCTGGTATTTAAATCAAAACAAAACAAAATACTTTCACACCCTGAAAACTGAACTTGTTCTCTTACTTAAATAAACTGTAAACAAACTTCTAGACTACAATCTGAACCTCACTAGTGTCTAGGAGTGATGCTGGGCTGTCCCAGTGAGTCATAGGTGAGTGTCTTAGTGGGGTGTCTGTCTCTGCAAGGATACTTCCTGACAGCAGGAGACGATGGCTCTGCGTCGCTGTGGTCATCTGCTTCACCCGACTCTCCAGCCTCTGACTCCGCTGACTCTGCATCCTCCCCCTCTGGCTCCACTTCCTCTGGCTCCTCACGTTCGGCCTCTGGCTCCAACCCGTCATCCTCCTCATCCCGACGCTCGTCTCTCTCATCTGGATTTGGCGCTGGATCTGCTGTCGCTGGCTGTGGCACAAACTCCTCTGCTTCCACTCTCATCTTGATGCTGGACCTTCCATAATGTCCTGTTGATGGAGCGCTGATGACTCTCCAGTTATCTTCCTCCTCATCAGAGCTGCTTTGCTGGTCTTGTTGTTGTGACTGCTCTTGGTGTCTGTGCTTCTTTTTGAGCTTTTTCTTTGATGTTTTCGGTGTCTCAGGTTGGCTTTGCTCGACTGGGAGAAAGTCACAAGGCAGCAGAAGGTTTCTGTGGAGGACTCTTGTTCGACCTGAGCCTCTCTCTGGCTTCACCTCGTAGACTGGACTGTCTTGGTGCTTTCTCTCTGTCACTACATGGACCTGATCCTCCCAGAAGGATCTCAGCTTCCCTGGGCCACCTCTCTCAGAGAAGTTGCGTATGAGGACTCTACAGCCGCTGTCTTTGCTGATTTGTTGGTACAGGCATAGGCTTGAGCAAAGCGAGTATAGTGGTCCATAACCACTAAAATGTACTCGTATCCTCCTTTGCATTTCTCAAGGTGAAGATAGTCAATTGAAACCATCTCAAAAGGATACGTAGTAACTATGCTCTTCAGTGGTGCTCTGGTTTGCCTATTGGGTCGCTTACTTTTTATGCAGCTACAGACCTTGGTGATGTAATGCTCAATGTCTCGTTGCATGTGTGGCCAGTAGAAGCGGTTGCGGACCAGATGCAGGGTCCGTTCCACACCAAGATGCCCCATTTCCTCATGCAGTTCTTTGTATATCAATGGGTAGAACTTACTGGGTAGCACTAGTTGAGATCTTGTGGCTGTTCTTCTGAACAGGATGCCGTCTTCATCTATGTAGAGTCTGCTCTTCTCCCTCATTAGTGCTGCCACATCGTCTTGATGTTCTTGACGCTTTACAGTCGGCCACTGTTTAGTCATGATGCATTCTCTTACTTTTTTCTCGGTGATCGGAGATGGCACTTGATCCTCTTCCTCTGCACACGCGGTGGCGATGGTGAGTGGGCACATCCATGGTTGTTGCTCTTCGACCTGTATGGATACTGCATGTGTGACACTGCTTATCACCTCAGGCTGCATTTCCTGTGAGCACTCTTGCATGTACTTATCCATGTCTAGTGGCATTCGTGACAGGCCATCTGCATCGCCGTTGAGCTTTCCGGGACGATAGCGAATGCAGAAGTTGAAGTCGGCCAGCTCTGCCACCCAGCGGTGTGTCGTTGCATTCAACTTTGCTGTTGTCAAAACATACGTCAACGGATTGTTATCTGTGTAGACGACAAAAGATGGTGCATAATACAGATATTCTCTAAACCGTTCACATATCGCCCACTTCATGGCCAAGAATTCAAGTTTTCCTGAGTGGAGATGGTAATTCCTCTCAGGTTCTGTCAGGGTTCTTGAGCCATATGCAATGACAACAAGCTTGCCTTGCTGTCTCTGGTACAGTACGGCACCCAGTCCTTCTTGTGACGCATCACAGTGCATTACGAATGGGTCTTCGAACTGTGGGTAGCCTAGGATAGGCGGATGTAAGAGGAACTCTATCAGTCTACACAGGACCTCTTGGTGCTCTGCCATCCAAGTGATGGATTTACTGGATGGCGCCTGATCTGATTTCTTCCATCCTCCCGTCTTGCTCTTTTGTTTTCCCTTGGGCTTTCCTTCTGGTGTTCTCTCAACCACTAGCAGGCTATACAGTGGCTTGGCAATGCGGGAGAAGTTGGGAATGTACTGTCTGTAGTAGGATAGAAATCCCAGTAGTTTTCTTAAGTCTCCCACAGTTGCAGGTGTCCTGTCCTTCAGAGCTTGCACTGGTGCTAACTCAGTAGGGTTCATCGTGTAGCCTTCTTTAGACACAATCTTGCCGAGAAACTTCACACTGTCTTTGAAAACGTCACACTTCCGCGGTGTCAGCTTGACTCCATGTTGCTGGTAGCGCTGTAAGACTGCTCGCAGATCTTGCAGGTGATCATCGAAGGTGCGACTGTGGACCAGATTATCATCAAGGTAGGGCTGGCATGACTCGTCCCTGAGTCCCACCAGGCATTCTTCCATGCTTCGTTGGAATTCTGCTGGGGCGGAGGACAGTCCGAAGGGGATCTGCACCCATTCATATAGGCCCCAGGGTGTAATAAAAGCTGTCAGTGGTTGACTGCTCTTGTCCATGTGGCCCTGGTGGTATGCCTTCCCCTGGTCGAGGACAGAGAACCATGCACTACCTGTTAAACTGTTCAGCATGTCCTGCACACGAGGGATGGGGTGACGGTCAGGGATGGACTTCCGGTTCAGCTCCCGATAATCACAGCATAGACGGAGGCTGCCATCCTTCTTACGCACACAGACGATGGGCGAGGAGTAAGGGGATCTAGATTTCTTTATCCATCCTTTGTTCAATAAGTCCTCCAGATACTCCTTGACTTCTTTGTGTAGTGGCTTGGGCACTGATGTGTAGGTGCGCTTGACAGGGGTGGTGTCGTTCAGTCTGATTTTGAGCTTGAGGGAGGGGATACTCCCCACATCATCATCATTGCGGGAAAACGCACCACTCTCTTCTCTCAGCAGTTGTTTCACCATCCTCTGCTTTTCTGGTGACAGGTGGTCGACAGACACCAGGGGGTCCCACCCGCTTCCATCTTGGTACGCCGCAGCCACTTCACCTCTCTTCTCATCTGTCTGTGTCAGTGTAGTCTTTTCCATCAGCACATCCCCTGCACTTTGTTTCACATCAACTGGTCTCGCGTCTGCAGGATATATGGCTTTGATCCTCTGTACCTGGCCCAACACTGTGCGTGGGTTGACAGTGATGTCATAACAGGTGTCATTTGTCACTGGGATGCTGACTCGGGACCATGTCCCTCTCTGCAGGCTCATGATGGATTCTGTGATGTTCAGACCATCTGGCCATGTTGGACTCTCATCAGGCTCGAATACTACTTCCTGTTTGGTGGAAAGGGGGCTTGTTCGCACGCAGCACTTGACCTCCTTTGTCTTGCCAGCTGGTATAACTGCATGACGTCGTCCGACTCTGACCACTCCTTCTTTCGTGTCAATGTCACTGGTTTGGAGTAGCTGTGTCAGCACTTCTATTCTGTTGCAGTCAAAGGAGAAGGCTTCCCTCAACGCCTTGGTGGTGACGTCAGGCTGTTTTTCCATTCCACACTTTACTAGCTCTTCGATCACATTGTAGCCAATTATTGGCCCGGTGGTACTCTTGGGTCACGGGCAATGAGCACTGGTACATGGAGTTCAGGGTTTAAGGTGTCACCTGATTTAAGCTGGAACTTCACTTCCACCCAGCCTGCGAAAGGTATGGCCGTCTGGTTCACTGCCTTTCCCAGCACGGTGCCTGATTCTAGGAGTTCTTGTATGCTGCGTACTGTCGTGTGTGGCAGGTGATTTCTTCTCCATTTCTCACTCATCATGCTCACCTGCGACCCGGTGTCCCAAATGGCTTGTGTTTTCACTCCATTAAAGGAACAGTCGACCATACACTTCTTCCCAATGAGGCTCAGCAACTTTGATTGGCGCTGTGTGGATAGGTGACTCACATGGATGGCGCCTTCCTCTTCTGCTGACCCCCATGGCTCTGACTCCGATGACTCCATCTCCTCTAGCTGTCTGATCCGTTCACACAGCAGCTTCTGCACATTTTCACTCTGTTCACTTTGACTTGGGGAGGGTGCATTTAGTGACATGACAGTGTGGCCTGAGATCGCTGCTTCATCAGGGTTGCCCAGTGGCCTCCGTGGACCTCTGCAGCCTCTCGAGACGTGTCCTGATTGGCCACATTTGAAACAATGTTCACAGTGATCACCCACCCCATTGTCTTGACAGGCTTTACATCCTCTCCTTGTATTCCATCTGGGTGTGCGGGGAGCCACTGGAGTGTTGTGCATGCTTTTTCTCATTTCCTCCACTTCTTGTTTTAGTTGTTTTACCACTTCATACAGCTCAGTGTCCTTTTGACTCGTTGGTGCGGCTCCTTTACGCCCCTTGGTGTTCTTCGCTGCAGCTGCGTGATCTGGCCGAGCTTCTTCGTTGTCATGACACTGCTGATGAATTCCCACTTCTGTCTGCATCTCGTGCACTCTTGTTATTTTACTGCTTGTATTCTTTTTCAGCTTATTCTGTCGTTCCAGATCAGCACTCGATGCTTCATTCATCTTTTCAATGAGGATTTCATCTGTGACGGTCAAATCATCAAGAAAAGTCTTTAGTTGAAACTTGATATTGTCACTGATGAGCCCTGTGCTGACAGACCTCAGGAATCTGCGGTGTATGAGTTCTGGGCTGTATTGTTCATCTGTCCCTGGCTCCTTAGCAGCAAGCAGTAGTCTTTCTTTTAACTCCATGGCCCTGAAGAGAAAGTTTTGTGGCGACTCACGGCTGCCCTGTGTGATATTCACCAGCCGGTGGTACAGGTCAGTGGAACTCTCTTCCTTGAAGTGGCCTTTGAGTATGGTTTTAAGTTGAGAGAGAGTGAGGTCACTTTTAATTTCCAGCATGTCCCTGATGCTAAGGCCTGGGCTGATTGCTTTTACTACGGCTTCAGTAATTTCAGCTTCATCGTGTCCCTTGCTCAGTCCCACATCAATTTGATGCATCAGGTTTGTGAATGAGAGCTTTTCTCTTTGACCCCTCTCCCCAATCTGTCCATGAATCTTAAATTCTCTCCGTATTGTCACTTCAGCCAGTCTGTTTTGTGGTGGCTGCTGTGTCACATCTTGCTGGTCTGGAGGCCGACTTGTTTTCTTTTTTACTACTCCACTCAGGCGTTTTATTTCTTCACTGAGAGCTTGTGTAGATGACTGAAAACTCAACTGAAGGCTGTCATATTTTTTTTTTAGAATGTCAAGTTCTTCAGCTTCTCTCTCCGTGTTCGGTTCACTTTCTGCTCCTTGCTCCAGCGCCTCTGTTAATTTCAGCAGCTTGTTTAGATGTTGTTCTGCTACATCTGGATCTTCTTTCTCAATTACAGTCTCAATTGATTCATTGATAAGGCGGAGCAACACGTGCCTCTTTGTTTCCTTTTCAGCTGACACTTTAATTTCAAGGCACACTGTCTTTAATTGCTCCACAGTCAGGTCCAGTAGCTTCTCACCCAACTGGTCTTGCAATTCTTCCAGCGCCATTTTCTTTAAGTGTCCAGCCTCTCATCCACGTGAAGGCACTTCTCCGCTCCTGGGCTGGGCTGGTTGATTTTCCAGTGTGCAGGAATTGAAGGTTTATTTATCTGTAAACACACAGACAAAGGCACACAATAAGCAACACGTACTGCTCACGTTGTTGCAAACTCTGGTCCTAAGGACATATCACAAAGATCACAATACTAGTCAATAAGGTGCATTCAGTTGGTATACATGAAATAGCAGTAATAGCCTACTCTTGTATTTGTTTAGTGTACAGAAACCACAAAATGACTTATCCAAAATAATCACAATTATCAAATACATAAAATGTCACATTACTATCAATAGCAAAACGTTTTCACCTTGTAAACAAACTACTAAAGTGTCTGCAATATAACTCTCACAGTATTATTTAACTAACTCTCAAAAACGGAAATATATCAGCTGCATTACATTACTCTGGCTACCATAATGAAATCATCTTACACAACACACATCCACATCATTCATTCCAGGCTACATATGAGCTTCTTAACCCAACACGTCATGTTCAGTATATCAAGGTAAGCATTTCTAATGACAACTCATGTGCATTCCACACACACATATGCTTAAGATACCCTTCTCCGTTTATACCTTCCTTTAACATGTTCACTATCACATTTCTACACTTTATCTCATCGTTTCTCACCTGTAAACACACAGACAAAGGCACACAAAAAGCAACACGTACTGCTCACGTTGTTGCAAACTCTGGTCCTATGGAACTGATCAGGACCCCTGCTGTCCAAGTAGTGCCTTGCACAGTGTGTTTAGCTGCCCAAACGATTGCCCGTCCACAAATGAGCATCACTCATTCATTGTAGTGCAAACCAAGAATGATAAACTGTTTCACAGCTTTAGTAAATGTATAATCATGCAAAATGTCTTAACCACAGTTCACAGATTAATGTAACCAACTCATTAAATTAAATGAAACACAATCATGTATTGGAACAATCAAATGAAATAATATGATGGGGGTATTCCCGTTGCCTGTATTAATCATGTACTTCAGAATCCCAATATAATCATGTATCTCACACATGGGTCTTGCCTACGTCACCGTCTGCGCCCCAATTTAAGACGTCATATCCTTGCGACGCATTGTTATTGTTTGCTGCACATGGAAGGAGACGGTGAATGCTAGCCGAGTGAGTATAATTATTATGGATGTGAGAAATATTGTTCTGGTTCTTGTGAACCTCTTAACGGGACTTTGTACATTACTTTTTCACCTCCGTGAACAAAAGAGGCGCAGAAATGCACAGTTTCAAACACTGCTACTACTACAACCCACAGCCCGACGGAGTTGGCGACGCTCCTGCAGACCTCGCCAGTTTTGGACAAGACCCGGTCGGACCTCCACTTGGTGGGATAATTTGAGAACGAGGTGGTTGTAGAAGCAGAATGGAAAGAGAATTTTCGTATGTCCCGGACAGCGCTTTTGTCTTTGAGTGAGCTGCTTCGTCCATACATCGAAGGTCAGACAACTGTAATGAGAGCGCCTGTCGGTGTCGTAAAGAAGGTGGCATGCACTTTGTACTATTTAGCAGACGAGGGGAGAATGCGCAAAACCGCAAACTCCTTTGGACTGTCTAGACAGGTGGTTTCGAAAATAATAAGGCAAGTGTGTGAGTCCATTACTGTTCATTTGGGCCCTGTGTATATATACAGTTGCCTTTAACTGAGTCTAGGGTAGAGGAACTTGTAGCAGGATTTCAGAGAAACCATGGTATCCCTCAGTGCATCGGAGCCGTGGATGGGACCCATGTGGAAATAAAGCCACCATCATTAACAGGATCTATGGATTTTATTAACCGAAAGGGCAGGTTTTCTCTGAACATACAAGCTACCTGTGACTATAAGTATTCATTTATGGACGTTGTAATTAAATGGCCGGGTAGTGTGCACGACGCCCGTATGTTTTCAAACTCCAAGCTGAACACCTATTTGAAAAATGGCACCATCCCCTACTCAAAAAAACAAATAGTAGAAGATGAGGAGGCCATTCCAGTGTTTCTCCTTGGGGACCCAGCATACCCTTTACTTCCCTACCTCATGAAAGAATATGCTAATGGCGGCAGGACTGCTCAGGAACAGTATTTTGGACTGTCCTTGTGTCAAGCTAGAATGGTAATCGAATGCTCTTTTGGCAGACTTAAAGGACGGTTTGGAGCGTTGAAAAGGGCAATGGATATTAATCTAAATGACTTGCCCTTTGTCATCTATGCCTGTTTCGTGCTTCATAACTACTGTGAAGCTAACAAGGAGATAATGGATGGGAGTATTGTAATCATGGCAGTTCAACACGATAAGGACAATCAACCTGCCACAGAGACTAATAACAGTGCTGACATGTCCAAAACAGAAGGGAAGAGGGTCAGAAGAGTCCTTACCAAATACCTTGATCCTTAAGTGACTCAGGTAAGATATCACTGCTGCTAGAGGACCCTACCCTGTGATATATAACAATTAACTGATTGGTATTAGTAAAAGGGAGATATAATGGCCCAAATTCAAGTTTCCTTACATTTTTATATTGCACTTTATATAAAGGTAACAGGAAAAGTGGGCACCATGGAAGAGTGGATGCCTAGATGTTAAATTGTCTATAATATTAAATAAATTTTAATATATGGTTTTGAGTAATGTAAAGTACACATGATTATAACACGCTTGAACATTGGACAATTAAGACCTAATTCTACAAATGCATCTCCTCTCCCTTCCCCTGACTGTAACCTTCCCCCTCAGCAACCCTCACCCTTGTCATCTTTTTGATTCCATTTTATTTCTCTCCCTCTCAGGTCGTGTGTGTGTGTGTGTGTGTGTGTGTGTGTGTGTGTGTGTGTGTGTGTGTGTGTGTGTGTGTGTGTGTGTGTGTGTGTGGCGAAGCGGGGCGAAGCGAAGCTCAGGCTCTGATGGATAACATTTGATTCCTTCATTGAGGTGAGGGGTAAGCTCTATTTTACCGCTACTTATGTTCTGATAAACAAACTATTTAAAAGTCTTTGTATGATTTTAACTTACTCTAATTAATATATAAGTAGAAAACAAGAAAAAATATAACGATAATTACTCGCATATCTGCTTAATATGTTTTTACTTTAAACAGGTGGCGTGTGTGGACTGACAGTGAAGTAAATACAGGGCAGTCATGACGCCGGTCAAAAGAGCGGGCATTGAAGAGTATTTCTGCTCTACTTCGAACTTGTTTGCTTGCAACAACTACCCTTCCATCTGGTATCGAGACGGCAGATGTTGACCCAGCGTCTCTTCACAGCGTGGATCAATCTGCAGATAACCGTGTCAGAGACTCGTCTTCACCTACACCCACGGAAGCGTCACATGCGTCTGGATCACTGCAAGAGTCTGATGACAGCTGTCTGACCCCCTCAGTGGTCAAAAAAGTAGTTACACAGTTAGTTAGTTAGTTTGTAGATTCGTTTTTGCCACCAAAAGCGAAAGGGCATTCTTATAAGTGGACTGACAATGAGGTGGAATTGTTACTCAACGTTGTACTCGAGTACAAAGTGAACAGAACGTTTGAAAACGTGGATTGGGATTCTTGCATTGGTACAGTAGAGCAGTACCCACCAGAGACCAACACTGACTACCCTCATCGCAAGGAGGAGATTACCAAGACCATAATGACGACAAAGCTCAAGGCAATACGTTGTAGATATAGGCAAGCCGTTGACGCCGGTCGTAAGAGCGGCCATTGAAGGGTAATACTCATTTATTTCGAACTGTGCGAGCAGATCTGGGGTGGTTCCCCTGCAACTACCACCCTTCCATCTGGGATCGAAACGGCAGACGTTGAGTTGACCCAGCTGTTCTCAACAGTGTGGAATCCGTTCATCCATCTGCAGAAGATAACCGTGCCCAAACTAACTAACTAACTAACTGTGTAACTACTTTTTTGACCACTGAGGGGTCAGACAGCTGCCTTCAGTTCTTCGAACACTGCAGCCCCAAGATCAGGTCAGTGAAACACTCATTCGTGCTCTGTGTCTCGGTTCTCCTCAGCAACCCTCACCCTGTGTCCCCCATGTTAAAGCCATCTCCCATTTAATTTGTCTCTCTCTCAGGTCTCAGCCATCAGAGCCTGAGCTTGGCCTATGATAAACTGGTTCACACACTATAGCATCACATGATGCCTTTATTGAGGTGAGAGGTGACCTTGGAAGCCTTCTTTTACCACCTACTGCTAATTACATTTACTTATGTTATGATATACAAACTTTAAAAGTCTTGGTCTTGTCACATTTCTTGCATTTAGGAATCCCTGTTTTGGAAGCAAAAGGAGGTCTACATGGGCGAGGTCTACATGGGCAATGTGCTGCAGGCAGAAGGACAAGCCCCCACAAGACATGCCTTACCGTGGGCAGGTATGATATACACATAGGCCTAGTTGCTTTTATTCATGTCCACATCAACAACATTACATCAGGGGGAAGAATGTGTACTACTGATAAATATGAATTAATTTCAATAAAATATACAAGAAACCAGGCTGTGCACACCATGGCCTGATGCCAATAAGAAATGACACTAAAGATCAGTTAGGTTTTAAATTTGGATGGGAAATATTGAAGTTTTGTGGCTGTTGGTAGGGCATTCCACAGTTTTGTGGCACTATAGTAGAAAACGTTTTGTTTGACTGTCCTGTGTGTCAGACAATTGTTCAAGTCGCTCCGGTCCGAGTCCAAGTCGAGTCCCAAGTCATTTGGTCCCAAGTCCAAGTCGAGTCCCCAAGTCAATCCAACCCTCAGGTCCGAGTCCCAAGTCGAGTCCCAAGTCATTTGGTCCCAAGTCCAAGTCGAGTCCCAAGTCAATCCAACCCTTAGGTCCGAGTCCCAAGTCGAGTCCCAAGTCATTTGGTCCCAAGTCCAAGTCGAGTCCCAAGTCGTTTGGTCCCAAGTCCAAGTCGAGTCCCAAGTCTTTCTGTTGTGGGCAAGTCAAGCCGAGTCACAAGTCGAGTCACAAGGTTGTGTCAAGTCCCTCACTACTATTGTTCCCCAGCCCACCCACAAAGCACTCAGGTTTATATCTTGAAGAGAGAAACCGTATCTTAAAGTCAAGAATTAAACCAGCATAAAGCTGTTCATTAATCCATTACAACATTACATGTCTGATCATTTAGTTAGAACTAGGGAAAGGCTAAATTACACTAAAGAAATGGCATGTTTGATACAATTTTTTTATTTTTGCACCAGGCTGGCAGCCTCAAACTGAAACTGGCACTGACTTTCTGAGTAGTTTTCAAGTGTATTTTTTGTAAACAAAGTTAGAGCAAGTGAACAAAGTGCTCATGTAAACATTAAACAAAGCCAAGTCAAAGGTAACAAACAACAAACTTCAAGGACATTACTTTTGCTATAACTATTAATGCACTAAATGCAAGTGAATATTCAATATTCAAACAGTAGAGAAACCAAAGGCCTGTTGCCAAATAGGCTGCCAGTGTATGGCCCAATGATTGGTGGCACATTGTGAAAGCTCTTGAGGCGTTTGGTTTGAGTAGAACAAAGAAATATACATTAAACGCATTCATTTAGACCTGAAGCTGATTGTACAAAAAATTTTAGTTACTAACTACATTGTACAACTGAACTATAAGCAAGTGCTTATATAAAAACAACATTTAACTTAAAATAAATGAGGTGTTTGCCAAGACAATTCTAAAGAGCAAAATATTTTAAAGATAAGAGTTCTAAAAGAAAATAAGAGCTTGGGAAATTCAACTTTTCCAAGATAACCTTTACATACTGTAGGGTTAAACCTAAGTTCTATCTAACACTATATGTAACAAGTAGTGCAAGTATACCTGTATTAAATACAGTACATTCAGAGCTTGTTGTTGCACTTGAGAAACACAAGATTTGAGAGGGTGTCACCCTTCATCCGCGAACGGTGTGGTCTCAAAATAATGCCACCGTGGCTGAACACTCTCTCGACTGGCGCACTAGTTGCGGGCACTGCAAGTGCTCTAATGGCAATCGGATAAAGTGCAGGGAGGGACGTTCTATTTGCCTCCCAAAATGTGAGACAACTCTGATCAGTCTCAAGGGCAAGGTAATTGGTCAGCTGAGATTCTGGCCTTGTTCTGTCTTGCTGCTTGCGGCGCTTCCGATATCCTGCGAAGAGTCCGGACTCAGAGCCATCCTCCTCCAACAGCTCCTCCTCCTCTCTCTCTGGATTCTGGGGTGTCTGGTCAGCTGGCACTTCCCGTAGGATCAGATCTAATGGAAAACAAATTATTATCACTTAATATAGCATGAAATATTGTGAACAGTTAATTGATATATTGGTTGTTTTGTGATCATCATAATTGGATCACCATGACACAGACAACTATAATAAAGGGAACTAAGTAAGTATGCAAAGTGAATGAGTGGTGTGTGTGTGAGAGTTTCATCATACACTACACTTGTGGTGTCTTCCTGAGTGCATTCGAGCACATTATATTAGATGTACAAAGAATGTACATTCACTGACCTGCCACCATGTCAGACACCTCCCTCTTGACGTCATCGTTGACAAGGACATCATGTTCCAGCCACATCATTGCGTATGCTGGGTCCAGGACAGCTGCTCGGATATACAGGGGGTCCGCAAAAGGCAGAGGCTGTGGATCGTCTGGTGCTGCCGTTTCCATTTTCACATTGACCAGGATGCCACGGAATCTTCTTTTGAGGGAGGTCTGAAGGGACCTGACCATACTTCCCAGGAAGCGAGCCTGAACAAATGAATGAATTAGGTGTGTGTGTGTGTGTGTGTGTGTGTGTGTGTGTGTGTGTGTGTGTGTGTGTGTGTGTGTGTGTGTGTGTGTGTGTGTGTGTGTGTGTGAGAGAAAGAAAGAAGCTGTAGTTTGAATGTTTTAAAATGAAACTATAACCAACCTGCTTTTGTTTCTCTAGGTGGTTGTTTAGGAACAACACACAGGGGAGAACGGCGCTGACAGTCACGCACATCTCGCCCTGTGTGAGATCAGTGGCCTCGGCGAAGGGCTTGAGGATATCACGCAGTTCTTTGAGTTGATTCCACTCTCTCATTGAGAGTTCCAGCTCCTGTTTACCTAGAGAGAGAGAGAGAGAGAGAGAGAGAGAGAGGAGAGAGATAAGTCACGGTATTGGTATTCTAAAGTCGGGATGGGACCCTTTGATTAGAAAACCCATTCTCCTGAGCTAAAGCCATGATCTGGCCACCTACAGAACACAGCAGACAGAGCAGCAGGAGCACTAACCTGCATCCTGTACAACATCACTCAGTTCCTGCTGGTCAAACGAGAGCAGTGCTTTCAGTTGGCGGTAGGTTGAACTCCATCGTGTGGTCACAGCAGCAGGAATCCCTCGATCGCCAAACGCTTCTCCAAACTTGTCATGGAAGGAGCTAGCTCTTACGGCCTTTGATTCCTTAAGGCCATCACCTACAACCAACTGTAGCGTATGAGCAAAGCACTGTAGGCGTGTGGGGCTTCCTTTGGTTAGTGCCTGTTGAATTCAAACAATTACATTCAGTTGGTTTTCTTCACATAAACAGTATTGTCAGAGAGCACAAGACAGAAAATAAATAGTACAATGAGTAAACAAAACAAGGCTGACCTGTAGATTACAAAACAGAAAATGTAATAACTACTACAATAACCATCATACGCAAATATGTTTAACTGTCTGTCTATTCACCTGTTCAACAATGTCTTTATCAGTCGCAGATAGATCTTCCCATATCTCTGAGTCGTCTAGGCTCTCATCATCATCATCTTGGTCTTCTTCCTCTTGGGGTGGGAAGCAGATCGAGAAGGCCTTTTTCATGTTAGCTGCGTTGTCACAGATTATGAAGTTTAATTTGTGTTTGATGTCATATTCATCACAGATGGCTTCAAACGCTTCAGAGATCCTCTCTCCTGTATGTGATCCTCGGAACCTACTGCAGGCCAGCAAGTGGGAATTCAGCCGCAGCCCTTTGTCTGTAGTGAGGACATGGGCAGTGATACCCAAAAAGCCCTGCATCCTACGATCTGACCATATGTCTACAGTCACTGAAAGATCTTCTGCTTCTGCGATGATCCCTTTGAGCTTTGTGCGGGTCTCTGCTACAGAGCCTTGTGCTTCATTACAGAGCGATAAGTGGTGGCCGTGTACTTGGGGTCTACTACGGAGAGAAAGTGACGGAAGTTTTCGTTTTCCATTATAGTTAGGGGAAGGTTACACCGCACTATTAGGTCTTCAACAATGGCGTTGGTGATGGCCCTCTGTTTGGGGTGTGTCTGGCTATATACCTCTAGGGGCTGACCAAGAGGAAGAGAGAATTGTCCAATCCCTGACTGCCTGGGACCAGGCACTGGCTGATTCCTCCACCTCTTGTACTCTTCATATCTGTGAAACAGAAGAAAACAAGAAAGGTTATTGGTGTGTGACATTTCTGTGTAGCAGACATACAACTGCATGCGCACACACACACACCCCATTCATTATAATTTACTGACAGTACATTTTTTTGTTTGGATGCAGTTGGGTCAATCAAAGACAAAGCCTATAATTATATTAATTATTAATGAATATTGGATAAGGAAATACATTAATGGCCTATAATCTTGACGTGTCTGTTTGTTTTGTAGTATTTTAATATTACGTCATTTTCCATCAGGCACAGTTTAGCCATCTACTACAGTACACATGCAGTGTTGTTTTTGCAAAGGGGTCCTTGGTAAAAAAAAATGAAAAGAGAAGAGGCTACAAAACATTGAAATAAAGGCATCTCTTTAAGCTTATATATAGCAGAGAGAAACTAATGGTGGAAAAAAAGGAAGGAATAAGGAAGGAAGGAATTCAAGTTTGGTGGGAGTGATTTAGTGAAGTTAAAAGTTATTAAACCTGCGGATGAATGGAAAAGTGGCAACGTGAGAAAGTGATGGATTACGCAGATACTTTATTGCTGTTACCATGGATAAAGTATACTGTCACTCCACTACAGTACAGTACATCATGATCGGTGTGAGAGGGAGAGAGAGAGAGACAGAGAGAAATAGACAGAAATAGACAGGTGGGCTCCGTGAAGGGGTCTGGTCCACATCTGGTCGAGGTCGAGCTCTGTGAAGCCGGGTCCGGGTCACACTTCTGGTGGGCTCCATGAAGAGGCCTGATCCACGGTCACACTCGGCAGTCAGTTGGGGGTTAATATTAGAGGTCCACAGAACTGCGACGGGGAGGACGAAAAGAGACTCCGGGGAGAGATTCCCCGGATGTTGGATTAGTGGCAGGCCTTACTGGAGCCTATATAGTGTATATTACAAGTACTGCTGGGAGACAGACCCACACAACAGTGTACGACCATGGTATCCAGCTAGACTTGGAGACAACCCTAGCTATAGGCTTTGTCGTAGAGAAAGGTTTTCAACCTAGTCTTGAATGTGCAGAGCGTGTCAGCCCCACGGACCGAAGCCGGGAGAAGGTTCCACAGCTGAGGTGCCTGGGACCTAAACGCCCTGCCTCCTATTGTAACTTTTGATATTTTTGCGACAGTAAGCATTTTTGCATACTGTTGACGCACTGGTGTTCTATTTGGTTTGTAAGGCTCAATGAGATCTTTGAGATATTGTGGTGCCTGCCCATTGAGAGCTTTGTAGGTAAGAAGAAGAATTTTGAACTCTATTCTGTGTTTGACAGGGAGCCAGTGTAGAGAGGCCAGTGAAGGAGTGATATGGTCTCTTCTTCTGGTACCTGTCAGCACACGCGCCGCAGCATTTTGAACTAGCTGTAGGCTTTTCAGAGACTTACCTGGGCAGCCTGATAATAGCGAGTTGCAGTAGTCCAGCCTTGAGGTAACAAATGCGTGGACAAGTTTTTCTGCGTCATTTTTGGACAGGATGTGCCTGACCTTTGCAATATTTCGCAGGTGAAAAAAGGCAGTCTTTGAGATCTGCTTGATGTGCGATTTGAAAGACATATCTTGATCAAAGGTAACTCCCAGATTCTTTACAGTGGCCTTGGAGGCCAAGGTAATGCCATCTAGAGAAAAGTTCTCATCGGCTAGCTTGTCTCTTAGGGGCTTAGGGCCGATCACGATAACTTCCGTTTTGTCAGAGTTGAGGAGTAGGTAATTACGGGTCATCCAACTCTTTATGTCTTTAAGACATGCTTGAAGTTTGACCAATTGGTCCGTTTCGTTCGGTTTCATCGATAGATATAATTGAGTGTCGTCCGCGTAACAATGGAAATGTATAGAGTGTTCCCTGATGATGTTGCCCAGAGGGAGCATATATAAGGAGAAAAGTATTGGTCCAAGCACAGAGCCTTGTGGGACTCCGTATTTGACCTTTTCACGTGTTGAGGAGCCATCATTGACATCTACAAACTGAAATCGATCAGACAGATAGGACTCGAACCATTTCAGTGCGGCACCCCTGATGCCAACCAGATGCTCCAGTCTCTGTAGCAGAATGTGGTGGTCAATAGTGTCAAATGCAGCACTAAGGTCCAGAAACACCAGTACGGAGAGGAGGTTATTATCTGCTGCAGTCAGGAGGTCATTTGTAACTCTCAGCAGTGCCGTCTCAGTGCTATGGTTAGCTCTGAAGCCTGACTGAAAGCCTTCTAATAAATTGTTGTTATGTAGAAAGTCACATAACTGTTTGGCGACTGCTTTCTCGAGAATTTTGGAGAGAAATGGAAGGTTCGATATAGGTCTATAGTTAGCTAGAATGCCTGCATCAAGAGTAGGCTTTTTGAGTAGAGGTTTGATTACCGCTACCTTAAAAGATTGTGGCACGTAGCCTGTCACCAAAGACATAATATTGATCATATTGAGTAGGCATGTACCACCCGGAGGCAGGACCTCTTTGAGTAATCTAGTCGGAACTGGATCCAGGGTACATGTCGTTGATTTTGAGCAAGATATCATTGAAGTGAAATCAGAGAGCTCGATTGGAGAGAAACTATCCATATATATATTTGGGTGTGCGGCCATCTCTGAGACCACCATATTTGGAGGCAGTCCAGTGGGAGCCGAGAGTAGTTGTAGATCAATTTGATCTCTGATAGTTTCTATTTTGCCATTGAAGAACCTCGTGAAATCGTTACTATTGAGAGCTGTAGGAATACGAGGCTCAGTGGAATCGCGGCTTTTTGTCAGTTTTGCCAAAGTATCAAAAAGAAACTTTGGGTTACTTTTGTCTTCCTCTATTAGGGATGAATAATAGGTGGCTCTGGCCGTGTCGAGAGCCTTTTTGTATATTTTGAGGCTATTCTGCCAGACTATACATGATTCTTTCTGTTTGGTTGAGCGCCATTTTTTTTCAAGTTTGCGAGACGTTCGCTTGAGGTTTCTAGTTTCCGAGTTGTACCATGGGGCTAGCCTTTGTTGCTTTATTACCTTCCTTTTCAGGGGAGCAACAGAGTCTAGCGTATTTTGAAATGAGCATGTGACACTATCAACAAGTTGATCGAGTTGAGGAGGACTATGTGTGGAGGTCCTCTATTTTGTTGAAGTATACTGAGTTGATGGCTGATGGAACTATTTCCATGAATTTATTTACAGCGCTCTCAGATATACTTCTGCCAAGGACATTTTTGTCCAGTGGCGTATAGTCGATCAATGTAAAATCGAAGGTGATCAGATAATGATCAGAGAGGTCACGATTTTGTGGAAAAACTGTGAGGTGCTCTATTGTAATACCATAGACCAGAATGAGGTCATGGGTATGGTTGAGGATGTGAGTAGGTTTGTCTACACACTGAGAGAAACCGATTGAGTCAATCAATGAGACAAACGCTCTATTCAGGCTATCAGTTCCTATGTCCGCGTGAATATTTAGTTCACCAATTAAGATGATTTTATTAGACTCGAGGACTAGACTTGATAGAAATTCAGAAAACTCGGATAGAAATTGTGTGTAGGCGCCGGGGGGGGGCGGTACACTGTAATGACTATCAGCGGCTGTATTGATTTCCAGCTTGGGTGTGAAAGGTTGAGAATCAAGCTTTCAAATGATTTGTATGTAGCTCTAGCTCTAGGACTAATTGTTAGGCTTGAATTGAAGATGGCAGCCACTCCACCTCCAACCTTACCATTGTCTCTAGGTATTTGTGCATTGGTGTGACTTGGTGGGGTGGCTGTATTTAAACTGACATATTCTTGCTCACCCAGCCACGTTTCAGTCAGACAAAATAGATCAAGACAATTGTCTGATATGATTTCATTTACTAATGTTCCTTTTTTGCGTAGAGATCTAATATTTAGAAATCCACATTTGATATTTGTATTTTGTGATACTACTGTATTGGTTTTGATTTGTATCAAGTTTGTATGTACAGCTCCTATTTCCTTTTGTTTTTGTTTGTGCAGCCTATATGGTTTGTTCAGCCTGTACAGAGACTGTATAGTTTGTATAGTTCTGATTTGTAGGACAGGTGGGGTAGGCGGCTGCACTGGAGGAAGCACAGAGAGCTGTGTAGGACTGCAACTCTGCTTCCTGGTCCCAACTCTGGGTGGTCATAATGTATCTATAAAATCGTCCATATTTCTAGAGATGAGCTTTGCACCGTCCCAAGTTGGATGTATGCCGTCTCTCTCTATCAGACCAGTATTCCCCTCAAAGGTTTTATAATGATTTATAAAGCTCACGTTATTATCTGGACACCACCTAGACAACCAGCGGTTGAGTTGGCGCATACGGCTAAACATGTCATCATTAATCATGTTTGGCAGGGGACCAGAGAAAATTACGGAGTCCGACATTGTCTTTGCGTATGTGCAAACTGACTCAATATTTATTATTTATCTTCGTAATCTCAGATTTCCGAAGTCGAGTGTCGTTGCCCCCGCAATGAATTACAATCCTATCATAGCGATTACATTTACTTTTAGCAATAAGTTTCAGATTTGATTCGATGTCGCCCGCTCTGGCCCCGGGGATGCATTTGACTATGGTTCCTGGAGTCTTTAATTTCACGTTTCTCATTATAGAACTACCGATAACCAGAGTTGTGTTCTTAATGACACGCCGCCGCTTGCGTTGCGAGCCATCAAGTGGAACTGAAATCTCACTGTCAGACTCAACGGGTATAACAGTGAGTGGGGAAAAACTGTTTGAAACGTGAAGTGGTTGGTGTCCCGTGTGCTTTTGTTTACTTCTACGCTTTCGACCAGTAGCAGCCACCTTGGCCCAGCCGTCCTGTTTGTGCGAGCCCCGACCAGTCGCGGTCGAAGGCGATGAAATGCCTCCCGACCGTGAATGGTGGTGGGCTCCCCGTGGTTGTGTGTGAGCTCGGGCTAAGCTAACGTTTGCACCGCTAGCCAGAATTGACTCCAACTCGCTGAGCCTCTCCTCCAGCACCGCAAACAAGCTGCATTTGTTACACACGTCCAAAGCAGAAAAGGCGTCAGGGCTGTAACTGTGCATATTGCATACGGCGCAGCTAGGAGAGAGGGCTAGAGCGAGAGGGAAGTCTGCCGGGAGAGAAGGGGTGGTGTTGGCGGAAAGCCATCACAATCGCCCGGCTGAGCCGACAGAAGGGGACGGTCGCCCCGCCAAACAACCAACCCGACCAGAGTAGCGATAAGATCGCCACAGAGTAGGATAGTTAACAGTGACAGTGTGTGTCTGAATCACAGCAGCGCAATACAATAATGTTTGGTGTTTGTCCCGTTCGTGCTGCTGACAACAACACAGCCGCCAGACAGCATACAGGCAACACAGGAAATGACGCAACAGGCTTACCGTCTGCGAAATGGGTCCGACGTCCCACACGTCCCCATTCTGACCTGAGATCAGATTCTAAAAATGTCGATTTTTCAAAAAATAGCAGACCTACAAGCTCATATCGCGCCACTCGGTGGCGCGATATGAGCTTGTAGATCTGCTATTTTTCAATAGCTAAAGCATAACATGATGCTGACACCAAAATGGGTGCCCGGTCAGAATGGGTTAACAACAGGGAGCACCCATAACTCACCAATAACTCTGTAAGTTACTTACTGTGTTACTTTGCTTTGTTTTAATATTAGCATTGACTTAAAATACAGTTGTTTGTCTCTTTTTTCTAAAATGCACAACAGATTGTCGAATCTGATAATAAAGGGCTGCCAATGTATAATTGTGTACATTAACTTCACATTAGTTCCTGCGATTTTAAGTCCATGAAGTACAATTAAGCAATGTTTCATTTGTCTTTGTCTCCAATTCAGTGTTGCATCATCAGTCTGGTTTTCCTGTTCTACCAGAGGTGAATAAACAAAGAAGCTTGGCTAAGCAAAAACACCACTGCTGTGATCAGTGTGGTAAACGCTTCCCTACAATGTCCAAACTTACCAGACACCAGAGAATTCATACTGGAGAGAAACCCTATGGATGTGATCAGTGTGGACAACACTTCTCTCACATGTCAAACCTTAAAAGCCACCAGAGAATTCACACTGGAGAAAAACCCTATGGATGTGATCAGTGTGGACAACACTTCTCTACAATGTACAGCCTTAAAACACACCAGAGAATTCACACTGGAGAGAAACCCTATGGATGTGATCAGTGTGGACAACACTTCTCTACAATGTCCACCCTGAAAATTCACCAGCGAATTCACACTGGAGAGAAACCCTATGGATGTGATCAGTGTGGACAACACTTCTCTACAATGTCCACCCTGAAAAGTCACCAGCGAATTCACACTGGAGAGAAACCCTATGGATGTGATCATTGTGGACAACACTTCTCTGACAAGCCCACCCTGAAAGTCACCAGCGAATTCACACTGGAGAGAAACCCTATGGATGTGATCAGTGTGGACAACACTTCTCTCAGTTGGCCAACCTTAAAAGGCACCAGAGAATTCACACTGGAGAGAAACCCTATGGATGTGATCATTGTGGACAACACTTCGCTCACATGTCAGACCTTAAAAGCCACCAGAGAATTCACACAGGAGAGAAAGCCTATGGATGTGATCAGTGTGGACAACATTTCTCTAGAATGTCCAGCCTTAAAACACACCAGAGAATTCACACTGGAGAGAAACCCTATGGATGTGACCAGTGTGGACAACATCTCTCTACAATGTCCAGCCTTAAAACACACCAGAGAATTCACACTGGAGAGAAACCCTATGGATGTGATCAGTGTGGACAACATTTCTCTCAAATGGCACACCTTAAAAGCCACCAGAGAATTCACACTGGAGAGAAACCTAAATAATTGTGATGCGTGTGAAAAAGCTTTTAGTAATTCAAATAATTTAGACTTTCACAAGGTTGTACACACTGGATTTAAACTGTTCTTGTGTTAGAATTTTACTAATTTGAGCCACTGAAAATGTGATGACCGCACACATATGAATGTGAACATATTACATGTATATGAGCATGCTAATTCTAGATTAATAGGATGGAGATGAAACAAATGTTTCCATGTATAGATGAATTGCAAGTAAATGTAACATACTATTTGAACGGACTGGTCTTCTGCCATGTTACAGATTCCCCAGATTTGCTGTAGTTTACATTTAGACCATTTTATTTGTCATTAAATGTTCGGATGAATTGAAAAGTGGACGACCCTGGTGTAAAGAATGTTGTTGTTTATTTGTCCTCGTATCAGGTTTTTTTTAACTGTAACAATTCTACAAACTGAATAAAATGTTGAATCAATCGTTTGTCTGTGCTTTACAAAAAATATAGAATATCATTCATTGTTGTGTTACTCAACACTAAAGCAAACTGCCTATGTATTTAGTTATGATGGATATTCAAAATGCTATTACGAAAGGTTGTTCTTTCTTCCTGTTGTACAAGCTTGATCTATAGTCTATAATGACACATTATGTTAAACACATCAACTTAAAAATAGGGTCCTCACAAAAGTCTGAGTAGATGTTAAAATCCCCCAAACATGTTTGAAAGTGAAACATCCCATGCAGTCTTTGTGTAGTATCAGGAGTCTGCCCATCGCACAATCTCTTTGGTGAACAGAAATCAATGTACATGTGGGTTACAAATTCCATCCTAAAAGGAGAGAGAACCCTGCAAAGATTTATCAGCTTGTGTTTTAGTTCAATGTCTTCCAGTTTCCTTTACAGTTTCACTGAATCCTATATTAGTCCTATGACTGGATATGGAGACATGGGAAGACTTCTGTTACTGAACAAACTATATATCAATGATTACTAGAGCTATTTTAACAACACATATCCCTTACAACAACATTAACATTTCACAAAGTTTAATAATAATACGTTCCATGTGATAGATTGTTGTAGTTCTGCTGAAACTCATCAGAGTCAAAGAGGTGTAAAATGGTCTCAGTTCATCCATAATGTGATCATTAACACGTGATCTGTCCAATGCCAGACAACCAGTGACCATTAACACGTTTAATCTCTGCATTTGAATGCATTGTCTATAGTGAATGAATCATCAGCCATCATAATTTAGCCTGTTTACATTTTAACCTGGTGTAAGAATGTGGGTTTTGTTCATTATTTAGCATTTGAATGAAAGTGCAGTCATCACAACCCTATTGAAACTAATTCCACACACCTGAGTGCTCCTCATTCCCTCAGAGCAACCTGAACAATGACTTAACGTTGTCCGGTTTCCCAGGTTTACACAAATACAGTTGTTGCTGTTATTCTGTCTCTGTTGTTAATAACAATTTATCCTGAAACATTTATCCTGACTTGATCATTAATTAATAATACTGGTTCTGTACACAGGCCTACACATTACACAATGGGCTATGAGACTAAGAGGATTTGACAATATACTAATGTGTTGTCAGGCCTTGACCAGTTTTGTACAGAAACCAGACCACTGTCTTCTATACTAAAGTGGAAACAAATTGAACTTACATTGCACCTTAATACAATAATAATAAAAGTACAGGGGATGTGGTAGTATACTGTTAAAGAGAAGGCTAAATATGAAGGCTTGTGTACTATTTATGAAGACTGTCTGCAATCATTATAGGGGTGAGTGCAGGCAGTTTGTGTTTTGGAAAACAAATAGGCCTAACTGTTTTTCTGTGTAAGATGCTGGGATGTAAACCACAGTATGAGCAGTTGTTTCTTCACCAGAGCTGGTTCTACTTGGTTCTGATGTTACTGAAAGAATGTGGAGCAATCCTCTTTGACTCTGCTGCATTAATGCATATCCACTTATATTAGTCAATACTGTTAGACATATATATTATCCAGATACTCATTGCATGTACATAATATCAATAGCATATAGTTTGTGAACCTCAGTCTCCAGTAGGAGACCCAATGGAGAGTTTGGTAGGAACTACTCCTTTGATGTTTTTAAGGTTTATTATAAACCAGCAGTTTTTATGCACCACATATGTAAAAACTAGTTTGACTTTCTTTCTCTTCTTTGCTGTAATGCTTTGTTATGTTTTATTTATTTTGTTTCAGTCATTTGTTTCCTGATTTACCAATAACTAACTAATCATGTTTTCTATATTATATGCTTTGACTCTGACAGAGTCTGTTATTTGGGATTTATGCTGACTCCTGCATTTACTTTACTCACGTCCACATAGACTAATAGGATGTACTTATGTCCATACATCAATGTATCATAATATGGATATAGTTTAGATTCATTAAATATGAAGCTTACAAAGCATTCTCACAGTTAGCAGTTTATTTCTAGAATGTTGCATAGAGCATGGCCTGGGGGAGGAGCTACAGAGGGGTGGAGCACATGCAGCAGTTTGTTAGGTTGTGATTGGTGAAGCTATGATTCTATTGTTCTCCTCTTTGGCCAATCAACACCAAGCAGTTAGTGGTTCCACCTCAGGCTCTCTAGTATAAGAAGAGTTCTCTACAACTCCTCCAGGATATCAATAATTCCTGATCACATCTGACTGTGGACTCCAGACTTCAGGTGAAGATGAACTCTACCAATGCCAACAGTTCTGTTCAACAGGGAGGACCCAATGATCACCAAGAACTCTGTAAGTTACTTACTGTGTCTATATGGATATACAGCATGTCATAAAAAGCCATGTTTATTTGTTTTGTTTTAATATTAGCATTGACTTAAAATACAGTTTGTCTCTTTTTCTACATTAGTTTCTGTGATTTTAAGTCCATGAAGTACAATTAAGCAATGTTTCATTTGTCTTTGTCTCCAATTCAGTGTTGCATCATCAGTCTGGTTTTCCTGTTCTACCAGAGGTGAATGAACAAAGAAGCTTGGCTAAGCAAAAACACCACTGCTGTGATCAGTGTGGTAAACGCTTCCCTACAATGTCCAAACTTACCAGACACCAGATAATTCATACTGGAGAGAAACCATATGGATGTGATCAGTGTGGACAACACTTCTCTCAAATGTCCAACCTTAAAAGCCACCAGAAAATTCACACTGGAGAGATACCCTATGGGTGTGATCATTGTGGGAAACACTTCTCTCATTTGGCCACCCTGAAAACCCACCAGAGAATTCACACTGGAGAGAAACCCTATGGATGTGATCAGTGTGGACAACACTTCTCTACAATGTCCAGCCTTAAAAGCCACCAGATAATTCACACTGGAGAGAAACCCTATGGATGTGATCAGTGTGGACAACACTTCTCTCAAATGGCACACCTTAAAAGCCACCAGAAAATTCACACTGGAGAGATACCCTATGGGTGTGATCATTGTGGGAAACACTTCTCTCATTTGGCCACCCTGAAAACCCACCAGAGAATTCACACTGGAGAGAAACCCTATGGATGTGATCAGTGTGGACAACACTTCTCTCAAATGTCCAGCCTTAAAAGCCACCAGAGAATTCACACTGGAGAGAAAACATATGGATGTGATCAGTGTGGACAACACTTCACTCAAATGTCCAGCCTTAAAACACACCAGAGAATTCACACTGGAGAGAAAGCCTATGGATGTGATCAGTGTGGACAACATTTCTCTAGAATGTACAGCCTTAAAATACACCAGAGAATTCACACAGGAGAGAAAGCCTATGGATGTGATCAGTGTGGACAACACTTCTCTCATTTGGCCACCCTGAAAACACACCAGAGAATTCACACTGGAGAGAAACCCTATGGATGTGATCAGTGTGGACAACACTTCTCTCACATGTCAAACCTTAAAAGCCACCAGAGAATTCACACTGGAGAGAAAACATATGGATGTGATCAGTGTGGTAAACGCTTCCCTACAATGTCCAGCCTTAAAACACACCAGAGAATTCACACTGGAGAGAAACCTAAATAAGTGTGATGTGTGTGAAAAAGCTTTTAGTAATTCAAATAATTTAGACTTTCACAAGGTTGTACACACTGGATTTAAACTGTTCTTGTGTTAGAATTTTACTAATTTGAGCCACTGAAAATGTGATGACCGCACACATATGAATGTGAACATATTACATGTATATGAGCATGCTAATTCTAGATTAATAGGATGGCGATGAAACAAATGTTTCCATGTATAGATGAATTGCAAGTAAATGTAACATATATACTATTTGAACGGACTGGTCTTCTGCCATGTTACAGATTCCCCAGATTCGCTGTAGTTTACATTTAGACCATTTTTGTTGTATGTCATTAAATGTTCGGATGAATTGAAAAGTGGAGGACCCTGGTGTAAACAAATTTGTTGTTTATTTTTCCTCGTATCATTTTTTTTTAAATGTAACCATTCTACAAACTGAATAAAATGTTGAATCAATCGTTTGTCTGTGCTTTACAAAAAATATAGAATATCATTAATTGTTGTGTTACTCAACACTAAAGCAAACTGCCTAGCTCGTAGCGCGCCACTGAGTGGCACGCTACAAGCTTGTAGGTCTGCTATTTTTGAAAAATCGAAGAACCACTGACATAGAAACATAGCTTTTTCAGAAAACTGTCAGGATGTAGAAAACATTTTTAGAATCTGATCTCAGGTCAAAATGGCGTAAACTATAGGCCTACTCATGATAGAACTTAACGTTGCTCCAGTCCAGCATGTATGATGGAAGCATTTGGAAATTGCGAGAGGCAACAGTCTGGCACCGCGAGACTATAGCCGGTGATCCTCAACTGATACTATAGTCTGGTTCATCTCCATGATGTTCAACTGATACTATAGTCTGGTTCATCTCTATGATGTTCAACTGATACTATAGTCTGGTTCATCTCCATGATGTTCAACTGATACTATAGTCTGGTTCATCTCTATGATGTTCAACTGATACTATAGTCTGGTTCATCTCTATGATGTTCAACTGATACTATAGTCTGGTTCATCTCTATGATGTTCAACTGATACTATAGTCTGGTTCATCTCTATGATGTTCAATAAAATAAAATTGTAGCCTCGAGTTGAATTTCGCATTTCTGGATTCGTCTCGGCGAGCCGATTGTTATGACACTAACTTTTTTATATGGGCGAATTTTTACGAGAATTCCATAACTTTATTAAATTTTATGTCATCCGTGACAACCGTGTCGGGCGCACCGTTAGGCGGCTGATGAGTGGCGCGCCGATGCGTTCGGCAGGTAAAACGCGCAATGTTCGGAGGTCTTTGCTGATTATCCGGTGGCCTAGATGGAATTGGCACTTTCTAGAGCAAGGATGGATATGTTTTAGCTCGCTAGCATTTATTTAGCATTAACATGGACGCCCAAAACAGGATGTGGGGCCAGCTTGTGCAGCATTGAAATAGCTTCGGCAGTCTGAGTATAAGTGTTAAAACAGGCCTGAAAGTCCACCTTTCAGCAGGCCCAATGGAGAGGAAATTATCACTTCTCCTTTAAACAGGTGACCACGCCCCCTCCTACCTTTCTCCCACTGTTATTTCCTGTAACGATATATTGTGTTATTGTTGTTATTGATGATATTGATTTTTTTGTTGAGGGGCGCTGGCTCCTCGTATTGGGCTTTGTCTTTGTGTGAACACACACACGATGGTTTGATTGATCTTCATTGGAAGTGAAGACGCTTAAAGTGATTTGCCGGAATGACATTTGTGATGATTTGATTGGCTGAGCATGGAATGTGGTGTATGATGATAAAAGTGACCCACACTTCACATAAGTGTGATTTCTGTTGCGGATTTTTTGTTGGAATCAGTGTTTGACTGAACTCTGTTGCTGTTTTACATTTATGTCTAATAAACTATTCAATCAATCCTGTCAATAGAGGCCTCCATTCTCCTGATATTTAGTTTTTTTCTCCTCATGTTAAACCTTAAAGGACAACTTTGGTTGTTTTTCAACTAAGGTTCATGTTTTAGCTAGGTTATTAGAGAAATTAAAAGATGAGTGTTATATATATTTTTTTTATTTGCTGCTTTCTTTAATTTTAAGAATTTTAGCTATTTTTGGCAGGGGGCGGGGACATTCGAACAAGTTGGTGAATGATCGGGTTCAGGTTCAGGTTTATTTGTCATGTGTATCCACACTTTTCCTGGGCTGTGTGTGCTCCAGTTCCTGTCGATTTGATCCAATAAAAGCCAATGAAACTGGTCAGATGACCAATGATATCCAATGAAATCAACAGGAACTGGAGCACACACAGCCCAGGAAAAGTGTGTATAGATACAGAGTAACGGCCCCTTGGCCTGGCCTGCAGGGCCTATGCTGTGTATATGGTGTACTGCCCTGTCTGTGTTTCTCCCACAGATCATGTGGGCGTCGGCCCACTTGAGACTTCTCATTAGGTGCATTAGGAGCACCTGAGCAGTGCTCCTGAAACCCTATAAAAGAGGGCTTGCCAGCCATTCTCTTGGTCCCACTCCAGATGACAGCACCTTTCTGTTTGTTGCTCCTCACTGTTTGATTTGCACACTACAACACACCTTCACCATATTAACCACACATCCACACTGACACCACTGATCTTACTGACTTCCACATCTCATACATTCTGTAAGCATTATCCTTTATATTAAGTTATTATTAGTTCTCTCTTACAAATAAATGATTGTTATTTTGAACACTGCTCTGTGTCCTCCTCAATTTGTCATGGCCCAACGGGCCGGGTTATGACAACATACAATGAAAATTATTTTGCTCAGAGCACTCTCAGTCTTACATACACAGGACATAAACAATGTATTTGTTTTACCAAATTGTACAGCGATTTCTTAATTATTGTTTTCTATAGTCCTACTAGACCCCAGGAAATTACATCTGGCCACAAAAGATCACAGGATCTATTTAATGTGAAGAGGTGACATTTTGGAAAACAGTGAATTTTATTCCAAATACTTCACAGATTCACAGTTATTGAAACGTTAGCCCGAATATAAACAGCTTTGATGTAGTATTTTTATTTTAAAATATTGGCTAATACCAATATTGCATTTTAAGGCCAACATCGACCCATATACCGATTTGATAAAATATTGTCCATCCCTAGATAAAATACGTTGGAAGTTTTGAAAATGTATTGTTAACAATGTGTGTGAAAAAAGTAAGTAAAACAATGTTGAGTGTTCAACAGTCTGGCTGAACCTCTACCTAACCCAACTCCTGTCACATCTACAACACTTTGTTTGAAGTCAAAGCCCAAGACGTTTCTGTTTACTGAGGTTTGTGGGTCTGTATTCAGTTAGCTTTTGATTTTATTCTTATTTTTTTATTCTAAACCAATAGTTGTGATTGTATTCAAAATGTCCTTTTATTGTGAATGCATCACACTTTACATAACATTGCTCTTAACCCATTTAGACCCCCATCTGAAAATATGTTGTTCCAGGGACCCCCCAAGAGCAAAGATTTGAGTTAAAAAAGTTTGCTGTGAAAGAATATATATTCAAAGATTTGCACCACATTTTTTTAAATGTGGTGCAAATCCGGGGTCACGGTGGCACAGTTGGTAGTGCTGTCGCCTCACAGCTAGAAGGTCCTGGGTTCGATTCCCGCTGGGGAGGCTGTGGGCACTGGCGGCGTGTTCTCTCCTCCGCGTCATCAGTGCCCATACCCGAGGCGGGGGTTGGCGATAGGGCCTTTCTGTGTGGAGTTTGCATGTTCTCCCTGTGTCCCCTAGGGTAGATACCCTCACAAAAACATGCCGTAATCCTGGTCTCTAAAACTACCTCCCCCTGGCCAGCCGGGGCGCCTGATGGAGGGGAAAGGAACTGGTCGGAATAACGTGTTCCTTCCACGCGCTACGTCCGGCCGGGGAAATTCCCCTCTGTCAGGTGAAAAGAAGCAGCTTGGACTCCTCATGCCCCCCCAGGTTGACAGAGGAAGGCTAGTGCCCAGGATTACATTAGATAATTGGCACTGGGTGAAAAAGAAAACTGGGTTACAAAATCATGGGATAAAAATGTATATATAAAAAAGAAAAGTGGTGCAAATCTACAACTCCCAGAGTTCTTCAGTCTGTTCCTGGTTGTCTCTGGTACTACAACTCCCAGAGTTATTCAGCTAATGAAACATCTTGAACTTGGACACATCATCAGTGTTGTAAACCAAGACTTGTGTACATCAGGGTCCTCCATTTTCAATTAATCAAGAAATCTGTATACTTCTGTACTGCAGTAAGTATACAGAAGAAAGGAGGGGATGGAAAGAGCTGGATTAGCTTGAGTTAGAATAAAGGGAATATTGGTGTAATGTATTCGCTATAATACAATTCCTATGATGGATAGGAATATTTTTATGTTTTTATTCGCACATTTTAAAACGCCACATTTGGAACAACAACATATTGTACGGGTGAGATTTAGAAAGCCTTGTGGGGATTTATAAAGTTAATCTAATTTAACAAAATAAATCATAAAAATCAAACAACAATGGATAGCCTACACAGTAGGCCTATAAATAGTATAAATGTAAATTGAATGTGTAGTGTGTGTGGAAGAGACTGACATTGAATTGTTAGATGTGATTTAAAATTATTTAGTGAAGATAGACTTTGATGACATCACAGTATAGGACATAGAAGTGGGCGTGGTTTTCTGGATCCACTGAAATTATTATTATTATTATTATTATTTTAAGCCTATAATCAAGCCTTCCAGGATCCTGGTGAATCATGACCATAAAACATCTGATTATGCGAATACATGAAAATGAAAAACGCTAAACAAAGAGCATTTATTAAATGTAGTCAATCATATAATTAAATATGCAATCTTAGAATAATTTATATCAATATTTTAGTAAATCTCTATGGGAGAGTTATCAGCTCTATAGACCGATTCCGTACCGGTTTCATGGTCGCAGCCTACGTGTTTCCTGTAGGCGGACTCGACATAGCTGCGGGAGCAAAACCCTCACCAGGCGCACCTCTTCCACTACAGTGAACGGCAGAGTGACTGATGTTAGTTTGCCTCAAACTTTACTCCTTTACCTGATTTTTTACTAACACTAACATTACAAAGATGGCCAGAACATCGAGATGAACCTTTGTAGTTTATGGCTGCTCCAACAGTAGTGGCAACATAACAAATAAAATAAAAACGGAATGTCTAATATCCACCGCGATGGCGGAGACCAGAGCCATTGAGTAATGGTTGAGACAAAGCAGTGAAAGATACATAACGCCAGTCTTACCCAATACCAAATATTTCTGTTTTATTAACACAAGGCTGCTGTACTTTATACCTCATACTTTAAATGCTTAGTATGAGGTATAAAATACAGCAGCCTTGTGTTCATAAAACAGAAAGATTGGGTATTGGGTAAGACTGAAATTATGTATCTTGCAGGATTCTTCACTGCTTTGTCTCAACCATTACTCAATGGCTCTGGTCTCAGCCATCGCGGTGGATATTAGACATTCCGTTTTATTTTATTTGTTATGTTGCCACTACTGTTGGAGCAGCCATAAACTACACAGGTTCATCTCGATGTTCTGGGCATCTTTGTAATGTTAGTGTTAGTAAAAAAGCAGGTAAAGGAGTAAAGTTTGAGGCAAACTAACATCAGTCACTCTGCCGTTCACTGTAGTGGAAGAGGTGCGCCTGGTGAGGGTTTTACCCCCGCAGCTACGTCGAGTCCGCCTACAGGAAATACGTAGGCTGCGACCATGAAACCGGTACGGAATCGGTCTATAGCTGTCCCATAGCTGCTCCCCACGGTGTTACACTGTACTATGGCTCCCCCTAGTGGCCGTTCATGGTACGTGCACCGTGCACGCTCCAGGCTCCAGCAGGGCAGAGCCACAGAGAGAGTTACGACATTGAGGGGGCAGAAAACAGCCTGGTCACGTGGTTCATGTTCTCGCGCGAGCCCATAGACTCCAATGCATTCCGTAAAGTTTACGGCATAAACTCCCGGATGTCCCTTTTCAAAGAGCCGCCATTGGACTGAAGCCCCTTGACGTGAACTGTCGTAACTCTGTCTCACTTTATATGGCTCTGCAGCAGGGCTACTGCGCATGCGCACAGACATTGCGCAGTAGTACTAGTCCTATGTGCGTTCTCACACAGCTAGCTGTTAGCCTGTTAGCAGTGTCGTTAGAAAACACTTTATTAATAATACTAAAAGGTTTGAAAACAGTGTGGTCGTTAAGCAGCTCAACCCTGAAACACAGCAGGTAAGATGAACTGATTCACCTTGTTTTTACTACATTTATCTTTTATATTATTGACTTCTCTTTTAACATGTGAAATCCCCGCTAAATAAATAGATTTGACAGGATACAGAAGTATGGTACAAGTATAACAATAGTTTTATTTATGAAAAATGGTACAAAAGGTATTTTTTTGAATATCAAAAATGGTTAAAAGTATTGGCTGAGAATATTAAAAATCGGGGAAGAATGGTTGTTTCACAAAACACATAAAAACTACAATAGCAAGGAAAAGGGACAACAGTCCTTTACAGGGCCGTCTCAACTTGAACCTATGAAGGACAAACAGAGTCATTGATGTGTACAGAATAATAGCTTCATCCATTATGCAATTACCAAACAGCTGAACTCTACCGATTACAATATATCCCATATAATGCCCAACAGTCACCATTTAATGCAGCATAATATATAATAATAATTGCAATAATAGGCTACAGAACAGAAATCATAATACTAGGCAACCTAGCCATGGTTCATGACTCTCGTATTCATACAAGAGTCATGAAGAAACTTCACCCTGTTTTTTGCGCTCACTGCATTTACAAGATTTCCGTATATATAAACATTCAGATTTCAAATATAAAGTACTCACAAAGTGTCCCACGGGTGTTAGTTAGTTGCAGCTCCAACGATTAGAATTTCTGCATCCCGCGTTGTTTAATAGAAAGCATTTTTATCCGAGGTGTTATTTTGCCATTGGCTTTCAACTACGCGCCCCTATCGGTCGGAGGAGGGTGGCACTTGGTGTGTTCGATATAGGTACGCTGACCGCCCTGCCAATACAGACTAATAGGCGAGTGCGCTCCCGGTGTGCAACTGTGGATTTCCCCAAACGAACCCTGTTTGAAAAAAGTAGCCGGGGAGCTCGGACAAAAATGCTTTTTATTAAACAACGCGGGACGCAGCAATTCTAATCGCTGGCACTGCTACTAACTAACACCCGTGGGACACTTTGTGAGTACTTTATATTTGAAATCTGAATGTTTATATACGGAAATCTTGTAAATGCAGCGAGCGCAAAAAACAGGGCAAAGTTTCTGCATGACTGTCATGATAATCATCATGGCAGTCATGTTCCAGGGCTATAGGCAACCCAACAAAAATATCGCCTTACCAGGTCTCGTAAGTCTAAACACATGAACTGTCTTTCACTGGTGTCACTGGTCTCACATTCCTCACGTTAATGTCCTACACAGAATGGGGAAGCCACACCCCAAACATTTGTCAGTGAACATCCAAGGCTACACTACAGCGCACTGCAGAAGTGTGGATGTGGTGTAGACCTGACAATGACAATACTCTCATTTTTAGAATAGATCATACAAAACATATTTAACGAGCATATAGGCTTACAAAATGAGCATATAGGCTTACCAAATGAGCATATAGGCTTACCAAATGAGCATATAGGCTTACAAAATGAGCATATAGGCTTACCAAATGACAAGTCTGCAGCCGAGCATACCTCTCACAACGCATGAACGTTACGGCGTTTGTGAGACCCACAACTGACGTCCTGTCATCTCTCTCACTTAGGACTCTACTACCCTCTAGGGGTTACACATGGAACAACACGACGAGTATTTCTCTCATATCTGCTTGTTAGTTATTAAATGATCCTGAACAAGCAGTAATACTAGTGTGGTGTACGTTGAATCATATAGCATATATCATATTTCTCCCTTCATCCCAGCACAGTGTTTTAACTATTTGCATATCAATTGTCCTACAGGCAGGAAGCCTTCATGTTTGACTGATAAGTGACAGAGCTATTCTTTAGGGCAGGAGGCTACAGTTTGTCTCCATGCATGCATTTTATGAGTACTACAGGGACTGTCACCGTTGGGCGTCTTTGATTAGCTGTTTCCCCTGACACACACACACACACACACACACACACACACACACACACACACACACACACACACACACACACACACACACACACACACACACACACACAGGGACAAAAGGGGACAACCCACTGCATTGAGAGAGAGGTATAAAGTGATGGTTTGGGAGACTGGCTAAGGGGAGTTGGGAGAGAGGTTGGTTGGTTGGGAAACGGAGGAGGCCATGAAGGACTAGGTCTTGCCCTGGTCGATGGAGGGATGACTTTAATGCCTGTAACTTGATGTAACTATGGGAGATGCCTTGATTGAATAAAGAAGGACTTTGCCTGGGAAAACGGAGCTCATTTCTCGTTCTTGATACATTAGGAAAATAAGGTGATAATCTACAGACTCCTGGAAGAAAGTACACAACACTAGCAGCAGTAATACTATTGTAACTTGTTTTAAGACCACCTACGCACTGCTGCAATTCAAAACTGGCCCCCTTTTCCCCTCACTATGGGCTATATCTGGCTATTGCTATTCTTTAATATTTATTAAAAACCTTTTAAAATCGTTCAAATAGCTGATCTACAAGCTCACAACGTGTAGATGTAGATCGGCTAGTTGAATTGTTTTTAAATGTTTTTCAAAATAGTAAAAAATGGCAAATACGTTTAGGGATAAGGGTTAAGGGTGTCGCATAGGGTGACCAGATCCCAACTAACCAGATGTGGCACAAAGAGTGTGTTTGTGTGGGACAATGTGGGACACATGCAGGGTTGTGTCGTGCGCGTGAATAATGTGTATACGAAAACAAAAATAATAACATTTCTATTCCTCAATTAGACATTTCTATTCTGCCCCTCACATAGCATATCTATGCTTTGCCATCTGGTTGATGCAGTAGCACATAATAGGACTATGATGATAATAACTATAATAGAACTACTATGCAAATAAAATAAACTTAACAGAAATGCATTTAAATGAACTATTATTGGACAAACAGGACAATAGACCAACCAACCAACCAACCAATACAACTGGACAATTCACCAACCAACCAACCAATACAACTGGACCAACGAACCAAGGAGCTTTGATTTGATTGTGAAGGCATGAATTACAACCGATAAGGAACCAATAAATAAACATTTACTTTATCAAAGTATCCTCCTAACAAAGCCAACTACTGCAAATTATTTTGAAATTATACAGGTAAAATAAATAAAAGATAAAATAAATTAAACCAAATGGTCAGCATTGGAGCCAACTCATAATAAATTAAACTGTAAACACACTTCTCCACCATAGCAGCACAGCCAGGATATACACCTTTTAGGTGTTTATGTTGTCCATTACAAGTCTGAAAGTCTCTCAGTTGTACTGTGTGGTAAACACTAGGTATTTCAGCTGCTGTTACCTTCTCTTCTTGTTTTGGTTTTTAGAACAGACGTGTCCATGCCCCGTGAAGCCTCCATTTGATCAACACGTTATTCACCTCCTCCGTGTGTCACTGAGAAACGACTCTAATTACAAATGTCACAGAAGACTCTTTCAATATGCCTTTGCACTGCATGGCGTCTTCACCCACGGATAAATAGTTTCCCTGTGCTTGTTTTAACTGCACTTCATTTTCTTCCCCTTTGTCCTCCATGTTTTAGCCAAGACGCTAACTCGTGGTACTGTGTTTCGTGTGTTGTCTTGTTTTGGTGGGTGTTCACTAAACTGTCCGCACCACATTGATTTGATTTCCCCCTCTCTGCCCGGCTGTTTGATCGACAGCCAATCCTACCTACACACACACACACGTCACGGCCCGCCCCCCTGGCCCTGTCACGACATGACAGCCTCTGCAGCTCCGCTGCTCCCCCACAGATAAAGCGCACATTTGAAAACTATCATAATGCGGGACAACGTCTCAATTTGCGGGACGCATGAAAAGTCATTGAAACGCGGGACAATCACGCACAAATCGGGACATCTGGTCACCCTTTTATGACGATGTCCTGTTTTTGGTTACTATAATAGTGTCTCTCTGTACGTCTCTACATGTTCTGATGTAGAGACGGACGAACGGGGGGCGGGTTGGTGTTGAGATTGTGGACTTCATTTACATTAAGGAAGTATTTAGACAGGTACATGGGTATCTTAAGGTGTAGTGAATCTTGTAGGCCATTCCAGCAGCAGCCTATGGAAATGGGCAGGGGTGAGGTGGGTTCTGGGAGGGATGCCAAGTGGTAGCCTGACCAGTTTGTTTTGGGACATCTTGCCGTATATAGGTAATGGTATGGTCACATATAAAACCTTATAAAATACATTGCTCAATACTGACACCCGGTCAGCAAGTGGAATCATTAATTTAAGTATTTTTAAGTATAGGCAATATTTTAGGCCAATAAAAACACATTTCCCACTCCACACCCCTGGCTGCCGGACTATAGGTCTCCAGTTATTAAAGTCCTTCCTTATTCACTTGATTTCAGACCGGAGTCCTGCAGGTGAAGACGAACTCTCCAGACTCATAAGAACTACAATACCCATGATGCATCACTCCCAGGTGAAGATGAACTCTCCAGACTCAGCCAGGGACGTTTCTATTAAACAGGAAGCTGGAGACGTTTCTATTAAACAGGAAGCTGGAGACGTTTCTATTAAACAGGAAGCTGAAGACGTTTCTATCAAACAGGAAGCTGGAGACGTTCCTATTAAACAGGAAGCTGAAGACCAGCCACACCTCAGTAAGTTTCATGTTCTCTTCCTTTCTTTAATATGTTCTGTTCTGTGGGGCTGCCACAATGTCTTATTTTCACTGTACAATAACAATGGCAAGTTCCTGAAGAAACGATGTGGGCTCGCTGCAAACCATAACATAGTAGTATAAATTAGTGATGGGAGATTAACGGCAAACACATCGGTATCGGCCGCTTTTAATTGTTTTTAGATTAATCGGCATCAGTTTGATTAATTAATCAGACCGATTAATTCATCGGTTTGATTAATTGGTCTGTCTTTACAAATAAACAAGCCCAAAGTAACAGCTTGATCAGCTCTACAAGCTCACAATATTAAATATAACAGTGTTTAAGTTAAAACTGACTTGACTGAAGAGTTAAACAGGATTTAACTTTTTAGGAATCCAGTGTTGACCATCATGTTATGTTTCTGCTCCTAGACATCCTGCACATGGTTGTGTGTAAAGAGGAGGTTTCTCCTGAAAAGGAGTGGAGCCCCAGTCTGCTCCAGGAGGAACCAGAGCCTCCACACATTAAAGAGGAACAGGAGGAGCTTAAAGAGGAACAGGAGGCGCTACTTCAAAGACCAGAGGAACCTGTTGGGTCAACGTTGACCTTACTAGCAGTGAAAGGTGAAGAAGAAATTGATGATGATGAAGAAGAAGAACACATATCTTCCCACTGCTCTGAGATTGAAGTTGAACTTGAATCTGACACTGAAGTCACTGAAGACAGTGATGATTGGGAGGAGACCAGTGAAGACGATGATGACGAACGGCGTGACAAGAGTTTCAGTGACTCAGGTTCTCTGAAGAAGCACCAGCGTGTCCACACTGGAGAAAAACCTTTCCAATGTAAACATTGTGACAAGAGTTTCAGCAATTCAAGTGGCCTAAAGACACACCTTCGTGTCCACACTGGAGAAAAACCTTTCCAATGTAAACATTGTTACAAGAGTTTCAACATTTCCAGTAATCTGAATTCACACCTTCGTGTCCACACTGGAGAAAAACCTTTCCAATGTAAACATTGTGACAAGAGTTTCATTCGTTCAGGTCATCTAAAGTCACACCTTCGTGTCCATACTGGAGAAAAACCATTCCAATGTAAACATTGTGACAAGAGTTTCAGTAATTCAAGTGGCCTAAAGACACACCTTCGTGTCCACACTGGAGAAAAACCTTTCCAATGTAAACATTGTGACAAGAGTTTTAGACGTTCGGGTGACATGAACAGACACCAGTATGTCCACACTGGAGAAAAACCTTTCCAATGTAAACATTGTGACAAGAGTTTCAACTTTTCAGGTAGTCTAAAGTCACACATTTGTGTCCACACTGGAGAAAAACCTTTCCAATGTAAACATTGTGAAAAGAGTTTCATCAGTTCAAGTTATCTGAAGAGCCACCTTCGTGTCCACACTGGAGAGAAACCTTTTAACTGTGAACATTGTGACAAGAGTTTCAGTCGGTCAGGTAACCTAAAGCAACACCTTAGTGTCCACACTGGAGAAAAGCCTTTCCAATGTAAACATTGTGACAAGAGTTTCAGTAGGTCAGATGAACTGAAGAAACACCTTCGTGTCCACACTGGAGAAAAGCCTTTCCAATGTAAACATTGTGACAAGAGTTTCAGTAGGTCAGATGAACTGAAGAGACACCTTCGTGTCCACACTGGAGAAAAACCTTTCCAATGTAAACATTGTGACAAGAGTTTCAGTGTTTCAGGTAACCTAAAGCAACACCTTCGTGTCCATACAGGAGAAAAACCTTTCCAATGTAAACATTGTGCCAAGAGTTGTACATGCACATCTGCCCTTAAAACACACCAGAGTTTCCACACTGGAGAAAAACCTTTCCAATGTAAACATTGTGACAAGAGTTTCAGCAGTTTAGGTAACCTAAAGCAACACCAGCATATCCACACTGGAGAAAAACCTTTCCAATGTAAACATTGTGACAAGAGTTTCATTCGTTCAGGTCATCTAAAGTCACACCTTCGTGTCCATACCGGAGAAAAACCATTCCAATGTAAACATTGTGACAAGAGTTTCAGTAATTCAAGTGGCCTAAAGACACACCTTCGTGTCCACACTGGAGAAAAAACTTTCCAATGTAAACATTGTGACAAGAGTTTCACCATTTCAAGTAATCTGAATTCACACCTTCGTGTCCACACTGGAGAAAAACCTTTCCAATGTAAACATTGTGACAAGAGTTTCAGTCGTTCAGATGACATGAACAGACACCAGTATGTCCACACTGGAGGAAAACCTTTCCAATGTAAACATTGTGACAAGAGTTTCAGTTGGTCATCTCAACTGAAGACACACCTTCGTGTCCACACTGGAGAAAAACCTTTCCAATGTAAACATTGTGACAAGAGTTTCAACAGTTCAAGTCATCTGAAGAGCCACCTTTGTGTCCACAGTTCCACAGTTTTCACAGGACAATAAAAATATGTCCCCTTTAAACGGTGTGATGACCTCAGTTTAAATAACTCAGGTCACTTGCTAAGACACCATTGCATTCACACCATGGGGTAAAAAAAAAAAAGTTTCCACTATGTGTTCCTGTCTGTCTTGGATTATGGAGACACAATCTATAGACATGCAGCAGCATCCACTCTTAAATCCGTTGGGCTGTATTCTGCGTGTCTTAAGTACCAGGTCTTATTACCTAACTTGAGTAAACTAAAGACCTGGAGGCGTGATCAATGCTCTTTGACCACTCAGAATAGCCAAATGGCATTGATCACGCCTCCAGGTCTTTAGTTTACTCAAGTTAGGTAATAAGACCTGGTACTTAAGACACGCAAAATACAGCCCCTAGACTCTCATCGATTAGATTTATTACGGGTAATAGCTATGATAATACTCACCAATGTATCTTATATAAAAAGGTTGGATGGTCCTCCCTGACAGAGAGACGAAAACTGCATTAGCACCTGTTATTGTATAAAGCCATGCTTGGAGATTGTCCTAAATACATCTCATCTTAGTTTCCCCAAATTCAAGGTACCAAAAGTTAGCTCTGAACATGCTTTTGGCTTCTGTGGCCCTAATACATGGAATAACCTGCAAACGACATTGAAACTGACATTGGTACCCTTAACACTTAGAACGCCATTGGCCAAGATCTACATCAATTAAAGCTTATTATTTAATAAAACCCTCAACGGTGTTGCCGTAGTAGATCAATTGTGCTTTTATAGTGCTTTCGATCGATCAAGCCATAATGCTATACTTACGTTAGCATCTGGTTGCTGCTGGTGCTCTCAATAACATGATTGCAGCATTAAAATCACCGTGGCCATAATCACCCACCCGTTTGACTTCCTAGTTCATGTTCAGTACCGGTAGTCTGGAAATGTGGCTTTTCCAAATAAGAGTTAAATGCTGGTGTGAATTAGTAAGTGTTAAGTCGTTTTAAAACCTTGGTGAGCATACAGATCCCCACGTAACTATATGTTTTAGATCGTTTGGAAATTTGTCTTGGCTTTTTATTTGTAAACCTATATGTAATTCACATGTATATATATTTTTTTCTTTTCCTGATCTTCTGATGTATTGTGATGTTTTTTCTATATGACATTGTATTACTCGACGACACTGAAAATGAGTTTGATTACTCAGTGTAATTTTGAGAATAATCAAAACTTGAATGAATGAAAAATGAGCTCACTGGGAAGATCAAATTAAACAGCTGTATGTTCATAGGGAGGTTGATAGACAAGGACAATATTATGGATTATTATACTGCTCCTATATTTCAAAACAAATATGGGTAAATTCTCCTTCTACAGCACGGCCACCCTAGATAAAATACGTTGGAAGTTTTGAAAATGTATTGTTAACAATGTGCGTGAAAAAAAATGTCTTGAATTAAAAAATAAAGTAAGTAAAACAATGTTGAGTGTTCAACAGTCTGGCTGAACCTCTACCTAACCCAACTCCTGTCACATCTACAACACTTTGTTTGAAGTCAAAGCCCAAGACGTTTCTTTTTACTGAGGTTTGTAGGTCTGTATTCAGTTAGCTTTTTATTTTATTCTTATTTTTCTATTCTAAACCAATAGTTTTGATTGTATTCGAAATGTCCTTTTATTGTGAATGCATCACACTTTACATTGCTCTTAACCCATTTAGACCCCCATCTGAAAATATGTTGTTCCAGGGACCCCCCAGGAGCAAAGATTTGAGTTAAAAAAGTTTGCTGTGAAAGAATATATATTCAAAGATTTGCACCACATTAAAAAAAAAAAAAAGCAGATCTACAAGCTTGTAGCGCGACACTTGGTGCCACTTTACGAGCTTGTAGGTCTGCTATTTTTTTTTAAATGTGGTGCAATCCGGGGGCACGGTGGCACAGTTGGTAGTGCTGTCGCCTCACAGCTAGAAGGTCCTGGGTTCGATTCCCGCTGGGGAGGCTGTGGGCACTGGCGGCGTGTTCTCTCCTCCGCGTCATCAGTGCCCATACCCGAGGCGGGGGTTGGCGATAGGGCCTTTCTGTGTGGAGTTTGCATGTTCTCCCCGTGTCCCCTAGGGTAGATACCCTCACAAAAACATGCCGTAATCCTGGTCTCTAAAACTACCTCCCCCTGGCCAGCCGGGGCGCCTGATGGAGGGGAAAAGAACTGGTCGGAATAACGTGTCCCTTCCACGCGCTACGTCCGGCCGGGGAAATTCCCCTCTGTCAGGTGAAAAGAAGCAGCTTGGACTCCTCATGCATAGAAGGAGGTATGAGGTCAGTCCGCTGCCCCCCCCCCCCCCCCCCAGGTTGGCAGAGGAAGGGTAGCGCCCAGGATTACATTAGATAATTGGCACTGGGTGAAAAAGAAAACTGGGTTACAAAATCGTGGGATAAAAAAATATATAAAAACAAAAAAAGTGGTGCAAATCTACAACTCCCAGAGTTCTTCAGTCTGTTCCTGGTTGTCACTGGTACTACAACTCCCAGAGTTCTTCAGGCTGTTCCTGGTTGTCACTGGTAGGCTACTACAACTCCCAGAGTTCTTCAGTCTGTTCCTGGTTGTCACTGGTACTACAACTCCCAGAGTTCTTCAGGCTGTTCCTGGTTGTCACTGGTACTACAACTCCCAGAGTTATTCAGTTAATGAAACATCTTGAACTTGGACACATTATCAGTGCTGTAAACCAAGACTTGTGTACATCAGGGTCCTCCATTTTCAATTAATCAAGAAATCTGTATACTTCTGTACTGCAGTAAGTATACAGAAGAAAGGAGGAAATGGAAAGAGCTGGATTAGCTTGAGTTAGAATCAGGGGGGCAGTCAGCCAGATATTTCGTGAAGCCTCATTTGAAATCGGTAGTTCATATAATGGCCTGTTGTGGCGCTGGACCGGACCCAAAAAGCCCCATAGCTCCATAGAGGCCCATGTATTTTGGCCCAACTTCACCTAGACTGTATTACCTTAATAAACATGGTCATTGTTGTAGCCAATTTGATCATTTTATTCTGTGGTTAATTTGTTGTGAAGTTGCTATGACAACCTGGGAATAGGCGGGTTCAGTCAATCACAGGCACAGCCTACTTGTATGTGTCACAGGTGCACGGCAGCAGGGATTTTGGGAAACGCCACAGGGAAGCCACACAGTTTTTCAACCGTGCGTGTTTTGTTTTGTTTTCAGTTGTTTTGAGTTATCCTTTGTTTATTTTTGCATCACGAGGTATTGTTTAATTTAAAGTTTAAGTACCCGGTTTATGTTATGCCTTATCCACCCTGCAAGCAAAATAAAACCTTTTAAATGCACTCAACGAGACGACCTGATTTACTGTCATCATCACCACGCGTTGGAAAGAGCTTCACACCATATCCCTCACTGGCATCCTTTCTTTGGAAAAGTAGCCTTTACATAAAGTTGAAAAACTAGCTTCCAAACAAAATCGTTTGAAGACGGATGGACACGGAACTGACGGAAGGACAGCGCCCCATTCAGTGCCTTCTTGCCGACTCATTCTTCACGCATTGCCTTCTTGCCGACTCATTCTTCACGCTACAACAGCCCGCAGTGGAACGCGGACCAAACATCAAAGCGACGGTGAGACTTTATTTATGAATGAATACAAGTTGCGGAAGGAGTGGCCTTCGCGCAACGGGATACAGGAAAATCCCGTGTAATTCTAAACAAAGACTCCGCCAATTGATAAACAAAGATGAGTAACGTGGGGAATCAGGAAATGAATGCAGCCGTCAGTCAAACTGAAACGGAGAATGAACTTGCTAAAAGGCCCTCTAAACTCACGTATAAAGCACTGGAGGCAAAAATCATGTCATTACAAAAGGAAAGAAATGCTGGATTGAAGCACTTGTGCAAAACCGCCAAGGAGTTGGATCAAATGATGGCTTCAAATGAAAATGCTTCCATCATACAAATCAAACATGAAATGGTGTGGAAATTGTGTGGGACAACTACAAGGTCACATGAATCATTAAAGCCTTTATTGCCTGATAATGAAATGTCTAAACAAACTGAATGGTTTCAGAGTCACATGCACAATGTAAATGAAATAATTGACAAAGTGGAAAAATGGGTGCTTGCGAACAGGGAGCAATGCACGCCCACACATGACGATGATGAATTCAATGATGTGTCAATCAATGCAAATGAGGCCGTGGATGGTCCAAATAACACTGATGGGTCAAATCATGCAAATGAGGTTGTGGGAAACAGTGGTTCAAATGACAATGAGGTGTCAAATCATGCAAATGAGGTTGTGTTAAATCATGGTTCTAATCACAATACTGTGTCACATGCAAATGAGGTTCTGAATATTAATGACGGTTCAAATAACAATGCTGTGTCAAATGGAAATGAGGATGTGGATAATATTGGGCCAAATGACAGTGTTTCTAATACTGGTAAATCAAATGTGTCACGTGGGAGCTCTAGACACACTGTGTCTTCAACTGCCTCTGCATGCATCATGGCAGAGGCTGAAAGGGCTGCACTCCTGACTATGGAGGCTGCCTTAAAGGAAAAGCATGAGCTGGAAGCCATGGAGGAACAAATAAGGAAAAGAAAGGAATTGCTTGAAGTGCAAAGTCAAATTGCTGCTCAGACAGCCAAGGTGACTGTCCTCAGGAACAGAGGGTCTGACATTGAAAGTAGAGTCACAGATGGAATGAATTCATATCTGTCAAAATCAAAGTCTGTTCTCAACCCCTCTGCTGTGCAATTTGTTCCACAAACCACAAGCAGTCAATACAGTCTTCCACCAACAGGTGGCAGCAAAGCTGCAAACTCAACTCTATCACATCAGAACCCATACAACCAGTCCAATCCAGCCACAGGAGCTGCCAAAGCCATGCCATTACAGTCTCAGCAGCTGCAGGTGCCATACAGTCTGTTCAATACTGCAGCCACAATGCCAATTGGAACAGGAGCACAGCCCAAGGAAACCACTTCACGAGGAACCAGAACAAAACTATATGCTCCAAATCACAAACCAAGCATGCCTCAAAGGTTTCAGCAGTCATATTCCACTGCATATCCACCACAACAACAGAACCAAGTCAATGAGGAGGACAAAGACAGCATGCCACAAAGATCTCAACATCTACATCACACTGTATATCCACCACAGCAATCCAACCGACACAGTGAGAACCAAGACAATATTTTCACAATCATGCAAAAGCAAAATGACATCACGGCGTTACTAGTGCAACAGCAATCTTCACTATCACTACCCCCCAGGGATATACCGATCTTTGATGGAAACCCTCTTGAGTACAACACTTTTGTTAGAGCCTTTGAACATGGAGTGGAAAGAAAAGCTGCTAGCAACGTGGACTGCTTGTACTACCTGGAGCAGTACACTCGTGGGCAACCTAGAGAGCTGGTGAAGAGCTGTCAACACATGCCATCCGACAGGGGGTACCCGAAGGCCAGGATGCTTTTGCATGAACGCTTTGGAAATGAGCAGAAAATAGCCACTGCATATATGGAGAGAGCACTTGGATGGGAACCTGTGAAATCAGAGGACGTCGAGGCTTTACAAGCATTTTCATTATTCCTACGCATCTGCTGTACTGCTATGGAGGACATCAGCTACATGTCAGAAATGAATATGCCATCTAACATACGTGCAATAATCATGAAGTTACCATACAAACTTAGAGAAAAATGGAGAAACATTGCTTTTGAGCATCAGGAGAAACGGCACCGGCAAGCAGGTTTCAGTGACTTTGTGAACTTTATGGAGAGACAAGTGGCTATTGCTTCTGACCCACTTTATGGAGACATTCAAGACACATCAGTCTCATTGTCAAAACTCAAGTTTGGAAGTAAAGCATCACAGGGACGCATACAGGAGCAAGGAAGCAGTTTTGCTACGTCTGTGGCATCTGTTAACTCTGAACATCAAAAAGAGAGAGACTTACCTGATAAGCCAACAAGAGGATCCTGTCTGATGTGTGAAGAGGGCCACAGATTGGAAGTGTGCCCCCAGATGGAGAAGAAGCAGCATTGCGACAAAATTGACTTTCTAAAAAGGAAGGGTGCATGTTTTGGGTGTCTGTCTGTCGGGCACATAAGTTCACAGTGCCACAGTAGGTTGTCGTGCAATATATGTAAACTGAAACACCCTACCATTCTCCATATCCATGCAAAGGAATGGGAAGAAATAAGATCACAACAAGATGAAAACGGAATAAGTCAAGCCACTACTCCCAAGACTTGTGGTCATATAGGGGCCGGAGCACAGGATTGCGTCTTGTCTATTGTGCCTGTAAAGATCAGGGCAAAGAAAGGCAGTACAACTTTACAGACTTATGCATTCCTAGATCCCGGCAGTTCATCTACTTTCTGCTCTGAGCAACTGATGAGGAAGCTAAATGTGAGAGGAAGGAACACTAGATTCCTAATGAAAACAATGAACCAAGAAAGTTTTGTCAACAGTGATGTCATCTCAGGACTAGAGGTCGCTGCACTAAATGGTGACACCTACATTGAGCTGCCTGATGTATACACCCAAGGAAAGATGCCTGTGACTCGTGATAACATCCCACGGCAAGAAGACTTTTGTGCTTGGCCATATCTGAACTCTGTGGAAATTGCTGCTATTGATGCTGAGGTGGAGCTGTTAATTGGAACTAACTCTCCAGAAGCAATAGAGCCATGGGAAGTGATAAACAGCAGGGATAAAGGACCTTACGCTGTTAGAACTCTATTGGGATGGGTTGTCAACGGACCATTGAGAGGAGGCAATGAGAGTGGGATTAGCTGCCCCACAGTCACAGCCAACCACATATCCATGGCTCAGATAGAGGAATTGCAGATGAAGCAAGACAATCATGACTTCAGTGAGAAATCGACAGAGGACAAGCAACAAATACCCACACAATATTGCAAGCCCATGCACATTGCTGACACTTCAGCTGAACTCAAGAACGAACATTCCTGTTTGAAGTTGCCTTTTGGAGAGGACAATGTTGTCATGCCCAACTACCACCACCGCGCTGAGCAAAGGGTCCTTGCTATAGGAGAAGCAAGAGACATCTCACAAGGGAGGTACGTTGACACAAAAGGGAATCCAGCTGACGAGGCCTCTCATGGGGTGAAATTTGAACACCATCTCACTTGCAGTAGATTGATCCATGGCCCGGAGTTTCTTTCCAAAAGTGAAGAGGAATGGCCTATTTTCTATATTTCTATATTTTTATATTTTCTATATTCTATATTCTCTTTGTGGAAAAGGCTTAAGACCTCAGTTGTGTGTTTTCTCCAGCTGAGGAAGGCATTGCAGCTGTTGAGTCAAAAACGAAAAGAAATGCAAGCTTCTCTTTCCAGCACCGGATTTGAGACAACTCAACATAAGAACAAAGCAGAAGAGTACATGAAGAGGTTCAGGGCCACAATGGGTGGTCACACCTTATGTCCTGAAGATATTGACACAGCTGAAAGTGCCATCATTCAGTACTGCCTAATGGACAAGGTTTGTGATGAAATCACTGCTTTAAAAAGAGGAACATCTGGAGCGAGGAAAAGCAATCACACTCACCAACTTGATCCAGTGCTGAAACAAGGGAGCTTTGTCGCAGGAGACGTCGTCATGGTAGCTGAATCAAATGCGCCTCGTGGATCCTGGCCGTTGGGCAAGGTCCTGCAGACCTTTCCTGACAGACATGGACTTGTGCGGTCTGTGAAAGTCTGGACCAAGTACAACATCCTGGAGTGACCGATCACATGAAGACTACAGACTGAAACCCATTCTCTACTACTGGGGTTACCAACCCTATTGGATACACGCATACATACACGAACATTATGAACTACATGAACATTGAACACTGACGTGGACTATTTATTTGGCTACAATGTTTTGTATTTGTTGAATTGTTATGTTTTCATACAGTAACAATTAGGGGCCGGAGTGTTGTAGCCAATTTGATCATTTTATTCTGTGGTTAATTTGTTGTGAAGTTGCTATGACAACCTGGGAATAGGCGGGTTCAGTCAATCACAGGCACAGCCTACTTGTATGTGTCACAGGTGCACGGCAGCAGGGATTTTGGGAAACGCCACAGGGAAGCCACACAGTTTTTCAACCGTGCGTGTTTTGTTTTGTTTTCAGTTGTTTTGAGTTATCCTTTGTTTATTTTTGCATCACGAGGTATTGTTTAATTTAAAGTTTAAGTACCCGGTTTATGTTATGCCTTATCCACCCTGCAAGCAAAATAAAACCTTTTAAATGCACTCAACGAGACGACCTGATTTACTGTCATCATCACCACGCGTTGGAAAGAGCTTCACACCATATCCCTCACTGGCATCCTTTCTTTGGAAAAGTAGCCTTTACAGTCATGAATACTTTCTTCTTCCAGTCACTAGTTTAAAGTCTCATTTCTAATGTCATAATATTCTTTTTGAAAAATTATGGTCCCATTAATTAAAAAAATGACCATAAAGAAAAAAAACCATCGCGTATGTTCTGAGGGGCGTGGCTACCATTACAGTCTATGATCGGGATTCCCCTCCCACTCGAGTCAAAATAAAAACCAACGGAGAAGAAGGGGTGAAGTCCCGCCTCGTTGTCTGGGCAGCCAATGACCAGCTGGTATACAAAACGGAGCCAGCCAATGGCCAGCTGGTACCAAAGATGGCGACTTACATCAGGAATTAGCATATTATTACAGGCTTCATTTTACGTTCATGTTAGACCCGGGGAACGCTTTGTCCATATCTTTTACAGTCTATGGTTAGAATAAAGGGAATATTGGTGTAATGTAGTCGCTATAATACAATTCCTATGATGGATAGGAATATTTTTATGTTTTTATTCGCACATTTTAAAACGCCACATTTGGAACAACAACATATTGTAGGCCTACGGGTGAGATTTAAGCCTTGTGGGGATTTATAAAGTTAATCTAATTTAACAAAATAAATCATAAAAATCAAACAACAACAATGGATACACAGTAGGCCTATACATAGTAGAAATGTAAATTGAATGTGTAGTGTGTGTGGAAGAGACTGACATTTAATTGTTAGATGTGATTCATCAAATGGTTTTAAGTTTATATTTAAAATTATTTAGTGAAGATAGACTTTGATGACATCACAGTATAGAACATAGAAGTGAGCGTGGTTTTCTGGATCCACTGAAATTATTATTATTATTATTATTTTAAGCCTATAATCAAGCCTTCCAGGATCCTGGTGAATCATGACCATAAAACATCTGATTATGCGAATAAATGAAAATGAAAAACGCTAAACAAAGAGCATTTATTAAATGTAGTCAATCATATAATTAAATATGCAATCTTAGAATAATTGATATCAATATTTTAGTAAATCTCTATGGGAGAGTAATCAGCTCTATAGCTGTCCCATAGCTGCTCCCCACTGTATTACACTGTACTATGGCTCCCCCTAGTGACCGTTCATGGTACGTGCACCGTGCTCGCTCCAGCAGGGCAGAGCCACAGAGAGAGTTACGACATTGAGGGGGCAGAAAACAGCCTGGTCACGTGGTTCATGTTCTCGCGCGAGCCCATAGACTCCAATGCATTCCGTAAACTCTCGGATGTCCCTTTTCAAAGAGCCGCCATTGGACTGAAGCCCCGTGACGTGAACTGTCGTAACTCTGTCTCACTTTATAATATAAAGCCATATTATGGCTCTGCAGCAGGGTTAGTGCGCATGCGCACAGACCTTGCACAGTAGTACTAGTCCTATGTGCGTTCTCACACAGCTAGAGGTTAGCCTGTTAGCAGTGTCGTTAGAAAACACTTTAATAATAATACTAAAAGGTTTGAAAACAGTGTGGTCGTTAAGCAGCTCAACCCTGAAACACAGCAGGTAAGATGAACTGATTTTGATTGATTGATTGAAATCTTTATTAACAGTTTGTAGAATTTACAGTACATTTTAAGCACAAACTCAATACAAAGACTGTCAACTGTGAGTGGACGACCCAATTAAGCATTACACTTGTTTACAACAGGGTCCACATTGTTCAATTCATCAAAACATTTAAAGACATACAAACATTTAGAGACATACAAATAGACATTTCTCTGTAGGTAAAGAACAGAACAGGAATTCATCATATGGGAAGCAAAAAAGGGAAAAGATACTATATACAGTGAGGGAAAATGGGGTGGGCGGGTGGGGGGGATTCAGATTTTACAGAGGCCAGTTTCGAATTGCAGCCATCCGTAGGTGCCCTTTGAGAGCGGTTTTGAAGGAGTCAAGGGATTCACATGTCTTAATGACTGTTGGTAGGGCGTTCCACATTTTGGTGGCATAGGAGCGAAAAGAATTTAGTCCCTTGTTTGTGCCGAATCTGGGTTGTACATGGTTTGTTGCACTCCCTCTGGTGTTGTGGGTGTGGACTTCGTTTACATTAAGGAAGTATTTAGACAGGTACATGGGTATCTTGGTGGTGTATCGAATCTTGTGGACCAGACCCATTGCAAGATGCTGTACTCTGTCGTCGACCCTAAGCCATCCCAGCCTGTCAAAGTGGGCAGGGGTGAGGTGGGTTCGGGGGGTGAGGCCAAGTAGGAGCCTGACCAGTTTGTTTTGAGAGGTCTGGAGCCTTGTTTTAAGGGCCTTTGAGGTGCTGTGGTACCAAGAGGTGGATGCATAGTCAAAGAAACCTTGTACGAGGGCTCCTGTTAAGGTCTTCAAGGTGTTTTTGCTGACCAGTGAGGAGATCCTGTAAAGGAATCTTGTTCTTTGATTGACTTTTTTGATTACGTTGGTGGCCATTTTATCACCGGAAAGATTGGCCTCCAGGATGGAACCTAGGTAGGTAATTTCATCTTTTCGTGTGATAATATTGTCACCCACTCTAACCAAGAAGCCATCTGCCTTGCTGAGTTTACTATTTGATCCGAAGAGGATGGATTCAGTTTTTCCCAGGTGTAAGGATAGTTTGTTATCAGCGAGCCAGGTGCAGATTCTACCGAGTTCAGAGCTGAGGGTCTTTTCAACCTGCAGTTTGTTCCTGTCCGAGACCAGCAGTGCTGAGTCATCTGCGAACAGGAACAAGTTGCAGTCACAAGCTGAAGTCATGTCGTTAACATAAATTAGGAACAGTAAAGGCCCTAGTATGCTTCCTTGTGGGACGCCACAGCTCACTGGGAGGGGAGGGGACAGTGTTCCGTTCACCTCCACCATCTGTTCTCTCCCCTCCAGGTAGGATTGCATCCAGCTCACTGACGTGCTATCAAAACCAATAGCTTTAAGCTTGTTAACCAGTATGGAGTGGTTCACGGTGTCAAAAGCCTTTTGGAGGTCCAGCATGACCATGCCGCAGTATTTTCCAGCATCCACCTCGTGTTTGATGTGGTCGCTCAAATAGAGGACATTTATCTTTTATATGATTGACTTCTCTTTTAACATGTAACAGGATACAGAAGTATGGTACAAGTATAACAATAGTTTTATTTATGAAAAATGGTACAAAAGGCTTTTATTTTAATATAAAAAATGGTTAAAAGTATTGGCTGAGAATATAAAAAATGGGGAAGAATGGTTGTTTCACAAAACACATAAAAACTACAATAGCAAGGAAAAGGGACAACAGTCCTTTACAGGGCCGTCTCAACTTGAACCTATGAAGGACAAACAGAGTCATTGATGTGTACAGAATAATAGCTTCATCCATTATGCAATTACCAAACAGCTGAACTCTACCGATTACAATATATCCCATATAATGCCCAACAGTCACCATTTAATGCAGCATAATATATAATAATAATTACAATAATACAGAACAGAAATCATAATACTAGGCAACCTAGCCATGGTTCATGACTCTTGTATTCATACGAGAGTCATGAAGAAACTTCACCCTGTTTTTTGCGCTCGCTGCATTTACAAGATTTCCGTATATATAAACATTCAGATTTCAAATATAAAGTACTCACAAAGTGTCCCACGGGTGTTAGTTAGTAGCAGCTCCAGCGATTAGAATTTCTGCATCCTGCGTTGTTTAATAAAAAGCATTTTTATCCGAGGTGTTATTTTGCCATTGGCTTTCAACTACGCGCCCCTATCGGTCGGGAGGAGGGTGGCACTCGGTGTGTTCGATATAGGTACACTGACCGCCCTGCCAATACAGACTAATAGGCGAGTGCGCTCCCGGTGTGCAACTTTGGATTTCCCCAAATGAACCCTGTTTGAAAAAAGTAGCCGGGGAGCTCGGACAAAAATGCTTTTTATTAAACAACGCGGGACGCAGCAATTCTAATCGCTGGCGCTGCTACTAACTAACACCCGTGGGACACTTTGTGAGTACTTTATATTTGAAATCTGAATGTTTATATATACGGAAATCTTGTAAATGCAGTGAGCGCAAAAAACAGGGCAAAGTGTCATGATAATCATCATGGCAGTCATGTTCCAGGGCTATAGGCAACCCAACAAAAATATCGCCTTACCAGGTCTCGTAAGTCTAAACACATGAACTGTCTTTCACTGGTGTCATAGTCATACAGGCCAACATCTCCACCTGTAGCTGTTACAATGATACACATACAGGTTGTTAGACAATTCAACAGAACGCCGCACATGATTCCATCAATGCAAGAAACATCCAACGTGTCATTCCATCGTTCTGCCCTGCACAATCACACATACGGCAGTAGGCTACTCACATTCCTCACGTTAATGTCCTACACAGAATGGGGAAGCCACACCCCAAACATTTGTCAGTGAACATCCAAGGCTACACTACAGCGCACTGCAGAAGTGTGGATGTGGTGTAGACCTGACAATGACAATACTCTCATTTTTAGAATAGATCATACAAAACATATTTAACAAGCATATAGGCTTACAAAATGAGCATATAGGCTTACAAAATGAGCGGGTGCATCCCTCCATTCCTACATGCTGCCATTCCGACATCCCCCCATTCCGACATGCCCCCATTCCGACATGTTGCCATTCCGACATCCCCCCATTCCGACACATTTTAGTCCCACCATTCCGACAGTCCACAAATCTTAAATGTATTTTCAAGGCAATTTTTTAAGGGGTGTGTAGCAACTTATAATGTAATAATCAGCTCATAATTTAATTAAAAGACGAGCACATAACTTAATAGATTTTTCTATAATGTAATAATGTGTTACATTAAGAACCTCCACATAGGCGACTCATACTGTAATAAAACTTCATAATGCAATAATGTCTTTATAATATATGAGCTGATTATGAGTTTTTATTACATTTTAGCCATGATACTGACATGACACTGACCATGACACTGACATGATACTGACCATGATACTGACATGATACTGACCATGACACTGACCATGATACTGACATGATACTGACATGATACTGACCATGATACTGACCATGACACTGACATGACACCGACCATGACACTGACATGACACCGACCATGACACTGACCATGACACTGACATGATACTGACCATGACACTGACATGATACTGACATGACACTGACCATGATACTGGCATGACACTGACCATGACACTGACATGACACTGACCATGACACTGACCATGATACTGACATGACACTGACCATGATACTGACATGATACTGACATGATACTGACCATGATACTGACATGATACTGACCATGACACTGACATGACACTGACCATGACACCGACCATGACACTGACATGATACTGACCATGGCACTGACATGATACTGACCATGATACTGACATGATACTGACATGATACTGACCATGACACTGACCATGATACTGACATGATACTGACCATGACACTGACATGATACTGACATGATACTGACCATGACACTGACCATGATACTGACATGATACTGACCATGACACTGACATGATACTGACATGACACTGACCATGACACTGACATGATACATGATACACTACTTTAGTGATGTAAAGGCAAAACATACAAAAAATGTCTCAGTAAGGTTACATGGTGTGGGACTGTGGGTTATCATGAGAGTGGTTACTTGTGGTAGAAAGAATATGTGCTCTCTACTACAACTTCACAGCTTCTGACAAGCTCAATCAGGAGGGCAGGAGGGTAACTTAGACATCAAAGAAAAAGAGCACCAATCACAAACATTAAATCAAGGACTGACCAATCTAAGCAAGGCAGTAAAAAGAGTACTCAGCTGCACTAATTATGAGATGAAACACTGTTGCATAGAATAGGCAATCAACATGAGATCAAACACTGTTGCATAGAATAGGCAATCAATATCAAACACTGCACAATCAAGAAATTAAGGTAATCATGACATGACCTCATTAAGTAGCTCTTACAACCTGTGTAGGCTAGTATAAAGGGCAGCACCTCTTAGCAACCTGTAAGTCTTTCCAAACCATTTTGGATCAGAGGAGGAACAGTTGAACAGGAACAGAGAGGAGGATGGCATATATGCAGATAGCCAACAGCCGGGGGGGCAGAGCCCTAGTACTTGACAATTATCGTTTTTTGCGCAATAGGTAAAATATACTGGCGTTGTGCAACAGCAGGATGTAGGACAAGGGTCACTACTAATGCCTTTGATGTGGAGTCCGATGATCCTGACATCGCAATTATAAATTGGCCTGGCCAGCATGGTCATCTAGAGGTGACGGATTTGGTGGCCACCACTGCTCTGATAGAGCAAATGCTTCGGCAGGTGGCCGCCGATCCGTCCCTCCCTTCAAGAAGGGTCTATAACATGGTAAGACATTTTTCTGTAGCACAATGCTTGTCATACTTCTCCAGGTCCATAATATGAACAAAACATAACCCTTTAATGTTATTAAATTAGATCCTGAACCAGGCACCCAATATGGTGGCTATGCCTCCATTTGAGGCTGTGAGATCGAGGCTTGAGAGAAGACGGGCCAGCCTCATGCCCCCCATCCCCCGTACCTTCTGTAGAGTGGCCGTGGATGGACAATGGGCTGTGAGCTGGGGGGGAGACCAGTTTCTGTCAAAACACCTGGCCATCCCCAATGGCTACCTGGTCTTTGGGACTGATGAAAACTTCAGGAAGTTAGCCCGGTGCCACCAGGTTAGAACCCACCCCCCAATGAACTTTGTATCAGTTAAAATTAAATCTATAATGATAGTTGGAAATATTTTGTTAATTATTGTTAGGGCCTGTGTTGCCTTTGAGGCATATGTACACTTGAAGTAATTGTTGCCTTGTTCTGGGTGCCTGCCATGCAATGGCAGAAACACAGGTTGAAATCCGCAACACATACTTAATCGTAATCATCAAGACACGAAACTTTGACGTCTACGGCCGGCCGCACGGTTTACCAAAGCCCCACAATATATACATCGAAACGTGCGGCTCGGCCGGGAATGGTGTGCTTGTGCTTTTCTTTCCGTTTCGGGTTACCGTGCCGACGTAATTCGCAATAAACGACGCGAAAAATGCCCCATGCAAAGTCAATGGGGAAACGCGGGTAAAAACAGAAAACGACACGTTACTTTGGAGCCACATTGCTCTGGCATACTGTTACGTAGAAACACGATTTAAACCTCAAACAGCACACGAGGCCATCGACTTTGTTGTGGTTCAGACGGAATTCGAATGCGTTGCACGGTTTGCCCGCTATCTCAGTTCAAAGTGTGTGTGGTCTGAGCAAAACTCTCGACTCTCAGTGTCGCACGGCCAGAGAGAGAGCGGGTCAGAGGGAGAAGCCAATGTGAAAACTGTAGCGAAATTCTCCGAACAAATCGTCCTCACGGCCAAAATATTAACTTTACACGCATGGGTTTTGGTAATTTTGTAGCCACACTCGTCCTCTTTCACCCAATGTCACAACCACAGCCCAGATTCATACGGTACGTGAACTACAGCCCTGAAAGCGACAGGTGTACCATCATAATGTGTCATAGAACTTCATGTTAACTGCTTGAATGAGTCAGCAATTTTTTCATCACAAACACAATTTCTTAACTCGCTCTTATGACCACGTGTTTTATCGTACCAATACCACGATCGCACACGGCGTACCTCAATGTCTCGGGTCACTCACGGCGAAAACAAAAATCACATTCGACTTTTACTTTTTGCGCTAGAGCAATTTGTTCGGACCGTATGTCTGAACAAATTCTCTCATTGAGTCAGTGTGTTTTTTACTTTCAATAGTGGGTGCATTTGCATAGCGTATCCCAGCTGAAAATGATACATTGTTAATGATTCAAGGTGAAGTTGACCACCTCTCACACACGAACGCACACGCACGCACATGCACACATGTGCACGCACACACACACACATTGAAAGTCAATGGAGACAATTGGGGAAACACGTAACTCTGTCATTTCTCAACCGTTTCAGACGCGGGGTGGCTCACCAGAACCGGGTTGCCCCCCTGAGCGCACACACACACACGCACGCGCACGCACACACACAAACCCTGTCTTCCTATTGGCTGGCCTTTACACAGCTCCAAATATTGCTTACAACATGCTACAGCCTCAAACTTTGGTACATGGACGTAGACCATCAAGAGGAACAAGCTGTAATGGCTTAATTGCTTAAGCCCCGCCCCTCTGTATTCCTATTGGCTGGCCTTTACACAGCTATAACTTGTGTTTGCAACATGCTACAGTCTTGAAACTTGCTCCATGCACTTAGACCAAGTTGACCACCACTCGCGCACACACGAACGCACATGCACACATGTGCACGCACACACACACACATTGAAAGTCAATGGAGAAAATCGGGGAAACACGTAACTGTCATTTCTCGACCGTTTCAGAAGCAGGGCGGCTCGCCAGAACCGGGCCGCCCCCCTGAACGAAACCAAATGGACCCTTACAGCTCAGACATCTTAGCATGTTAGCATTAGCATGTTAGCATTAGCATGTTAGCATTAGCATGTTAGCATTAGCATGTTAGCATGTTAGCAGCATGTTAGCATGTTAGCATTAGCATGTTAGCATTATATCATTAGCATGTTAGCATTAGCATGTTAGCATATTAGCATGTTAGCATTAGCATGTTAGCATGATAGCATTAGCATGTTAGCATTAGCATGTTAGCATGATAGCATTAGCATGTTAGCATGTTAGCATTATAGCATTAGCATGTTATCATTAGCATGTTATCATTAGCATGTTAGCATGTTAGCATTAGCATGTTAGCATTAGCATGTTAGCATTAGCATGTTAGCATTAGCATGTTAGCATGATAGCATTAGCATGTTAGCATTAGCATGTTAGCATGATATCATTAGCATGTTAGCATATTAGCATGTTAGCAGCATGTTAGCATGTTAGCATTAGCATGTTAGCATTATATCATTAGCATGTTAGCATTAGCATGTTAGCATATTAGCATGATAGCATTAGCATGTTAGCATTAGCATGTTAGCATGATAGCATTAGCATGTTAGCATGTTAGCATTAGCATGTTAGCATGTTAACATTAGCATGTTAGCATTAGCATGTTAGCATGATAGCATGTTAGCATTAGCATGTTAGCATGATATCATTAGCATGTTAGCATTAGCATGTTAGCATGATAGCATTAGCATGTTAGCATTAGCATGTTAGCATTAGCATGTTAGCATATTAGCATGTTAGCATTAACATGTTAGCATTAGTATGTTAGCATGATAGCATTAGCATGTTAGCATTAGCATGTTAGCATGATATCATTAGCATGTTAGCATTAGCATGTTAGCATATTAGCAGCATGTTAGCATGTTAGCATTAACATGTTAGCATTATATCATTAGCATGTTAGCATTAGCATGTTAGCATTAGCATGTTAGCATGTTAGCATGTTAGCGTGATATCATTAGCATGTTAGCATGTTAACATTAGCATGTTAGCATTAGCATGTTAGCATGTTAGCATGTTAGCATTAGCATGTTAGCAGCATGTTAGCATTAGCATGTTAGCATGTTAGCATTAGCATGTTAGCATTAGCATGTTAGCATGATAGCATTAGCATGTTAGCATTAGCATGTTAGCATTAGCATGTTAGCATTAGCATGTTAGCATGTTAGCAGCATGTTAGCATTAGCATGTTAGCATTATATCATTAGCATGTTAACATTAGCATGTTAGCATGTTAGCATTAGCATGTTAGCATTACCATGTTAGCATTATATCATTAGCATGTTAGCATATTAGCATTAGCATGTTAGCTTGATAGCATTAGCATGTTAGCATGATAGCATTAGCATGTTAGCATGTTAGCATTAGCATGTTAGCATGTTAACATTAGCATGTTAGCATTGGCATGTTAGCATGATAGCATTAGCATGTTAGCATTAGCATGTTAGCATTAGCATGTTAGCATGATAGCATGTTAGCATTAGCATGTTAGCATGATATCATTAGCATGTTAGCATTAGCATGTTAGCATGATAGCATTAGCATGTTAGCATTAGCATGTTAGCATGATATCATTAGCATGTTAGCATTAGCATGTTAGCATATTAGCAGCATGTTAGCATGTTAGCATTAACATGTTAGCATTATATCATTAGCATGTTAGCATTACCATGTTAGCATGATAGCATTAGCATGTTAGCATGTTAGCGTGATATCATTAGCATGTTAACATTAGCATGTTAGCATTAGCATGTTAGCATGTTAGCATGTTAGCATTAGCATGTTAGCATTAGCATGTTAGCATGTTAGCATTAGCATGTTAGCATTAGCATGTTAGCATGTTAGCATTAGCATGTTAGAATGATAACATTAGCATGTTAGCATTAGCATGTTAGCATTAGCATGTTAGCATTAGCATGTTAGCATTAGCATGTTAGCATTAGCATGTTAGCAGCATGTTAGCATTAGCATGTTAGCATTATATCATTAGCATGTTAACATTAGCATGTTAGCATGTTAGCATTAGCATGTTAGCATTACCATGTTAGCATTATATCATTAGCATGTTAGCATATTAGCATTAGCATGTTAGCTTGATAGCATTAGCATGTTAGCATTAGCATGTTAGCATGATAGCATTAGCATGATAGCATTAGCATGTTAGCATTAGAATGTTAGCATGATAGCATTAGCATGTTAGCATGATAGCATTAGCATGTTAGCAGCATGTTAGCATTTTAGCTTGATATCATGTTAGCATTAACATGTTAGCATTATCATGTTAGCATTAAAATGTTAGCATGTTAGTATTAGCATGTTAGCATTAGAATGTTGGTGGCAACGTAATGCGCAATAAACTAAGACAAAATACCCCATTGGAAGTCAATGAGGAGACCTCCTGGCTCACATGTAACCAAATGGACCCTTCTGAGAGGCTAAATGTCATCAAATGGTGGTCCGTGGCTCAAATGCTGCACAGACTTGGCGAGCTTCAGGCACCCAGTAAAATTTCTTGAATTTTTTTTTCTAGTTTCTATTGTTTTTTTTATAGTAGATAAACAGAACTAGCTGTAAACTATTTTATTGTGAAGGTTTGCATTTTATTTCTTAGTCACTCCTGTCAGCACCTGTTCCCCCCAGTACCGTAATCCTGTTTGCTCATTTACAAAATCCTGGACAGTCTGTTCATGTATGAATTCAATATTTTAATTTTGTTTTAGATCTACATGGATGGGACATTCAAAACGTGCCCTAGGCCGTTTTACCAATTCGTTACTGTCCATGGCCTGTACCTGGACAGGACCCTCCCATTTTGCATGGTGCTCATGACAGGGAAGACCCAGGAGATGTACTCCAGTGTGTGTGTGTGTGTGTGTGTGTGTGTGTCTTTGCACATTCACTGTATCCTTGCTTTAGTTTTTGTGGGAAATAAGTAACCCATTTAGCTGTCTGTCTGTTTCTGTCTGTCTGTGTTTCTATCCTTCATCCCTCCTGTCATAAATCTAACAGATGGATGCCAGAAGCAGTGGACAGATTTTGAGGCAGCAGCGATGAATGCGCTACACGCCGAATTGCCTGGAATCCGCACCACTGGGTGCTATTTTCACTTTTGCCAAAGTTTGTGGCGAAAGATCCAGGAACTTGGCCTGGTAGGTCAGTGGCAGTGCATTTGTTTGATAAATTACATGCTAAGACGGTCTGGGAAACTCTTTTGATATTTTGAATGCATGTTCAATTCTATTTCTATATAAAGTTTACCCGATGAAACAGGCATAGGCTTTACTATGTGTGTTCTTTATGAAAGCATATGTCAACTTTTCTAAATTGTACCATGAATAACTGTCTCAAGACCGTGTATGGCTCTCTGGGACTTCAAGTTCAAAGAGTTCAAGTTCTCAATTACTATTGAGTGTTTCACTTTAATCTCAGTAAATGTTCAGGGAGATAATTCTTATTTCTTTACACAACTTTTGCAGCTCCATACCGTCAAGACCGGCAGCTCAAGAACTGGGTCAGGAAGCTCATGGCCATAGGCTACCTGCCTGTTCTTGTTGTGAGAAACAACTTCATGCTCATGGCCACATCACAGGACACCAGACAGCTGAGGCACACGTACCCAGAAGTGCGCGATTTCCTCCAGTATGTCCAAGACACTTATGTGTCGGCCAATGCCACGTTCCCCCCAGCAGTCTGGAACGTTTATGGCCGTGGGTCTGAGAATCGGACCAACAACCGAGTTGAAGGTACAGTAATAACTTATATTTCTTTACTGTAATGGTTAACATAGCTGCATAGGAAATATTACAGATTCTATTTACAATTTGTGAGGAGACAGGAGGTGTGTTGTAGCCTTGTGGGACCATCATGATCTAGGATTACTGTAAACTAAAGAGTTTGGCTAGAGGTCAATCAGGTTAGAGGATTTCATAAAAATAAGGAAAAGCTTTTTCCACCAGCTGTTGTTCGCCCTTCTTCTGTCATTATTACATATGTTTCAATATACAGTGGAAACGTATGGCATCATGACAGAAAAATGACACTCGTAAGTCAAAAGTGAGGTTACATCTGTGCGTCTTCTCATGCAGAATTGGTTCAATTAGTTAAATGTTACTGAGCAATGTGTGAAAAGTGTAAATGGACCATATATGACATGTGTGTTACATTTACACATCTATGATTGTTTCAGCTTTCCATCACAGATGGAATGCAGGCATGGCCCGACCCCACCCCTCCATCTGGGTCTTCATTAGGAGGCTCAAAGATGAGCAACGCCGTTTGGAGCATGTGCCGAGCATGCGCCGAGCGCGACGACCGCCCACCCAGACAAAGGAGGAAGTGGAGGCTGCTTGATCAGAGGCTGCAGCGGCTGCGGACGCAGTACCATCGAAATGTTAGAACCTTAGACCAATACTGGGAGGCAGTGAAACATGTTATTGTTAATTTTGAATAGTAGTATAAATACTAGGTGAAGGTCAGTAGGGCCTAATGTTTCTATGGAGGCCAGCCCCCAAGGTTAGTTCTGGGTGCCTGCCATGCAATGGCAGAAACACAGGTTGAAATCCGCAACCAATACTTAATAATTATCGTAATATATGTTCCGAAACTTTGACCTCTATGGCCGGCCGCACGGTTTACCAAAGCCCCACAATATATACATCGAAACGTGCGGCTCGGCCGGGAATGGTGTGCTTGTGCTTTTCTTTCCGTTTCGGGTTACCGTGCCGACGTAATTCGCAATAAACGACGCGAAAAATGCCCCATGCAAAGTCAATGGGGAAACGCGGGTAAAAACAGAAAACGACACGTTACTTTGGAGCCACATTGCTCTGGCATAATGTTACGTAGAAACACGAGTTAAACCTCAAACAGCACACGAGGCCATCGACTTTGTTGTGGTTCAGACGGAATTCGAATACGTTGCACGGTTTGCCCGCTATCGCAGTCCAAAGTGTGTGTGGTCTGAGCAAAAATCTCGACTCTCAGTGTCGCACGGCCAGAGAGAGAGTGGGTCAGAGGGAGAAGCCAATCTGAAGACTGTAGCGAAATTCTCCGAACAAATCGTCCTCACGGCCAAAATATTAACTTTACACGCATGGGTTTCGGTCATTTTGTAGCCACACTCGTCCTCTTTCACCCAATGTCACAACCACAGCCCAAATTCATACGGTACATGAACTACAGCCCTGAAAGCGACAGGTGTACCATCATAATGTGTCATACAACTCCATGTGAAATGCATGAATGAGTCAGCAGTTTTTTCATCACAAACACAATTTCTTAACTCGCTCTCATAACCACGTTTTTTATCGTACCAATACCACGATCGCACACGGCGTACCTCAATGTCTCGGGTCACTCACGGCGAAAACAAAAATCGCATTTGACGTTTACTTTTTGCGATAGAGCAATTTGTTCGGACATACGTTCTCTCACTGAATCAGTGTGGTTTTAACTTTCAATAGTGTTTGCATTCGCATAGACTAGCCCTAGCCCAGGTGAAATTGATACTTTGTTAATGATTCAAGGTCAAGTTGACCACCTCTCAAACACGCACACACACACACGAACGCACATGCACGCACATGCACGCATGTGCACGCACACACACACACATTGAAAGTCAATGGAGAAAATCGGGGAAACACGTAACTCTGTCATTTCTCGACCGTTTCAGAAGCAGGGCGGCTCGCCGGAACCGGGCCCCCCCCCCCAAACGAAACCAAATGGACCCTAACAGCTCAGACATCTTAGCATTAGCATGTTAGCATGATAGCATTAGCATGTTAGCATTAGCATGTTAGCATTAGCATGTTAGCATGATAGCATTAGCATGTTAGCATTAGCATGTTAGCATGTTAGCATTAGCATGTTAGCATTAGCATATTAGCATTAGCATGTTAGCATGTTAACATTAGCATGTTAACATTAGCATGTTAGCATGATAGTATTAGCATGTTAGCATTAGCATGTTAGCATGTTAGCATTAGCATGTTAGCATTAGCATGTTAGCATTAGCATGTTAGTATGTTAGCATTAGCATGTTACTATTAGCATGTTAGCATTAGCATGTTAGCATGTTAGCATTAGCATGTTAGCATTAGCATGTTAGCATTAGCATGTTAGCATTAGCATGTTGGCATGTTAGCATTAGCATGTTACTATTAGCATGTTAGCATTAGCATGTTAGCATTAGCATGTTAGCATTATTAGCATGTTAGCATTAGCATGTTAGCATTAGCATGATAGCATATTAGCATTAGCATGTCAGCATTAGCATGTCAGCATTAGCATGTCAGCATGTTAGCATTAGCATGTTAGCATTAGCATGTTACTATTAGCATGTTACTATTAGCATGTTAGCATTAGCATGTTAGCATTAACATGTTAGCATTAGCATGTTAGCATTAACATGTTAGCATTAGCATGTTAGCATTAGCATGATAGCATATTAGCATTAGCATGTCAGCATTAGCATGTTAGCATTAGCATGTTAGCATTAACATGTTAGCATGTTAGCATTAGCATGTTAGCATGATAGCATTAGCATGTTAGCATTAGCATGTTAGCATTATAGCATTAGCATGTTAGCATGTTAGCATTAGCATGTTAACATATTAGCATTAGCATGTTAGCATTAGCATGTTAGCATGATAGCATTAGCATGTTAGCATTAGCATGTTAGCATTAACATGTTAGCATGTTAGCATTAGCATGTTAGCATGATAGCATTAGCATGTTAGCATTAACATGTTAGCATGTTAGCATTAGCATGTTAGCATGATAGCATTAGCATGTTAGCATTAGCATGTTAACATATTAGCATTAGCATGTTAGCATTAGCATGTTACTATTAGCATGTTACTATTAGCATGTTAGCATTAGCATGTTAGCATTAACATGTTAGCATTAGCATGTTAGCATTAGCATGTTACTATTAGCATGTTACTATTAGCATGTTAGCATTAGCATGTTAGCATTAACATGTTAGCATTAGCATGTTAGCATTAACATGTTAGCATTAGCATGTTAGCATTAGCATGATAGCATATTAGCATTAGCATGTCAGCATTAGCATGTTAGCATTAGCATGTTAGCATTAACATGTTAGCATGTTAGCATTAGCATGTTAGCATGATAGCATTAGCATGTTAGCATTAGCATGTTAGCATTATAGCATTAGCATGTTAGCATGTTAGCATTAGCATGTTAACATATTAGCATTAGCATGTTAGCATTAGCATGTTAGCATGATAGCATTAGCATGTTAGCATTAGCATGTTAGCATTAACATGTTAGCATGTTAGCATTAGCATGTTAGCATGATAGCATTAGCATGTTAGCATTAACATGTTAGCATGTTAGCATTAGCATGTTAGCATGATAGCATTAGCATGTTAGCATTAGCATGTTAACATATTAGCATTAGCATGTTAGCATTAGCATGTTACTATTAGCATGTTAGCATTAGCATGTTAGCATTAGCATGTTAGCATTAGCATGATAGCATATTAGCATTAGCATGTTAGCATTAGCATGTTAGCATCAGCATGTTAGCATTAGCTTTTATGTGGACACGCCCAACAGTTCATTAAATATGCCTGGTTTGCCTGGTGGGTGGTGATCCACCTGAACTGTAGCCACACCCACAGCTGTAGTTGTATGATAAAGGAGGAGGGGTTAGGGGAGGGGCTGATAGTGTGATGTCACTATATTGCTGTTTATTCCATTGCCCCGTTTGACTGTCAAGGGTTCAGCATCCAGGAAGAAACCCTGAATACAAAGTTAATACACCATTGCACATAAAAACGACTCCAGAGTGTCTAATGAAGTACTATCACCGCATATAGACACATGAAAAACTGATCCATAGGGTTTCTCTCCAGTGTGAATTATTTGGTGTGTTTTAAGGCTGCCCATTCTAGAGAAGTTTTGTCCACACTGATCACATCCATAGGGTTTCTCTCCAGTGTGAATTGTATGGTGTGTTTTAAGGTTTGCCATGTGAGAGAAGTGTTGTCCACACTGATCATATCCATAGGGTTTTTCGCCAGTGTGAATTATCTGGTGTGGTTTAAGTCTGTACATTAGGGAAGCGTTTACCACACTGATCACAGCCATGGTGTTTTTGCATAGCCAAGCTTCTTTATTCATTCACCTCTGGTAGAACAGGTAAACCTGGCTGCAACACTGAATTGGAAACAAAGACAAATGAAACATTGCTTAGTTGGACTTAAAATAGCAGAAACTAATGTGAAGTTAATGTACACAATTTTACATTAGCAGCCATTTAAGCATGACTTTTTATGACATGGTGTAAATCCATATAGATACAGTAAGTAATTTACAGAGGTCTTGGTGATCATTGGGTCCTGCCTGTTGAGCAGAACTGTTCATGGTGGCATTGGTAGAGTTCATCTTCAGCTGAAGTCTGGAGTCCACAGTCAGATGTGATCAGAAATGATTGATATCATGGAGGAGTCGGCATAAATCCCCCAAAACAGACACTGTCAGAGTCAAAGCATAATATAAATATAATATAGAAAGCATGATTATTTGGTTATTGGTAAATCAGGAAACAAATAACTGAAACAAAATAAATAAAAATAACAAAACATTACAGTGCAGAAGAGAAATAAAGAGAATAACTCAGTAAAATGCAGTGGGAAATTTGAGTTGAAATGTAAATTTGACAGTCTTCATAAATAGTAGGCAGACTGTGGAGGCATTGAAAGTCAATGGGGAGACCTGGCTCACATGTAACCAAATGGACCCTTACAGGGTCTGAGAGGCTAAATGTCATCAAATGGTGGTCTGTGGCTCAAATGCTGCACAGACTTGGCGAGCTTCAGGCACCCAGTAAAAATTCTTGAATTTTTTTTTCTAGTTCCAAATATATTTACATATGTACGAAAGGTCAGTAGGGCCTCATTTTTTCATGGAGGCCAGCCCTCAGGGCTAGTTCCAACAAGACTTACATGCTCTATAGGTCAAGGTCAGTAGGGCCTAATTTTTTCATGGAGGCCAGCCCTCAGGGCTAGTTCCAACAAGACTTACATGCTCTATATGTCAAGGTCAGTAGGGCCTAATCTCTTCTGAACTAAGATGTGCATATACCCTTAAAACAGCCCATATTACTTATTCAATACCACATAATTTATTTTATATTGCACTTGAACAATACCCATCTGTAATCTCTTTCTTATTTTATTTATTTGTGGCTGCTCTTTAACAAGTTGGAATGTAATTGTTTGTTGTACTGTGTTATTGTTGTGCACTCATTGCACTCATTTATGTTATTCTGGGTGCCTGCCATGCAATGGCAGAAACACAGGTTGAAATCCGCAACACATACTTAATCGCCGCAATAATAATCAAGACACGAAACTTTGACGTCTATGGCCGGCCGCACGGTTTACCAAAGCCCCACAATATATACATCGAAACGTGCGGCTCGGCCGGGAATGGTGTGCTTGTGCTTTTCTTTCCGTTTCAGGTTACTGTGCCGACGTAATTCGCAATAAACGACGCGAAAAATGCCCCATGCAAAGTCAATGGGGAAACGCGGGTAAAAACAGAAAACGACACGTTACTTTGGAGCCACATTGCTCTGGCATACTGTTACGTAGAAACACGATTTAAACCTCAAACAGCACACAAGGCCATCGACTTTGTTGTGGTTAAGACGGAATTCGAATACGTTGCACGGTTTGCCCGCTATCTCAGTTCAAAGTGTGTGTGGTCTGAGCAAAAATCTCGATTTAGAGTGTCGCACGGCCAGAGAGAGAGCGGGTCCGAGGGAGAAGCCAATGTGAAAACTGTAGCGAAATTCTCCGAACAAATCGTCCTCACGGCCAAAATATTCACTTTACACGCATGGGTTTCGGTAATTTTGTAGCCACACTCGTCCTCTTTCACCCAATGTCACAACCACAGCCCAGATTCATACGGTACGTGAACTACAGCCCTGAAAGCGACAGGTGTACCATCATAATGTGTCATACAACTCCATGTTAAATGCATGAATGAGTCAGCAATTTTTTCATCACAAACACAATTTCTTAACTCGCTCTCATAACCACGTTTTTTATCGTACCAATACCACGATCGCACACGGCGTACCTCAATGTCTCGGGTCACTCACGGCGAAAACAAAAATCGCATTTGACGTTTACTTTTTGCAATAGAGCAATTTGTTCGGACATACGTTCTCTCACTGAATCAGTGTGGTTTTAACTTTCAATAGTGTTTGCATTTGCATAGACTAGCCCTAGCCCAGGTGAAATTGATACTTTGTTAATGATTCAAGGTCAAGTTGACCATCTCTCAAACACGCGCACACACGAACGCACACGCACGCACATGCACACATGTGCACGCACACACACACATTGAAAGTCAATGGAGAAAATCGGGGAAACACGTAACTCTGTCATTTCTCGACCGTTTCAGACGCGGGGTGGCTCGCCAGAACCGGGTTGCCCCCTGAGCGCACACACACACACGCACACGCACGCGCACGCACACACACACACAAACCCTGTCTTCCTATTGGCTGGCCTTTACACAGCTCCAACTATTGCTTACAACATGCTACAGCCTCAAATTTTGGTACATGGACGTAGACCATCAAGAGGAACAAGCTGTAATGGCTTAATTGCTTAAGCTCCGCCCCTCTGTATTCCTATTGGCTGGCCTTTACACAGCTATAACTTTTGTTTGCAACATGCTACAGTCTTGAAACTTGCTCCATGCACTTAGACCAAGTTGACCACCACTCGCACACACACACATTGAAAGTCAATGGAGAAAATCGGGGAAACACGTAACTGTCATTTCTCGACCGTTTCAGAAGCAGGGCGGCTCGCCGGAACCGGGCCGCCCCCCTGAACGAAACCAAATGGACCCTTACAGCTCAGACATCTTAGCATTAGCATGTTAGCATGATATCATTAGCATGTTAGCATTAGCATGTTAGCATTAGCATGTTAGCATTAGCATGTTAGCATGATAGCATTAGCATGTTAGCATTAGCATGTTAGCATGATATCATTAGCATGTTAGCATTAGCATGTTAGCATGCTAGCATTAGCATGTTAGCGTTAGCATGATATCATGTTAGCATTAGCATGTTAGCATGTTAGCATTAGCATGTTAGCATGTTAGCATTAGCATGTTAGCATGATAGCATTAGCATGTTAGCATGATAGCATTAGCATGTTAGCATTAGCATGTTAACATTAGCATGTTAGCATGATAGCATTAGCATGTTAGCGTTAGCATGATATCATGTTAGCATTAGCATGTTAGCATGATAGCATTAGCATGTTGCATTAGCATGTTAGCATGATAGCATTAACATGTTAGCATTAGCATGTTAGCATTAGCATGTTAGCATGATAGCATTAGCATGATAGCATTAGCATGTTAGCATTAGCATGTTAGCATGTTAGCATTAGAATGTTGGTGGCAACGTAATGCGCAATAAATAAATTGAAAGTCAATGGGGAGACCTGGCTCACATGTAACCATATGGACCCTTCTGAGAGGCTAAATGTCATCAAATGGTGGTCCGTGGCTCAAATGCTGCACAGTCTTGGCGAGCTTCAGGCACTCAGTAAAATTTCTTGAAATTTTGTTTCTAGTATTTTATTAAGTTGCAATGTAAGTTCAATTAGTTTCAATTAGACTTTAGAAGACAGTGGCTCTATTGTTCTAATTTAATAGCTTATCTATATTTACAGTGAAATTCCATTGTATAATGTGTAGGCCTGTGTGCAGAAACATGTGTCCGTAGTGTAAGGCATTATTCAATCATGACCAGGATAAGTCAGGATAAATCAGGATAAGTCATTATCCTTATAATAATCATATCCTATATCCATCATTACATTGTTATTAACAACAGAGACACAGCAACAACTGTATTTGTGTAAACCTGGGAAACCTGGACAACTTTAAGTATTTGTTCAGGTCGTGTTGCTCTGAGGGAATGAGGAGCAGTCAGTTGTGTGGAATTAGTTTTTGTTTTTCAAATGCTAAATAATGAACAAACCCCGTCATTCTGCTGCTTCCACCTCTAGATTCAGATGATCTGCTCTGGAGAAAACACTGACTATATATGCAGTCTAGTCAGGGTACTTAGGGCCCTCTCTGACCAATCAGGTAACCCCTTTACCAAGGTGTGAGTTGTTGATGGGGGGGGGGGGGGGGGATATAGAACCAGCTCTGGTGAAGAAACAACTGCTTATACTGTGATTTACATCCCAGTGTCTTAATTTATCTTGGAACAATGTTAGGCCTACTTGAATTGATAATGCGTGTTACTGGCTGAAATGGTCACAAACACACACACAACTAAAAACAGTTAGGCCGATTTGTTTCCCAATACTCAAACTGCCTCCCACCCCCATGATTGCACAGTCTTTATACATAGTACACAAGCCTTCACATCTTGTCTTTTACAAGTATACTAGTGCACACCCTGTACCTTTATATTTATTCTGGGTGCCTGCCATGCAATGGCAGAAACACAGGTTGAAATCCGCAACCAATACTTAATAATAATAATAATCGTAGTCAAGACACGAAACTTCGACGTCTATGGCCGGCCGCACGGTTTACCAAAGCCCCACAATATATACATCGAAACGTGCGGCTCGGCCGGGAATGGTGTGCTTGTGCTTTTCTTTCCGTTTCGGGTTACCGTGCCGACGTAATTCGCAATAAACGACACGAAAAATGCCCCATGCAAAGTCAATGGGGAAACGCGGGTAAAAACTGAAAACGACACGTTACTTTGGAGCCACATTGCTCTGGCATACTGTTACGTAGAAACACCTCAAACAGCACACGAGGCCATCGACTTTGTTGTGGTTCAGACGGAATTCGAATACGTTGCACGGTTTGCCCGCTATCGCAGTTCAAAGTGTGTGTGGTCTGAGCAAAAATCTCGACTCTCAGTGTCGCACGGCCAGAGAGAGAGCGGGTCAGAGGGAGAAGCCAATCTGAAGACTGTAGCGAAATTCTCCGAACAAATCGTCCTCACGGCCAAAATATTAACTTTACACGCATGGGTTTCGGTAATTTTGTAGCCACACTCGTCCTCTTTCACCCAATGTCACAACCACAGCCCAGATTCATACGGTACGTGAACTACAGCCCTGAAAGCGACAGGTGTACCATCATAATGTGTCATACAACTCCATGTTAAATGCATGAATGAGTCAGCAGTTTTTTCATCACAAACACAATTACTTAACTCGCTCTCATAACCACGTTTTTTATCGTACCAATACCACGATCGCACACGGCGTACCTCAATGTCTCGGGTCACTCACGGCGAAAACAAAAATCGCATTTGACGTTTACTTTTTGCGATAGAGCAATTTGTTCGGACATACGTTCTCTCACTGAGTCAGTGTGGTTTTAACTTTCAATAGTGTTTGCATTCGCATAGACTAGCCCTAGCCCAGGTGAAATTGATACTTTGTTAATGATTCAAGGTCAAGTTGACCACCTCTCAAACACGCGCACACACGAACGCACATGCACGCACATGCACACATGTGCACGCACACACACACATTGAAAGTCAATGGAGAAAATCGGGGAAACACGTAACTCTGTCATTTCTCGACCGTTTCAGAAGCAGGGCGGCTCGCCGGAACCGGGCCGCCCCCCTGAACGAAACCAAATGGACCCTTACAGCTCAGACATCTTAGCATTAGCATGTTAGCATGATAGCATTAGCATGTTAGCATTAGCATGTTAGCATGTTAGCATTAGCATGTTACTATTAGCATGTTAGCATTAGCATGTTAGCATTAGCAGGTTAGCATTAGCATGTTAGCATTAGCATGTTAGCATGTTAGCATATTAGCATTAGCATATTAGCATTAGCATGTTAGCATGATAGCATTAGCATGTTAGCATTAGCATGTTAGCATGATAGCATTAGCATGATAGCATTAGCATGTTAGCATGTTAGCATGATAGCATTAGCATGTTAGCATTAGCATGTTAGCATGTTAGCATTAGCATGTTAGCATTAGCATGTTAGCATGATATCATTAACATGCTAGCATTAGCATGTTAGCATGTTAGCATTAGCATGTTAGCATGAAGGCATGATAGCATTAGCATGATAGCATTAGCATGTTAGCATGTTAGCATGTTAGCATTAGAATGTTAGCATGATAGCATTAGCATGTTAGCATGATAGCATTAGCATGTTAGCATTAGCATGTTAGCATGATAGCATTAGCATGTTAGCATTATCATGTTAGCATGTTAGCATGACAGCATTAGCATTTTAGCATGTTAGCATTAGCATGTTAGCATTAGCATGTTAGCATAAATCGCATTAGCATGTTAGCATTAGCATGTTAGCATGATAGTATTAGCATGATAGCATTAGCATGTTAGCATTAGAATGTTAGCATGATAGCATTAGCATGTTAGCATGATAGCATTAGCATGTTAGCATTAGCATGTTAGCATGTTAGCATTAGCATGTTAGCATTAGCATGTTAGCATGTTAGAATTAGCATGTTAGCATGTTAGCATGTTAGCATGATAGCATTAGCATGCTAGCATTAGCATGTTAGCATTAGCATGTTAACATGTTAGCATGATAGCATTAGCATGATAGCATTAGCATGTTAACATTATAATGTTAGCATTAGCATGTTAGCATTAGCATGTTAGCATTAGCATGTTAGCATGATAGCATTAGCATGCTAGCATTAGCATGTTAGCATGTTAGCATTAGCATGTTAGCATGTTAGGATGATAGCATTAGCATGATATAGCATGTTAGCATTAGAATGTTAGCATGATAGCATTAGCATGTTAGCATGATAGCATTAGCATGTTAACATTAGCATGTTAGCATGATAGCATTAGCATGTTAGCATGTTAGCATTAGCATGTTAGCAACATGTTAGCATTTTAGCATGATATCATGTTAGCATTAGCATGTTAGCATTAAAATGTTAGCATGCTAGCATGTTAGTATTAGCATGTTAGCATGTTAGCATTAGAATGTTGGTGGCAACGTAATGCGCAATGAACTAAGACAAAATACCTCATTGAAAGTCAATGGGGAGACCTGGCTCACATGTAACCAAATGGACCCTTCTGAGAGGCTAAATGTCATCAAATGGTGGTCCGTGGCTCAAATGCTGCACAGACTTGGCGAGCTTCAGGCACCCAGTAAAATTTCTTGAAATTTTGTTTCTAGTGTTAATATATGTTATTTATATATGTTGTACATAAAGCACATGTTCTGCCAAACGTGGCATGGATGGAACTAGTAACTAGGTCCCGTTTTGTTATAATAAAACTCAGTTGAAGGCATATTTCTGCTGGCATGTGACTTTATTTCTGCTGGCATGTGACTTTCTTTCTGGGACATACTGTATAGGCCTATCCTCTTCAGAAATAATCAAATATAATTCAGAGTTAAATTAATAATTCAATTGAGTAATTCATGCTATTACATTCGATAATATTCAAGCAGGATGAACCATTTGTACTATAATCAATAAACCATTGATAAAAAAATAAAAAAGAATAAACAAAATAAATAAAAAATATAAAAAACAATATTTATATTAATATAAATAATAATAAATAAATAAAATAATAAATACATGTAAATAATATTTATATTAATATAAATAATAATAAATAAATAAATATAAATAATACTATTTATATTAATATAAATAAATAATAATAATAATGATAATAATAATGATAAATATAAATAAATACATAAATATAAATATAAATATAAATATAAATATAAATATAAATATAAATATAAATAATAATAAATAAATAAATAGTTGTGAAAGTGATCTGTCGGAATGGTGGGACTTTGTCTGCCGCGGGTCCCTGTCGGAATGGTGGGACTTTTTTCTGTCGGAATGGTGGGATGTTTACAAATATGGAGCATACCACCATTCCGACAATTAGAAGTCAATGTAGGAGTGGCAGCATGTAGGAATGGAGAGTGAACACCAAAATGAGCATATAGGCTTACCAAATGAGCATATAGGCTTACCAAATGACAAGTCTGCAGCCGAGCATACCTCTCACAACGCATGAACGTTATGGCGTTTGTGAGACCCACAACTGACGTCCTGTCATCTGCCTGTTCAGAATATCCTTAAATATACGTCTCACTTAGGACTCTACTACCCTCTAGGGGTTACACATGGAACAACACGACGAGTATTTCTCTCATATCTGCTTGTTAGTTATTAAATGATCCTGAACAAGCAGTAATACTAGTGTGGTGTACGTTGAATCATATATCATATTTCTCCCTTCATCCCAGCACAGTGTTTTAACTATTTGCATATCAATTGTCCTACAGGCAGGAAGCCTTCCTGTTTGACTAATACGTGACAGAGCTATTCTTTAGGGCAGGAGGCTACAGTTTGTCTCCATGCATGCATTTTATGAGTACTACAGGGACTGTCACAGTTGGGCGTCTTTGATTAGCTGTTTCCCCTGACACACACACACACACACACACACACACACACACACACACACACACACACACACACACACACAGGGACAAAAGGGGACAACCCACTGCATTGAGAGAGAGGTATAAAGTGATGGTTTGGGAGACTGGTTAAGGGGAGTTGGGAGAGAGGTTGGTTGGTTGGGAAACGGAGGAGGCCATGAAGGACTAGGTCTTGCCCTGGTCTGAATGTGCTATACGATGGAGGGATGACTTTAATGCCTGTAACTTGATGTAACTATGGGAGATGCCTTGATTGAATAAAGAAGGACCTTGCCTGGGAAAACGGAGCTCATTTCTCGTTCTTGATACATTAGGAAAATAAGGTGATAATCTACAGACTCCTGGAAGAAAGTACACGACACTAGCAGCAGTAATAATATTGTAACTTGTTTTAAGAGCACCTACGCACTGCTGCAATTCAAAACTGGCCCCCTTTTCCCCTCACTATGGGCTATATCTGGCTATTGCTATTCTTTAATATTTATTAAAAAACCTTTTAAAATCGTTCAAATAGCTGACCTACAAGCTCACAACGTGTAGATGTAGATCGGCTAGTTGAATTGTTTTTAAATGTTTTTCAAAATAGTAAAAAATGGCAAATACGTTTAGGGATAAGGGTGTCGCATAGGGTGACCAGATCCCAACTAACCAGATGTGGCACAAAGAGTGTGTTTGTGTGGGACAATGTGGGACACATGCAGGGTTGTGTCGTTCGCGTGAATAATGTGTATACGAAAACAAAAATAATAACATTTCTATTCCTCAATTAGATATTTCTATTCTGCCCCTCACATAGCATATCTATGCTTTGTCATCTGGTTGATTCAGCAGCACATAATGGGACTATGATGATAATAAGTATAATAGAACTACTATGCAAATACAACTTAACAGAAATGCATTTAAATAAACTATTATTGGACAAACAGGACAATAGACCAACCAACCAACCAACCAATACAACTGGACAATTCACCAACCAACCAACCAATACAACTGGACCAACGAACCAAGGGGCTTTGATTTGATTGTGAAGGCATGAATTACAACCAATAAGGAACCAATAAATAAATGTTTACTTTATCAAAGTATCCTCCTCCTAACAAAGCCAACTACTGCACATTATTTTGAAATTATACAGGTAAAATAATGTGACCCACGCGATGTACAGACTGCCATCGCGCAAGTTGCAACTGTTCAGGACAGCTGAAAAACTTTTTTATTTTTCTGTCTAAAATGATCTGAAGCTATATTATTATTCATTTAATGTTTGAGCAGGTCTGAAATAAATGTCAGAGCTTGACTAGGCATGTAAACATGGCATAATTGTATTAATGTTTAAGTGTAATGATGTTATTGACCGGATTATCCGTAGTCCTCCAGCCGTTAGCTTAAATTGCTAATATTATAAGCTAACCGCATTACTAAAGCTAATGTATTGCGGTAAATGCGGCATGTCCACGGTAAATTACTAATACAAGTGAGTTGCGTTATATTTACCTTAAATACCAGTCAAAGTACATTCCAAATAAACAATTATTAGCCACGTTATGTTGTTATATCAGTTTAATTAATAAAAAACATTGCATTTCTTCTTCGTTGGTATAAGGGGAAATCTTGAAACACTTCCGCATTTCTTTGTCCCAACTTGCAAGTACATGAACCACGTGACCGGGCTGTTTTCTGCCCCCTCAATATCGCAACCCAAATATTTTATAAGATGGCTCTCCGCATCATAAGTGCATAATACTTGTTTATTTGGAGTGAACATGACAATGACAAGTAAATAGATATTAACACGACTCCCGTCGATAAGTTATTTAGCCTGGACATTTCCGCATTTAGCTGAAAACGGGCTTAGTAGCCTACTATTCGGCTAGAGGCAGGAGCTAACGGCTAACAGTCCAGTAGCCCTGGTCCAGTGCATACAGTGCTTCCGCAGCCCTCTGGTGATATTCTCAGTCCCGTGCGAGGATTTTCAAATCCCAGCAAATAAACAAAACGATTTGTAGCTGTTGCAAAAGACACAAATCTACAGAGCTACAAATAAGATGAACTGGTTTCAACTTCACCTACAAAGATTCAAAGCTACAAATACGCTGTGTATCTTTGTTTTTGTTCCCCTCTATTGAGAACAAAGGGACGTTTAATTAAAACTATGTGGTAACTGCATTATGTATTCATCTTTGTCTACTATATTGAATCTACCCCAATAACATAATAGGTGCTAAAAAATTGACATTTTCCAGTTACTATAGTTACTTTATAGATTTTGATAATTATTATAAAACATGCATTAACCACTTCAACCTTATATTCATTAGTATGAATAGGGTAGTAGTACTTAACTTAAGTAAATCAATTGGGTAATTTATAGTAGGTTATAGGCCTACTACTTTTTTAATTTGACACTTTTATAAAGGCTAATTTCCTTACTATACCCTGACCCAGAATTAAAATAGCTTCACTCTTGTTTTCGACTCAATACTGCCCCACCTGGGGGGGTAGAGTACCGCATTTTAGCAATGAAGAGGAAACGGCGCCCCCAAATGACACTGACCACGGAACTGCATCTTTGAAGACCAAATTCTCAGATTGCTGTAGCTCTGCAAGACATTACTCTATAAGCCATATCTCGAAAACTAGTGGGTCAAACTGCACAACCAATATGTCAATTTGAAGCTATGATTCCCTGCTTTAATATGACATGATAAAAACAAAAATGAAAAAAATCCAATGTCAGTCTCTCGATCAAATTCGGTCACAAATGGTCAGCATTGGAGCCAACTCATAATAAATTAAACTGTAAACACACTTCTCCACCATAGCAGCACAGCCAGGATATACACCTTTTAGGTGTTTATGTTGTCCATTACAAGTCTGAACGTCTCTCAGTTGTACTGTGTGGTAAACACTAGTTATTTCAGCTGCTGTTACCTTCTCTTCCTGTTTTGGTTTTTATAACAGACGTGTCCATGCTCTGTGAAGCCTCCTTTTGATCAACACGTTGCTTCACGTCGTTATTCACTAGTGTTTTATTGTTGCATTTGTTGGTGAGAAGGGCAGCTGATCCCATCTGACTGTGGAATCCAGACTTCAGCTGAAGATGAACTCTATCAATGCCACCATGAACAGTTCTGCTCAACAGGGAGGACCCAATGATCACCAAGAACTCTGTAAGTTACTTACTTTGTCTATATGGATATACAGCATGCCATAAAAAGCCATGTGTATTTGTTTTGTTTTAATATTAGCATTGACTTAAAATACAGATTGTTGAATCGGATAATAAATGGCTGCTAATGTATAATTGTGTACATTAACTTCACATTAGTTTCTGCGATTTTAAGTCCATGAAGTACAATTAAGCAATGTTTCATTTGTCTTTGTCTCCAATTCAGTGTTGCATCATCAGTCTGGTTTTCCTGTTCTACCAGAGGTGAATGAACAAAGAGGCTTGGCTAAGCAAAAACACCATTGTTGTGATCAGTGTGGTAAACGCTTCCCTACAATGTCCAAACTTACCAGACACCAGAGAATTCATACTGGAGAGAAACCCTATGGATGTGATCAGTGTGGACAACACTTCGCTCTTTTGGCCAGCCTTAAAAGACACCAGATAATTCACACTGGAGAGAAAACATATGGATGTGATCAGTGTGGTAAACGCTTCCCTACAATGTCCAGCCTTAAAACACACCAGAGAATTCACACTGGAGAGAAACCCTATGGGTGTGATCAGTGTGGACAACACTTCTCTCACATGTCAAACCTTAAAAGCCACCAGAGAATTCACACTGGAGAGAAACCCTATGGATGTGATCATTGTGGACAACACTTCTCTGACAAGTCCACCCTGAAAAGTCACCAGCAAATTCACAATGGAGAGAAACCCTATGGATGTGACCAGTGTGGACAACACTTCTCTCAAATGTCCAGCCTTAAAACACACCAGAGAATTCACACTGGAGAGAAACCCTATGGATGTGATCAGTGTGGACAACACTTCTCTCAAATGGCACACCTTAAAAGCCACCAGATAATTCACACTGGAGAGAAACCATATGGATGTGATCATTGTGGACAACACTTCTCTCTTTTGGCCAGCCTTAAAAGACACCAGAGAATTCATAGTGGAGAGAAACCCCATGGATGTGATCATTGTGGACAACACTTCTCTCTTTTGGCCAGGCTTAAATGTCACCAGCGAATTCACACTGGAGAGAAACCCTATGGATGTGATCAGTGTGGACAACACTTCTCTACAATGGCACACCTTAAAAGCCACCAGATAATTCACACTGGAGAGAAAACATATGGATGTGATCAGTGTGGACAACACTTCTCTCATTTGACCACCCTGAAAACCCACCAGAGAATTCACACTGGAGAGAAACCCTATGGATGTGATCAATGTGGACAACACTTCTCTCATTTGGCCACCCTGAAAACCCACCAGAGAATTCACACTGGAGAGAAACCCTATGGATGTGATCAGTGTGGACAACACTTCTCTCAAATGTCCAACCTTAAAAGCCACCAGATAATTCACACTGGAGAGAAAACATATGGATGTGATCAATGTGGACAACACTTCTCTCATTTGACCACCCTGAAAACCCACCAGAGAATTCACACTGGAGAGAAACCCTATGGATGTGATCAGTGTGGACAACACTTCTCTCATTTGGTAACCCTGAAAACCCACCAGAGAATTCACACTGGAGAGAAACCCTATGGATGTGATCAGTGTGGACAACACTTCTCTCAAATGTCCAACCTTAAAAAACACCAGAGAATTCACACTGGAGAGAAACCCTATGGATGTGATCAGTGTGAACAACACTTCTCTCAGTTGGCCAACCTGAAAACTCACCAGCGAATTCACACTGGAGAGAAACCCTATGGATGTGATCAGTGTGGACAACACTTCTCTCAAATGTCCAGCCTTAAAAGCCACCAGAGAATTCACACTGGAGAGAAACCTAAATAATTGTGATGCGTGTGAAAAAGCTTTTAGTAATTCAAATAATTTAGACTTTCACAAGGTTGTACACACTGGATTTAAACTGTTCTTGTGTTAGAATATTACTAATTTGAGCCACTGAAAATGTGATCACCGCACACATATGAATGTGAACGTATTACATGTATATGAGCATGCTAATTCTAGATTAATAGGATGGCGATGAAACAAATGTTTCCATGTATAGATGAATTAAGTAAAGTAAAGTAAATGTAACATACTATTTGAACGGACTGGTCTTCTGCCATGTTACAGGTTCCCCAGATTTGCTGTAGTTTACATTTAGACCATTTTTGTTGTATGTCATTAAATGTTCGGATGAATTGAAAAGTGGAGGACCCTGGTGTAAACAATTTAGTTGTTTATTTTTCCTCGTATCAGGTTTTATTTTAACTGTAACCATTCTACAAACTGAATA